>NC_136614.1:30918647-31441147 GCF_933228915.1 Telmatherina bonti | reverse complement strand
GTTCAGTGACTTGTTCTGCTTCCAGTCAACATCAGCGTTAGTCCCGGCAGATCGGGATGAATCATGGACGGACTCTATCTGCGTTTAGGCTGATTTGGGTTAAGCTGTTTACATGGGACTTTGATACCCTCTGCCTGAGCCTCGCTGTTGCCACATATAAAGCAGCTAAGAGAATATTTCCTGTCCATCTGTGGCATCCCGCCTGCAGACGCCACAGCCTGCCGGTGAAACAGAACGAGAAGGAAGCTGCCGCCGGCAACGGATCAGGCACCACGTCACCTCAGAGGGGCCTGAACTCTGTCGCCTTTTAGTTAATATGTTTTCCTTCTCATATCCTCCTGACTACCAGTAGTTCAATTTGTCCTCTGTGGGGGACCTTTGTAAACCTAAATATTTTCATCTCCCTGAATTCTACTGAACTAACACCTTTTGGTCTTTAAAGAGGACATTTAGTGCTTTTAAATGGTACCTCATTTGTGGGAGTGGGGCTTTGTGAACTTTCTTTCTCTCTTCAAGAAAAATGGCTCCATTTGCAACAAGCATGTTTTATGGGAAGAGCAAAAGTGCATAATACTTTTCTTTGTGCTGATTTTTACTTGAAATTTTGTAGTTATATTTTTATTGAATATCTTATAAACACATTAAATCGTTTCTTAGATAAATATGACCATATATTACCACAATATTTAAAAGTTTAAGCAATGTCCTCCGTAGTGGACGTTTGTAGTTACACATTTTTTTTCCTGGTAGTCGGGAGGATATGCATACAAATCAGCAGATTAATATTTGAAATACTGACAAAAAAAAAAAAAAAAAAAAAAAAAAGGCCGGAAGAAAACAGTGAAACTGAAAAGATACGCTAACAAAAGTCAAATTTTTTATCAGGGAATAAACATAGGATGGAGTCTAAACCCTCACCGGAGTCTGCTGCCCGTCGGGCCTGCTGCTGCCTCGCGTCGTCGAGACGGCGTCCTGCCGTCCCAACGGACAGCCTGTCCCTGCTCCAGCGCTGTCCTCTGGTCCCATAGCTGCCATGGTGCTGCTGCACACGGTGAGGGGGACTCAGCAACTCAGCAGTGTCACACTTGGCTGCAGACAAAGGACACAAACACATGATCAAAAGTAGCCTCACACATTGGTTTCTATGAGCTTAATATTATGTAAAACTACTGCACAAACAGCCTTATGCAACTTGTTGGAATATGTGCACATCTTCCTGATTGAAAGCATTAAAAAATGAGGCTAAAGATAAAAATGCTCCGCGTGAATCATGAAAAATATGTTGATCTGAACAGACGGCAGCTTTGCAGACAAGTGATTGTTGGCAAACACTCGTGCACTCATTCCATCTTGACAGCCCAGAGGAACAACGCCACAGGAGGTTTGGAAATCACTGAAGGCATCTGAGAGAAAAACAAATCTGAGTGGATTTAGATAGCGGCCAAATCGAATATGGATGTTGGTTTGTTGTCTTCTGAGGTAAACACATGACTGATAAACTCTTCAGACATAATCTGACATTTGCTTGTGCCCGTCGTCTGTAGAGGTAAAATGAGGGCAACGCTGTTTTCATCACCCGGAGGAATAATCTAAAATAAATACTTCAAAAGCTTAAATCAAGGCCTGTGCAGCAGTGAAGATACATAATTAACTATGTTATGTCAAAGCAAATAAAATAAGTTATCTCAACAATCACATAGTTAGTGAAAAATCTTCAGAACAGATATTGGCTGTACAGAAAACACTTAAAAAATAAATGAAAGATACTAAGTATATATGATTGTACTCTGTCATAATGGTACAATCAGACAACATTAATATTTAGAACCATTAAAAGATATTTTTTGTTATTATTGAAGTAAACTTTTCAATGCCCATGTAAAGTTCGAGTTTATTCTTTTAAATCTTAAATATCTACATCTAATTTGCAGCTGTTAGCATTTGTGTTGCGATTGTTATGACTACTGTGGAAAATCTATGAAAAAAATGGATGAACCTTACAAAATACGTCTTACCATTGCTTATAAATGGTAAATGGTACTATCAGGGCTGGATTACCCAATGGGCATTGGGGGCACAGGCCCAGGGGCCCACACGGAGCCCACTTGTGGCCCATTTGGAGACTAGTGGGGCCCACATAGGCCATACATCAGCAGTTTGGACATGAAACGAAATGTACATAAAAGCCAGATATTTACACCACAGTGTCTAGTGTATTGCCATTGGTACCACCGGCTGAGAGATGTTAGAAATGTTGTTTCACATTGTATCATTCACAATTTTCACAATGTTGCGCTGGGGAAGGGGGCCCGTAGAACACTCTGGGCCCAGGGGCCTGTGCAATTTTAATCCGGCCCTGGGTATTATATTATATTATATTATATTATATTATATTATATTATATTATATTATATTATATTATACGTTAGCATATTTATAATTGTACGTTGTATTATACCGACTATAACTGCTTTATTTAATTTTTATTACCCATATTAATCGATTTCGCGAGTTTTATAGATATAGCAGTTGGTTGATGTAGAGATCCGCTTCAGACGACAGCTGAGGACGAAAAAAGCTATATTCTCCTATTTTTTTCCGTCCCTAAACACACCACAAAGCCCGATTTTTTTCCCCACCTCTCCACCAATCAGAGCCGAGTATTGGGAGTAAACAAGCGCATCAGTGTGCGTGTAACGCCGTCGCTGATTGGCTGAGCGCTGATTCTTCAGTCACACACCCCCTTTCCAACAACGTGTTCAGGCACGAGTTTCGCCGGGAGGGAGCGAGCCGTACGGCGGAATATGGCTGAAAATAACTCGATATTTTTGTTTGTTTGTTTAAGAATACACAAAACGACAAAAGAGGAGGAGAAACTGTTATTAAAACAGACCAAACACCGCGGATATAATGATGAAAGTGCAGCCCGCAGGGGGGGAGTGTTAAAACTTAAACACAACACAGGCGAAAGAAATAACGTCATCTCCACGCTCATGTAGCACGAGAGAAAATGCAATGCATGCTGCTGTAGCTCATATTTAACATGCCTAATCTGCATAACTACAAGCAGACTGATATTATTTAACATAAACCGACGGTGAAACCTGAAATGAGGCAATTAGACAGAAATTTAAACAAAAATGCATTTAAAAAAAAAATGCACGTAAAGTTGGATTCTGTTTGTTAGTTGTAATAAAACGACACGTTTCAGTGAAAAATCACAAGTCAGCTTCATCATTCCCAGAGTACCTCCACCTATTTCCACCCGGCAACAAAGATTGAGATCAGGAGAAACACCCCCCGCCCCCCTCTTGCAACACCGCCATGAAGGAAACTGTTTCCACACCGTCTTTTCTGCAACACTAAACCGGCTTGGATAAAGCTTTTCTTTACTTACTCTGCCCGTGTGGACCCCTGGTCCTGCCTGTCCGGTCCGAGCTTGCAGCAGCGGGTCGTGGCTGCCTGGCTGTCCCGCCGCTCGCCGGCTCTACAGTCTGCCGGAGGAAGAAGGGGGTTGGTCTGATACGCGCCTACGTGTGTCTGCTTGGTGGACCAATGCCGGGGGTGACAGCTGGGCAGAGCGCAGAGATATCAGCCTGCGGCGCGTCGTGCACAAAAGGATGATCTAGGTGAGGGGTTACCAGAGCAGCAGCAGCAGCATCAGCAGCATCATCCTCTGTCTGTCTGTCTGTCTGCAGCATACGCAAATCTGTCTGTTGGTTCAGCTGATCTGTTTCAATCACATCAACATCCGGCGTGGATTCTCTGCAAAAACATAAACAAATAGCATCCAAATGGAACCATTTTCACCATAATACAGCATTTTTAAATGATGCATTGGTTACAAACACAAACAAGATCCAGATGAGATAACAAAATTATTAATATATACCCCCTTTACATGAGGCTGTAGATGCATACTGTATATACATATTTATGTGACTTCTAAATGCAATCAAGCTATTAATCAAATTCAGGAGAGGTTTAATTTAAATTTCATTTAAGAGCACGCAGACACACAGTAGTCTGATCCCTTCAAGCACCATTTACTGTTTCGTTTAGGCAGAAAAAAAGCCAAAAAAACCAACAAAACAGCTGACACCGTTGCATTCAGCACATCAACCCCCAACATCACATGATGAATTGCCTGCATATGAAACACGACTTGCATGTGTGTTTCAGAGCGCGTGCCTGTGTGTGTTTGTTTCTGTGTTTGAGAGGCCGGATTAGTGTCGGCTGTCTGCACCCTCTCCACCAGACATCCAGTCAGCAGGGATTTCAGGGTCTGAGCACCAACACGGCCAGAGAGAGTAACCCAGGCCTAGTCCCAATCTGATTCCTAAACCAGACGGTATTCCTTCCGCACTTACATTTCATCCATTAATGACACTGGAGCATCAGCAGACCGCTGGTTATGGCCTGGACTAGACAGATTGAGACGGATGAATAATGAAAAGATTACAGAACAGGAAGCTGGATCTAGTAAACACTCACAGCAGCGACGTTTCAACAAGACACAACTAGCGGTTGTAGCGTATGAGTATGGATGGTTTCAGGGGCTGTCATTGGGAAAATATTGGAGTCAGTTTCAGTAAGTGGTAGCGCAGTCATGTGAAAGAAAGCTCATGTTTGTCTTTTGCTTAATTATACATACCTAATAACACCGGGTGCTTTCTAGGGCTTAAAATGTGTCAAGTACAAACTGCAACAAAAAGAGGGAAATTCACTGACTGGCCACATTAACAAGTCCGTCTTATTCGTACCGGATTGGACCCATTTTTCTTTCAGAATTATTTTCATTCTTTGCGTTGTAGATTCAGCAAGGTGGAAACATCCTCAGAGATTTCCTCCATGTTGACATGAAGCATCACACAATTGCTGCACATCATGATGAGAATCTCCCGTTCCACCACATCCCAAAGCTGCTCTGCTGGACTGAGATCTGGTGACTGTGGAGGCCGTTGGAGGACAGTGAACTCATCGTCATGGTGGAGATGATGTGAGCTTTGTGACATGGTGCATCATCCTGCTGGAAGTTTCCATCAGAAGATGCTACACTGTGCTCAGAAAGGGATGGACATGGTCAGCAGCAGGACTCAGGTAGGCTGTGCTGGTTAAACCATGTCATGTTGGTACTAAGGGGACCAAAGTGGGACGAGAAACCCCACACCCCATTCCACCATCAGCAGCCTGAAGCGTTGATCCTGATGGCAGGATGGATCCATGTTGTCATGATGTTTCCAGCAGATTCTGATCCTACCATGTGAATGTGGAGCTGAACTGGAGACTCATCAGACCAGCAACGTTTCTCCATCTTCTATTGTCCAGTTCTGGTGAGTCTGTGTGAATTGTAGCCTCAGTTTCCTGTTCTTACTGACAGGAGGGAACCCACTGTGGTCTTCTGCTGCTGGAGACCATCTGCTTCCAGGCTGGACGGGTTGTGTGTTCAGAGATGATGTTCTGCAGATCTTGGTTGGAACCAGTGCTAACTGGACTTGTTGTCTTTCTATCACCTCCAACCAGTCTGACCATTCTCCTCTGACATCAGCAAGACGTTCAGGTCCAGACAGCTGCTGCTTGCTTGATATTTTCTCTTCTTCAGACCTTCTCAGTCGAGATGGTTGTGTGTGAAAATCCCAGTAGATCATTCATTCATTCATTATCCAAACCGCTCAATCCGATAAAGGGTCGCGGGCCCGGTAGATCAGCAGTTTCTGAAATACTCAGACTAACATAAAACTCATTTCTTCCTCATTCTGATGCTCAGTCTGCTCTACAGTAAGCTTTCTTCACCATGTGACTGGTTGAGTAGCCATTTGGTTACCATTAACTGGCCAGTCAGTGTACATTCCTTTCTGTTTCTACAGGAATGAAGAGTAGAACTAAGGAGCAGATCCTACTTATTAAAAGCACTTAATCAACTTATTTTAAGCAAGTGCGAAAGCCTTTATTAACCCAGAAGTTTTAAGCTTCTTTTTAAGTTTGCTTTAGAAAAATGACAGGTAGGAAGGACATTAGCAGCGATCTCAGGCTACGTTCACATCAGGGACTTGGTTCAGTTGGGCAAGGTTATTCTGAAAAAACTTCACACGTTCCTTTGATTTGGTTTGCACTTTTCTCAAGCAGATCAAACTGTCTGGACAGCATCATACCAGAACTGCTCACTAGGGGGCGATATTCCCAGATATGATCGCTGACCTTGAGGACAAAATGCAGCAAGAAAAGGGAAAGCTAGCTCATCAACTGGCCAGGACCAAAAACAGACATCCTTTCCCAGTTTGTTCATCACAAGCAAACAAAGGCGCAACAATAAATATATTCAGTATTATTGCTTTTTTCATCGCACTAACGCAGGGGTGTCCAAAGTTGGCCCTCGAGGGCCACTGTCCTGCCGGTTTTCCATGTATCCCTGTTCCAACATGTCTGGCTCACATTAAATAGATCCAACAGCTAATAAAGTTCTTCACAATGACTGATTCATTTGAGTCAGGTATGTTGGAACAAGGATACTTGGAAAACCTGCTGGGTTGTGGCCCTTTAAGACCGGAGCTGAACACCCCGGCTCTAGAGTCTGAATTCACATTTACACTACTCCAAATGAACCGTACTATCCATGGAACTGAACCAAGGTTATTTTAAAAGGGACCAAACGGCAGCGGTCTGAAAGAACTGGGATATTTTCGCTGTTAGCAAGATATTCTTGTACATATCATGACTTCCACATTTTCGCTGGCCACTCACTTTGATGCAAGGTTATATTTCGTGTGCATGAGTTACAATATTGACTTGAATGTTGGAGCACTCATGTGAACCTTGTTTGCAATTATCTTTATGATTTTTCCTACCTGTTGCACAATGACAAACACTTATGCCTTAATACTTGGAAACAGACTTTTAAACTGTTATTTACAGAAATTGTAAAAATATCTCCTCCATCATGACAATATCCACAGAGATGGTGCGACTGATATGAGATATATATATATAAAGTGAGAAACAAAAAAGGGTAATCAAACATAGACCATGTAAATGTATGACCTGTTTTAAGTTTTTATTCTTTTTTTTTTTTTTTTTTTTTTTTTTTTTTTGGCATAGTGGAAAATGTGTATTTATGCCATTAGGAATGCCCTCCCCACATTCCCCTATTGACTTCTTTAATTAATTTTCTCCTTACTTTGATTTTTTTTTTTTTTTTTATCAATATGTTAAATAATATGTGTGTATTGACATATATATGCCAATGTGAGTATCTATATTTTAGAATTTGCACTTTGCCTTGTTTCCATCTTGGTAAGTGAGTGGGTGGATGGTTGTGGGAGGATAGAGGGAACCTGACCCTACATGTGCCAATGTATAACTAACTCCCTCGGGGTGGAAAGTTATGATGTAAATAACACTCAAAATAGTTTTTTTTTTTTTTTTTTTTTTTTTTTTTTTTTTTTTTTTTTTAAAAAAGGTGATTACCAAAAAAACAGTAAATCTTAGAAATACAATGTGACTAGCCGATTGGGTTTTTCACTATTTCAGACTCCTAGTGCTGTGTATTGCCCCCTACTGGTGACCTCCAGTGTTGCCAGTATTGGCCCCTGGTCATGTTTCTGCTGTTTGCAGAAAGTACATAGAGACATAGTGGAATGTTGCATGTACTGTTGCGTACACAGCTAGTATATCCCAGCCCTAAAGGCCCATTTATACCTGATAGAAAAACAGGATATGCAAATGGATGGACAGTTTTATTCGTCTCTTGGATTGGTTATGCACTTAATTTGGTCTGTTTTCAGGGACTTTGTAATCCACCACTTGTTGTACAAAACAGCAATACCAACGGAAATCATGGGAGCAGTTCTGAGTTGTACAGCTAATATACAACCAGCGAAAGGAACAAACCAAAGAAGAAGAAGAGGAACAGGAAGACAACGATGAAGAAACTGTCAAATAAAAGACGACGCAGAAAAGCTGGAGAACAGAAAAAGAAACTGGTTTTCTTCTTATGTTTTTAGACTTTTGTAAACATCCTCATAGTGGTGGATTACCGCTACCAACCAATGTGAAAACACAGAAGTGAACTCAAAACTTAGTTCTGCCCACTAGTGGAGGAACTGACTTAACAGCTTTGACAACGTAAAACGCACATAGAATTGTGAGAAAGGCGATGTATGACGATGTTTGAAACCAAAGTCACAGATTGCATAAATATGGGAGCAGAAATGGGCTTTTAAAAAAGCAAATATTTCTGCTTATCAACCTGGGAAGGGTTGTCGAGCCGATTGCAATCAAGTTGGAGTTGTTTTACCGAGAAAAATAATTTAAAACTTTCTTTCCATCTTCGTCCCAGCAAATTTACTTCAAGGTCAGATGGTTCAACGCTCTGAGAAATTATTTTTTCTTTCTAGCGTTTGTTAAGATTGCAAAGTTGCATCCCATCAAACTGCTGGAACAAAGTCCTTTATAGGCCAAAGCTGAGACATGATTTGGACATTTTGCACCACGGTTGATAAAAATTCAAACATCACAAACAGCTCATAGCAACTATCAAGCACGGTGGTGGAAGGGTAATAATTTGGGCCTGTTTTGCATCAGCAAAAGCCCATTGGGAGCTTAAAGTCCAGACCTTGACCTGATTGTAATGCTGAAGTGGGATCTGCAGAGAGCTGTGGAAACATCCAAACCTGTTTGAACCGAAGCAACACTGTGAAGCATAGTGGACCAAAAATTCCTCCACACTGATGTCAGAGACTGATTATGTAAAGTCATGAACGGTGGGGCGGCCTTCCTTTTTAATGCACCGCTTCTTTATTCTGGCTCAGTCTGTTACATAAACGATGAAACTGTAAAATGTGTGTTCGAGATTGTTTTAACCTCCTTTTAAGACCTGAAAATCACCAGATTTGTTTTTTTAGAATTATTATTTATCAATATATCTTTATCGTATTTATATAGTATTTTATCTTTATAGTATTTAATTACTATTTTATCTTTATAGTATTTATCAATCTATATATTTTTACATGCTCATACACATATTTTCCTTTTTCCACGATTCTTGTGTCTAAAGCTTTTACAAAAATGAAATTTTCTCCATGTTTAGTTGTGCTTTTCTTTTAAAAATAAAGTTAATTAACCTCCATGCTCAGAGAGGACAGTGGCAACACATTTGCCTTTTTTATTTTAGCTTTCTTCTGTTTGCTTTAAGGATGAGTCTTCAGTGTTGAATTATTTACTCAGGATTACAGAAGTGGAAAGTACTGTAAAATGTGTTAAAAATACATTTCTTGAGACAAAGACACAGTTGAACCAGTGGCGTCTGGCACCCAAAGACACACCTGTTCTTGCCCTACTGGTCTTTCTGGTAAGAGAGAGAGGGTGGGTGAGATAGAGAAGGACATGTGTGGATGTGTGCATCCAACACAAAGGGGTCAAGAATGGAATGAGGTGCAGGTTAGTGTCCTTTCCGTAGACACAAATATTCACTACAGGGTCTCAAAAACATCAAGAAATGGTTCAATCTGCACCATGCTGAAATACAACAACTGCTGGAGAGGTTGAATAATCCTGAATAATTAAGGGACTGGAGGCAGATTTTCTTACCGTCTATTTACTAATATCTCCAAATAAATATTTATCATGATAAATATGACTAATGTACAGTTTTTCATGTCACCTTTGGTGAAAATGTGGAAATATTATTCTAATGGTTTGGCTGGTTTGGCCAAAGTGCAAAGTAAACTCAATCTCGATCCACATGGATACACCGCCTGCAATGGAATGGAGAGCTGTCCAGGGTGTACCCTGACAGTGTAAGCATGCTCCTGTTCCAGCCTTTTTGGAAAGTGAGTTAATATTTTTAAAAAAAACAACAACAATACATTTCATCATTTTGAACAATAAATACAACAATCTTTGTTGTGTGATAAGTTAAACATATAAAACGATTAGCCAATTATTGCTTTCAATTCAGTTTAATTCAGGTTTATTTGGATGTTGCCTCAGGACACTTTACAGACACATTAATTCAAGCCAATTCATAATGAATAGCCTAGTTAGGAAAACCAACAGATTACAAAAAATCTTGACATGGATCCAATCCAGCATCCTGAGCTGCACAAGCCAACGGCGGAGGGGAAAAACTCCAGAAGAACCCGCCTCAGGGAGGACAGTCATCTGGCTGGACTGGTTGGGGTGGAGAGGACAGGAAAGAGAGACCAACATCCACTGCAACTTTTATCCAGGAAGACCTGCAGAGAGAGAAGAAATATGTTAATGATGCCAAAACTGTCATGTTTCTACATAGAAGATGAGAAACAGAGAGACAAACAGAGCTCAGTGCATCATGGGATGTCTCTCAGGAATTTAAGCCTATGGCAGCATGGCTAAGGGATGACTAGAAACTCTATAATATTTGTCAAAAAGGAAGGTTTTCAGCTTGATCTTACAGGTAGAGAGGGAGTCAGACTGGGACCTGGTTTCATAAGAGAGGAGCCTGATCGCTGAACGTTCTTCCTCCTATCCTACTCTTAACACTCTGGGAACCATAAGTAAACCATCAGTTCGAGAGTGAAGTGCTCTGTTTTGAGTATATGGAACTATGATATCTTTGATATACAATGGAACTTGGACATGGGGAGCTTTATATGTAAGGAGATGAATTTTAAACTATCATGGATTTAACAGGGAGCCGATGGAAATGCACTGAAACTGGAGAAATATGATCTCTTCCGCTAGTTCTCATCAGAACCCTCACTGCAGCATTTTGGATGACTTGGAGACTTTTCAGGGCATATTTGAGACAGACCATAAATAAGGAATTGCAGTAATCCAATTTTGGAGTAACAAAAGCATGGATCCATTTTTTCTGCATCTTTCAGAGACAAGATGCCCCTGATTTTTGCAATATTACCTTGATGGAAGAAGGCGGTTCTAGAAACTGGTTTTCAATGCGAGCTGAAGGACAAATCCTGGTCAAGAAAAACTCCAAGTTTTCCAGAATAATTACATAGCTAGACCATTTTGTCCTGAGTTTTTCAGGTCCCATGACAACGAGCTCAGTCTGAGTTTAAAAGGAGAAAATTCAGAGCCATCCAGGTCTATATATCTATAAGACATCTTGGTAATCTAACAAAATATTTGGTTTCATCAGGCTTCATGGAGAAGTAAATCTGAGTATCATCTGCATAGCAAGTAAGGATTAGGCAACGAGGAGCCGTGCATCAATGCCCGATGCAGAGTCTAGAACACCACAATGTGAAGCAGAGTGCATTAAAACTGTATAATGCATGGATTTCAATTGTTCAATTCACTTATACCATGGGCCCACACAGTAAACATTTTATAATAAATGTTTATTTCTTTTTTTTAAAACTTGCTAAATACAAGTTACATTCTAAAAAACACCCAGCAATAAATTAAATTCGCAAAATGACGACCTTATTAATTTTTTTTCAGTATTCAAACACATGTTAGAGCTTAATCATCCTTCCTTGTAGTGTTTAAGGACCTTTCCCAAACTATAATAAACATTTTCAACATTCTCATATACTTTCTACACTCTCAAAAATCTATGTTTAACAACTTGAATTTCTTAATAATTACTCACCCCGTAAATTATATTACCTCTTCTCTGATGGTGCTGCCTTCCCACCCTTGTTTGTAACATTGTTTTTCACAGTAATAAGGCTCAACACATTGAAGATTACTGTACTGAAAAGCACACTGGGCTGATTCTGACAGTAAATTTGGACATAAATGATTAAAATAGGATTTACATATTTTATACTTAAATATGCAGTGCTACATAAAAAATAAAAAAAAATCTGCGAAACAGCAAGACCGCAGAAGATGAACTGTGACAAGGCGAGGGCTCACTATATGCTCAAGTATGGGAGCTATTTTATGTTGGTCTCAATGTACTTTTTATTCTAAACAACAGTTGTTGAGCTACAGGATGTTTCTCTCATTCACCTGTCGGAAGTCAGCTGATTTATATCACTTCATTACCACGTTACTATGATGACATCTGTAACAGAGTAAAATAACAGTGATTTAACTTGCCAAACCACATGTGCATTTATACAAAAATAATAATAATGCACACAAGATAGCATTAGAATTATCACTGACAATGGTCATGGTTGTGGTGGAGGTGAGAACCCAAATGCGGAGACGAGAGCAAGAGATGCGGAAACTAGACCTTTATTCCGAAGGATAAATGAAGACAAGGAAACACAGGAGACTAACAGAGAAAACACAATGGACCAGCAAACAGAACTAAAACCAAGGGCTATAAATACAGACAGAAACCAAAAAAGATACAGGTGTAATGAATAAAGTAACGAGACCAGGTGAATCTAACTAACAGGAACAAAGGCTACACAGGATCCAAGACAGGGGAACTAAACAGGAGAAAACTACAAAATAAAATAGGAATCTGGAACTTAGAAAACACACGAAACAACAAGACATGACAACCACAGTATAATGAAAGTTTATACGATGCTGTCTGATGATATTACCTAAGGGAAGCATGTATAATGTGAAAAGTATTGGTCCAAGTATAGAACCCTGAGGAACTCCATGGCTTATCCTGGTGTGTGAGGAAGACTTATCTTTTACATTTACAAACTGAAATCTATCAGATAGATATGACTGGAACCGGTCTAATGCAATCCCTTTAATCCCAATAACATGTTCCAGTCTCTGTAGCAGAATGTTGTGATCAATAGTGTCGAATGCAGCACAGACGTCTAAAAGAATGAGTACAGACGGAAGTCCTTTATCTGAGGCCATGAGAAGATCATTAGTGACTTTCACCAGTGCTGTCTCTGTGCTATGATGAGCTCTAAATCCTGACTGAAAATCTTCAAACAAATTGTTTTTGTTAGAATGGGAACATAGCTGAGTTGAAACTGTTTTCTCAAAAAGTTTAGACAGGAAGGGGAGATTGGATATTGGTCTATATTTTGCTAAAACTCCTGGATCCATAGTTGGTTTTTAAAGGAGAGGTTTGATTACAAGATTAAGGTAAATATTCTGTTGATAGAGATAAATTGATCAGGTCCAGTACAGATGTATTAACTAAGGAAAATACAGCTTGCCATTAGCATGTTGCCATTTGCGTTTATTTTATTGCAATATTTAGTTAGTTAGTGTAATTCTAGCTGTAATGGAAACACACCTGGTGAACCATGTTGCTGGCAGCTTCACCATAAAGAAAATGAGTTTTGCCCTGTTTCTTCCCACCTGAAGGGACTGTCAGACGTGGGTTGTCCATAGCAACGCCACTACAGAGATTTAGAAACTGAATACACAATCTGCGTAAAGATTTGTCAGAATTTGAACAAATGAGGCAGTATAATTTCTTTATCAAACAGCATTGTTTCACAGTTACTCTGGCCATAGATATATGACATGACACACCATTTAAGATGACATCAACATTTGCGCTTTATGTTGATTGTAGAAAATTTTCTTTTGTAAACGGGACTTTTCTTTTGTAAACATCCATAACAGAAGTTTTGGAGTCATTAGGAAAGTCTTCACACATGCCAGAAATTATTATTTCGTAAGTGTGTAACAGTAGAAATACTGTCAGTCTGTCTGGATCCCAGCAGACAATGTCTTCAACCCAAAGCCCATTACAATAAGCAAACTGTAAATTACCCGGAAAGATGTTCTCTTGCCTATCTCTTGCCTATTGAGGTGAGCCGATGAGAGTCTCTGCAGGACAGGTCTGTAGTCATCTGGTGCTGATGGTTGGTATTTTGTAGGTCCTGACATGATGTTTCCACAACATGGGAACTCTTTTCTGACTCAGGCTAGAAAAGGATTCTGAGCAGGTTTTCAGAACCCTGGGGCTGACACCACCTGGACCTGCAGCCTGGTTCTGGTTTCCCCAGTTGTTTCTTCACCCGTCTGCTATTGTGTTATTCATTGATAACTCAGAAACTATGGGAAAAAAGTTGTGGATATCCATCTTTGGGATGGAATATACAGAAATTGCAAAAAGTTGATAATATACTGTCATACAATAAATGTAGGACATTTAAGTAGAATTATATGGTCAGTAAGTATTCTAATGACAACTGGTGTGCATTATTTTTGAACAAACGCACATGTAGTTCGGCAAGTTAAACCACTGTAATATCCCTCTGTTATGGTGGTCACCATAGCAACACGTTACTCAAACAATTCAGATCAGCTGCTTTTAACAGGTGAATGAAAGAAATGCGTTGTAGCTTGACAACGGTTGTTTAGGATAAAAAGTACAGTGAGGCCAACATGAAATAGTTCCTATACTTTAGCATATTTAGCAAGTGTTGTAAAAAAGAAATACAAATTTGTTATAAAATGTTTACTGCATGGGAACATGGTATAAGTGAAATAAACAACTAGGATCCGTGCATTAGACAGTTTTAATGTACCTTGCTGCGCATTGTGGTGTTCTAGACTCCGCGTCGTGCATTATAACCGTACGACTCTTTGTTGTTTAATCCTTCCATGTATTCGGTGCTGTTTTGGTCTGATGATGTCCGAACAGTACGATGACTGCTCAGATATGAGCTGCTGAATCTGAATCTGAATGTGGTTCAGACAGTTCAGACACGTCTTTTGGGTCTTTGGAGGTTAATCACCTTGTTAGGGAACAGCATGCGGAGCTTTTAGTTAGATACCTGAACATTTGTACACTTGCATTCAGACTAAGTTCACCTGTAAAGTTTATTTTAGGTTAATTCAATCATTCTATAAGTCGAATATCCCTAACTTTTTGTGAGTAGTGTATATTCTACACTAAAAATATTCTGACTACGATTTTTTTTAATGAGGACTGCTGTTTGTTTTAGTTTTTGTTTAATTCATTCATTCATTTATTTATCATCTTACAACCATTCATTTTTATTATATCCCTTTCTGCTGAAAGTCATTAATGTTCTAATACCACACCATTACTTTACTGCTAAAGCACATCAGCAACAACATAACAGCTGACTAAAGTATCCCACAATAAATATAAGATAGAAAAAAGAGCCTAAAGCAACATAAATGAGAAAAATAATTAATATTCAAATAAAAGTAAAACAGAAAAACTAAACAAGATTTATAAAGTTTAAATAAAATATATGAATACAAAAGGTAACATTTTAAGACACAGAAGACTAGATTGGAAAATAGGCACTAAAAGTATGTTTTTAAATGAGTTTTCAAAAGACGGAGCCGTCTGACCTGCATCAGCCGGCACATTTTACCAGCTATGAATGAGGAAAGGATTTATAAAACATCTTCTGAACAGTTACAAGCATCTGGTCAGCTGGAGAGCTTGAGATGG
The DNA here is from genome assembly GCF_933228915.1 of Telmatherina bonti. Lineage (NCBI taxonomy): Eukaryota > Metazoa > Chordata > Actinopteri > Atheriniformes > Telmatherinidae > Telmatherina > Telmatherina bonti. The sequence continues at coordinate 31,425,828 of NC_136614.1, read as the reverse complement.
CGTGTAAGCATGAAGCAGCCACAGATAAAAAGTTGTAAGACCATCAAGAAGAATCTAAACTTGAACAGGAAGCCAGAGAAAAGCTGGAGTTGTGTTCTCCTGTTTGCTTCCACCAGCTAAAAAAACATATAAATCTGTGTTTTGTACCAGCTGTACAGATGAGAACATTTGTTATTTAAAATTTGCTTAGAATAAAGCCAAATCCATTTATGAATGACCATAAAAGCAACAAGGCTCAAATATGAAGCAAATGTCAACAAAAGCACAAATAAACGGACACAAAATGTTCTGAGTGTTTAATCTCCGATGGCAGGAAAAGCAGCGTCATGGACAGCAATGTGTCTCAGTGGGGTGTGTCTTATTTCAACAGTTCAGTTGACAAGCATGCCAGCGGATGGCATGACAACAGGCATTTCAGGAATGATGACTCCACCCTGCTCTTAGATCTGGCGACCTTTAGTTCCCTTTGAATTTCCCGTTGTTACAGGTCCCACTCCCATATTATCAGCATCAATTGCTTTGTTTCTATTTAGTCTAATTCTGCAGCACAGTCTCGATCTGACACAGCTGATCCGAGCTGTAATATGAGCTGATGGAACACGAAGAGAACATGAAAACAATAGAACAAATACAAATAAAAGATTTTCAGACCTTTCATTGGTAATGAAGGGTCTGAAAAATCCCTTCAGTTTATCAGCATCAACACAAAGACGAGTAAGCAAGGGTAAACTTCGTAAACATGTTCTTCTCTAAGCCTTAGTACAGGACATTTTGACATCATGAACTGGTATTTTGGTTAACCCGGTTATAAATCAAAGGTAAAACACGCATACATTTAGAAAAAGAAATAAAAAGTTTGAGTTTTCAAAGAACTGGTTCATTCAGTAACAGATGAAACAGACATTACATTTATTTTGACAATTTTCGGCTTTGAAGGCTAAAGTTTGCCATTTGGTCATCCATCTCCACCTTGGATTATTGCAGCTGAAGTGATGTGTGATGGACAGAATATGAGGACTCTGTGCAGGTTCATATGAGAAGGAATTAAAACATTTATAATATAAAACTGTCAGAATTAAAGCAGTTTTAGGAGTTACAGAATATGTACCAGCCTTTACAGCAGTTTTGGAGCTAATAAGGACTGGAAAAAATGCAAGATTGCAAGATGACTTTAGTTGCAAAAGATCTGATATAACTGAGGTTTACATGTTGTATTAACTGATTTAAATGATTGGTAACAACAGGATTATTGTTTTATTGTAAAAGTGTGATGCTTTTCCTCAACTTAGCCAGTTCTGTTTTCTCTCTCTACATCTTGAGGTGAAGTTATATTCAATCTGTCATCGCTCTGTTGGTTCATGTGGAAATCAAGCAGAAGCTATTATTTACTTCTGAAACTAATTACTTCTCGATTCATCTACATCTTGAGAGCAGCAGGTTGTCTTATTGTTCACATTTCACAGCTGTTAAAAACTCTGCATATTAAGCACCAATCAAGTAATTATTGTCTGGAATAATCACCTCAAAGACTGGACATCTGAAATAATCTGGTACTGGTGTTCCTACTTTCAATATTTTCCATTGTTTCTGTCTTTATTTTAGTCTCACAGTTAAATCAAGACATTTGTTCTCATTTTGAGTATGATTGGCGTGTGAACTACGTAGATAAATATATGAAAGAGCAGATGAAGGGTTAAATGAACTCAGAATCAGTAAGTTGTACTTTTGATTAAAGTGTGCTCTGATAAATGAATGTGTGGCGTGATGTGTTCAAGATGTAGATTGAAGCTGAAGCTTCTCCAACCCTTCCTTGTCTTTTCCATTCATATGTCCATTTGGGACAATGTAAAGTTTGGAAAACTGGTGGCCTGTGCAGTGGGAGGTTCAGTATGAGAGCAAGATCCTTCTGACTGTAGGCTTTAGAAACGGGGTTTTCTCTGGTGTGTTTATGTGTTCTGGATTGTCGCTGGTTGCTCAGTGGGTCGTTACAACCCTATCTAGTGTATTTGGAGGCATGTCTTCGTGGTTTCGCCATGTGGAGTAGACTGCAGTTTCCACTTCTGTAAGTTTTAAAAGAGAAATATTTAGTGAAATCTTGATTTCTGAAATAATACTTCTGAGGAAATATCTTTTAATATGCAGAGAACTCACCATTGGATCTTCCTGTTTTAGTCGCAGCGTTCCCATTGGCTCCTGCTCCATCAGTTTGCTAAAGAGAAAAACAAAAAGAGATATGTATATGGTAAATGTGATGTTAGCGCGTAGGCTGTTAATACACCATTTTTACCATGGGTATACCAACTAAAACAATTGTATTAAAGGGTTTCCCACTGCCAGTAAACACAAGTTAACCCCTCAATGCCCTGAGGAATTGTACAAACATGGAAACTGAGTCTCTAAAAGAAGCTATGAAAATACTCTGTATTAGACACGTTCTTCATAATCATGATATTATCTGATTATTAAATAGGTTTTGGCTGCACTGCAGACATCAGCCCTAAACAAAAGGACTAAAATGAGCAAATAGTTGTCTTACACAAATCATTTTTTGTCTAAAATAGATGTTGTCTTCTGTCTCATTTTGTTCATGAGGAGCTCTTATCTCAGTGTGAGACATTATATTAGTAAATAAATGTTTTGCATAACAGGGAAATAAAAAGTGAGGCTGCATACTGTTGTAGTCTAATTGCAACTAAAAATGACCCTGAGCAACCAGGTGTTGTGTTCCCATCTGATCACAACAGGAGCTGAGAATGAAGGATGAGAATGTGGGACTGAATGAAAAACTTATTGCTGTACTAAATAAATACTGTTAGAATGTGTTTTATGTTTTTTTTAATCAATATAAAACTGATTAAGACTTCAGCTGTGTCCAAAATATAGATACAAAAAGCATATAAGATTTAAAATGTTAATTTGCATAATTTAACGAAGTAATTTTCACATTTAGTGCATTTTTATACAGTTATGCTAGATGCTAGTAGCAACATGATCATTATTCATACAGATGTGAAACTTAGCTAAATTCTTGTTTATCTCTTAGCATGATCCTATATACATAAACAAGTTGCTACAATAAAAAAGTTCAGCTTGATGTGTATAAACCCTGGGTATATAAAATCCAAGGCTAGCATGCCAGTCCATGTTAGCTTGAAGGTTGATGAAGGTGTTTTATGTGCTAAAGATCATTATTGGCATTTCTTTTTTATCACTTAGTCTAAAACAACAGATGTACTTTGTTAGGGTTAGGCAAATATCATAGTTTATGGTCTTTTGAGGTACTTTTAGCCCTCTTTACACTGGTAAAGCAAACATGCTAACGCCTGCTAACATCTGCAATGAAGCGTTTATTAGCATTTTGACCCACATCAAATAATTCTGTTGTAAATTTTAGCCATTTATAGTTCAGCTTGGTAACAGCATACCTGCTACCTGCCACAGAGATGGACAAAGCTTATTTTTTCCTTCTTTCTTGACAGAAACATGTTTTCTGACAGTAATGTCTCATGTTAAGGTGCTGAAATGGACTCCAACGACTAATAGACACAAAAAAGGATGAGAAAACTGTGATTCTTTTTTGTTTAAAATGGAAGTGAAGACAGACGGAATCTTATGTTTGGTTGTGCTATATGGTGTTCGAATCTGTGTTCTGGTACAAAGTGGTATTGACATTTTAACTTGAAAACTGGGTTGAATTCGAACTGTTGAATAAGATATTCTTAAATACCAGTTTTAGACTTATCCTTTGGTTTCTAATGTCTTTCTCTAGTTTTGTTTTTGTCATAAGGTTATTTTCATGCACCTTACATAACATTTTCTGTTTACTACCTGTTCATGTTTCACAGCAGGCTACCAGCCACTGATTGAAACACCTTTATCTTATCAGTATAAATTTTATCGTCTTCCCTCTCTTTAGAACTGGATTCTTGTCTTCTTTTTCTTTTAAGCATCACTGGCTTAGCATACATTATGTGTTTACTTCAACTCAGTTTTTCATTTTTGCTATTATTAACTCATAACAAAACAATTCCACATTTCAGAATTGACTTGATACATTATTCAGTGTGGGGAAATAAACTCTCAAACATCATTGGCCACAGTGACGCAAAAACAACCAGAGCAACTCTTCAGAGCCATCTCTGGGACCTTTTTTTTTTTATTTTTTTTTTTTTTTTTTACATTTCTCAGTGGCTGTGATCACAGTTTCCTGTTGGTGTTATTATTTTTGCCTCACCTGTCAAGGTATGCAGGTATCAGTCTGGCTAACTTCTGAATTATATTTACTACTTAGGTTAGTTTAGGTTGGTATCTCATCACAATTGCTATGTTGACATGGGAGCAACGTTTCTCCTGCTTCTATTGTCCAGTTCTGGTGAGTCTGTGTGAATTGTAGCCTCGGTTTCCTGTTCTTACTGACAGGAGTGGCACCCGGTGTGGTTCTCTGCTGCTGGAAACCATCTGCTTTATGGTTGGACGTGTTGTGTGTTCAGAGATGATGTTCACCATATCTTGGTTGGAACCAGTGCTTACTGGACTTCTTGTTGTGTTTAAATCATCTCCAACCAGTCTGTCCATTCTCCTCTGACATTAACAAGACGTTCTGGTAGAGAGGACTGGATTCAAATACTCAGATCAGCCTGACTGGTGCCAACAATCATGTCACATTCTAAGTCCTTTTGATCCATCTTAAATTCATTCCTCATTCTGATGCTCTGTTTGAACTTTAACCACTCATCTTGACCATGTCTACATGACTAAATTTATTGAGTTTGTGCCATGTGATTGGATGATTAGATATTGTTCTTGTTGTTTTTATGGCCAGTAAGTGTTTCCATATAACGTTTTTAACGTTGTTTATGAATCTGCAACTTCTTTGTTTTTATCTCCAGTGTATAATTATAATTAATTGCTTTGTCCATAAACTAAATATAGTGTAATATCAATCATAAATGATCATTTTTTATTAAATTTACCTAAATTCTTTCCAAACATTTCCCTAAATCTTACGCAATTAGACGTTTTCACTGATGGTGCAATCCATTTTAGCTATGTAATGAGTTTTCATGGTTTGGATGTAATGAGGCCAGCAGCGGATCCAGTCTCACAACCTCAACCATCTTCTGACTAATTGCTGATCATCAGCCAGTAATTGTTCTTAATTAGCAGCTAATGAAACTATAATAAAGACTACATGCTATATTTACACATTGATCCAGCTGCATTAATGAAGTGCTACTTTGGTGATAAATGAATACAGAGATGGATATAAAGACCTGACAACAGACAGAGATGAAGGCGGGAGTACATACCTTGGCTCCGTTCACGTCGTAGGCACTGCTGCTTCTGTGAATGTGAAGACAGTAAAATGAGAGGTCATCAAATGTTATGTTGGTATTATGTCCATGCATTGGATGTATATGAGGGCAAAGGCCTCTTTATATGAAATCAAAACTCTGTTATGTTTGACTTTTTCCATGGTTTTCATGCATTCTGATTTGCTCTGTAAAATATATGTTTCTCCAATAGCTTTTATTTCAGCATCAGCTCTTCTTTTCCCATCTCACCATTGGTTCCAGTACTACAATACAAAGATGAGGTGGTTCCAATCCATGCCAACACTCAGAGTTAATGCTTCTGGGTAAAAAGGTACTGATGGAACAAACTTTCTTAGGCAAAATGTTATACATTTAATCTTTGTTTGAAATGTATTTGAAAGGTGCTTTTATTGATCTTGAGCTCTGGCAAGACCTTTCTCAGACTTGTACTGGCAACATTTCCCTTGAGACTCAAGAGAAGCCAAGACTCTGGAATTTGACAATATAGTGAAAACTTCAACTTTTTATATGTCTCAAGTTTTAAATTGATCACAACTTCAGGCTCAGTTTAATTAAACATGCCTGTGGGAACTGGGAAGCTTGATACCTGCTCAAATTCTTTAAGAAAAGGCACTTCAGTATCAGGAAACAATGGAACATCCTCTGTTAAAGGAAATGATCCATTTGGGTTATCCAGTTGTACTAGTTGTGATATATATTGCTAAACATGAGGACAGGAAGTTGATTGTGAGCACGCTTTGATAGCAAAGTATTTTATTTAGTTCCCTTTTGTAATTTCAAGACAATGCAGGCTGGTGTATAGTGTCTCTTCAGACAAGAAGTGGACGTCCATGTCCATTGTGGTCAAAGAAAAGATGAAGATCTTATTTGGTTGTACCATAGACTGTATATAAAAAGATGGACGGAGCCTCCGTGACATATATATATATATATATATATATATATATACTTATATATGTATATATATATATATATATATATATATATATATATATATATATATATATATATATATATATATATATATATATATATATATATATATATATATATATATAGTCCCAGCTGTCTTGGATCTGCTTAAATATGGTGGATCCCTTATTGGACTGCATCATTTTCTTCTGCCAATCTTGGAAAGGTTGAGTTTTTCTTCTTTTTGTGTTTTGGGTTGATGTCTGTTTCTTTTTGATTTGGAGAACTTTGATTGTTTTGTCGTTTGATACCTTACTAGTCAGTTCTATCTCTATTTATTTTGTTGGCCTCTTTTATGGACCCCAAAATGAGTGTATTTTGTATTTACTGTCTTATTTGTACATAAATCTGAAATATGTTGTGTAATCCCTTGCGCCTCTATGGTTTGGACACTGACAATAGGTATTGAATAATATTACACACTATGTTAATACTAAATAGCAAAAGTTTCATCACTAGTCCATGTGACTTCCAGGGTGACAGATTACACTGCCTACGCGGAACATTGCACTTAATCTTTTCTCTGAGAAAAATCAACACAAGCTGGCACCAGTGCACTTCCTTCTTTTAAATCTACAGACAATCCTCTGAGTTATGAGTAATGACTCCAATCTGTCACCATAGTCTGATGGTGGTTTTCATTCTTGTGAGTGACGAAAAAGCCCTGGAATGTACCGGAACAGACTGCAGAGGATAAACCTCAAACTTCCTCTGTGCCACTCTCACTGATAAGTTTCGGTGAGGCGGCTGGAAGAAACGGTGTGCGGACCAACAGGTGCACCCACCGATGCATATGAAAACAGGCTTTAAAGCTGTGCATGGACATGGATTTTCACTTGAAGATCTGAGCAGAACCATCAGGTTTGGAGCTTGTTGATCTGAGCCTGACCCATTCTGCTCAACTGCTTCTGCTGTAAAATGATATGGGACTGAAGTTCAGCAACTCCTCCTCTTCAAAGAGGCAACGCCCTCAACCAAAACCGCTTATCAGGTCTAACAAGTCTCTGGGCTGCGCTTTACGATGGTGATGAATAGGAATTAAAGCTTTCAGGGAACCAAAAAATGAATCACCCACTCCAAACAAGAGAAGACTTGCTTTCTCCAGGCATGTGTCATCATTACTCACAGGTGCCACACATTTGGTGGCATGGACCTATACCTACATTGAGTACACATATGCTTATTTTTTTTAAAGGTAAGATAATTCTTAGTTTTTATGCCAGAGAATTCCTCTTGTTTTAAGAGTAATTTTACTTGTTTTGGGAAGTCTTGACATGTCAAATTTTCTTGTTCTGTTGGCAGATAATTTATCTTATTTTAAGCAACATTTACCTCATTTTTGTATATTTTTTCTTGTTTTTAAAGGCTGTGTTTTTGCAGTGTAATTCCTTTAGTCCCTGGCATGACAGGCTGTAAATGATCCAGTACAGTTTATCACATAATGTACTGGAGTTAAACAGACTAATAAGCGTCCCTCACCTGTTACACTTGGCACAAAGGGCGAGAAGAGTGATGCTAAGGACCAGGAAGGCAACTAGGGAGATAATTCCCACCTCCTGAGAGGAAAGCCAACTCAGATCTCCAACCATCCCGACTGGAGCCATCGTGCTCTGTTGGGGATAAACATCAAACATGAGCACCATGTCAAACCCAAATTAACATTCCTAAAAACAACAAGTCAAGGTATACAGCTGAATATATCAAATTTCCATTCATTTTCCCTGCTATGATATATCTCACTCTAAAGACAACTATCCAGCTGATTGTTTAAAAGAATAAAAACAGCTAGAAATACCTTAAAAAAATCTCTAAAGTATCGATCATAACTTACGTCGTGTGCTGCCTGGCTGTGCCGTAGCTCTGATGTCGCTCTGTCACCAACTGCTGTCAGTCACTCAGCTGCTTTTTGCTTTATGTGCCTCACAGCATTCAGGCGGGTCAGGGAGGGACTCCATCCACTGCCATCCCGCCTGTTATGAAGGAGGTGTTGACACAGCCCCATAGCTGGCTCATCGTCTTTTTTATCGCATTTAAATTACATCCCCAGCTGAAGGTCTCTGCACCTGACATGCCTGTGGCCTCAAGGAATGCAGGAATGCACATTTTTTTTACCCCGAACTGGCACAGTTACCACACCGGTTGCTGGCTGATCAGGGGAAAATCTAAAAAAAGATCATTGAAAGAAGCAGAAAAAAGCTGCTACGACTTGGATGTTTGAGGCTAGACTGTGAGATGGTTTATGTTGTGTTGTTGTTTAAAGGAATGTGACAAGGAAATGATGATTCAGTGGTGATTCTGTAATGCAAACAACGCCTCCCTCTAGCAGCAGTTTGTATTACTGCAGAAAATGTGCAGCTCATTACAGGCAGAAGAGATTTTCTTTTTAATCTTAGTCCTTCCGCATTTTAAACATGCTTCTTTCTTTTTTTGTCTTGTTGTCTGCTTGACATTTCAACTATTTCCTTAACATTTAATGCTCGTATTGCTATCACAAAAGTAATCTATATGAACGTATTTAAACACCTTAAGATCAGTTTACTGTAAACATTCATGGAGAGGATTTAAAACTGTACTGCTGCTGTAGTTTCTCCATCTTCATCTGATAGACTCTGGGCACTGAAATTATACTCACAAGGAAGGTATTAGAGGAAAAAATAGGATCTTTGTTCTGCTGCAGACTGCAGCTTAGAGCTGGATGCAGAGTACGCCCAGTAAAACTGCATTACTCTGCTTCCAGGCTGCAGTTTCGGATCTACAAGGCAAAGTTTTTGCTCTGTAGATGGTCATATGTTTTAGTTATGAATATAATGATCCGTTTAAATGAGTTTCCCAATAAGCGGAGATGGATCAGGTTCATTTCTGTCCATAAATGTGACAACCAGGCATGCCTTTACAAGGTGGATTGTTTTATGTGTGTTGGTGTATAATTGTGTGGTTCATGGAGTGAATGCATGAAGCCACTGCTGTACAATAATAATGTCAGACATGAACATTTTTCTCTTCTACAGAAGTAAGCTCATTGTAATAAGCCGAGGAATAATTAATACATGCTGTACTTTGTACTACCAGGTTAGATCCTGTTTTTCCTTCGAATTGCTTTCATTCTTTGTGTCAAAGTTTCAACAAGGTGTTGCAAACATTCCTCAGAGGTTTCGCTCCACATTGACACGAAGCATCACGCAGCTGCTGCAGATTTATCGGCTCAGACGATGCTGCGCTGGACACGGTCAGCAACAATCCAATATTTCATTCTTTTAGCATCTTGCAGTAACTCTTCTCTCCGTTGTTGTATTTCCAGTCAAAACAGCCGAGGAGGATGGAAAAAACAACTGTACGCCAGCCCCGGTAGAGGGGTAGGAGCGATCACCTTTCCTGGTCTTCACAGGAAAGGAGGTTCGACGTTAAATCCAGGAGACAGTGAGCAGAAGTGATGAGAACCTGCATGGCAGCTGGAATGAAACGGACAAGATGAAGGACAGTCAACTAGAAAGCAACTCTGGCTGAGCTTTGGAACGATGTGCAATACTTTATCACATTGTCTTGTGAAGATAAAATGTAGTCACCATGGAGACAACAGTGCTCAAAATTAGCATCACTTTGTAAGAAGGAGAATTGGTTCAAACTCAATCCTTGATCTCGTAGCTGAGATCAACCATCCCCAAGTAGGCTGTTCCTTCCAGTCTGTACGTCTACACGGCCTCTTCGCTCTGCAACAGAGATAAGAGGCCTCGGTCAGCAGATATGTAGCCACAATAAATAAGCTCTGTACTTTGACTAAACGTTTACGCTGTGCCTCAGAACAGCAAGCCACACCTGAGAGTCCCGCTGGAGAGTTGCATGGATCAGTGGTTCAGCCATGGTGAAGGTGTTTCCCAGTGATGAGGAGGCTGCAATATAAAGATGTCTTAGGTGCCAAGTGACGGCTGCATTTACATGTTTTATTGACAGGAAGGTCAGTCCGTTTGCAGGATATAAAACAGCATTTTTCTGCAGAAATATATTTATAAACTTGAATGGGAAATTAATCATTTTGAACCAAGAGAAGGAAAGAATATCAGCGATATGAACCTGATAGAAGACTCACAACAGAAGAGCGAGGACATCTGTGATTCGCAACCCTTTCTTTGGCCAGAGACATGAAAGCAGAGAGGAAGAGGAGAAGCTTGCGCATTGCTACAATCTGGCAGAAAGCTCCTCGAGATGGATGTGGATCAAAAGAAGAGCCGTGGATTCTGTAGCTAGCCATATGGAGACGAGCAGGAGTCTGATCAGCTGTTGTTGGAGCATGTGCGATGTGAAAATATGTTGATTTGAGTAACATTTCAGGCATCAGTGGGAATGCGAGGATAACTGCTAACTTCCAGTCAGGCTAAGGCTTCCAGAGCTCCATTTGCATGGTTCACAAATAAATATAAGCTTTTTATTAACTTTGCACAAAAGCTAATAAGCTTTTTTTTTTCTTTTTGCCGTACAATAAAGTCCCCAACACACATATCTGCACCTCTCAGCATCCATAAATCTTTACTCACACCCACATCGTAATAACACCCATGTCCAATACTTGTTTAGCAGCTCCACGCTGAAATAATCATCTGTTGAAACTTCACATAAAAGGCGATCCATACCGCTCAGCAGCTTTAATTTGCTCCTTTTGCTGGGATCCACATGAGGTTGGATCAGGGGCAAAAAGCTAAATCAATAGGCACTGCCACAGCGAGTGACAGGAAGCCAGCTCGCGGCGAATTTCTAATATTTCCAGCTTTTTCCTTGAAACCACCATTTGTGCACACAGTGATCCAACGAACACATAATTCCTGTTTAACTTTGCAGAGGAAGAGGGGATTACTGAAGGTGTGTATGAATCTGTTGTGCTGTAACAGATTACATTAACACTTTCCATAAAACACTAAACAACACAGAACAATTTGCAAATGCAGTGTACTGCATGGTTAAACGTATGAGCATCTCCTGAGTTGGAGTCTGCATGTATGGGACCCAACTGTCCAGGTTATCCTCTTTGCTCTTATAGTTATGGGTAGTCTAGCCAACCTTTACTTATGTAGCAATGGGGATGTTACCTAATGCACTGAGATGTACCTCGCTCTATTTCTCTAATATATTAATGTATAAATATATGCCAATATGGCCGTCTCTAACTTATTTCTCCTTTTTTCCACAGGTCTTCCTGATTAAGTGCAGTTGTACATGTTGATCTGTCTTTCCTGTCGTCTCCACCCCAACCAGTCGAGGCAGATGGCTGCCCTCCCTGAGCCGGGTTCTGCCGGAGGTTTTCTTCCTGTTAAAGGGGAGTTTTTTCCTTCCCACTGTCGCCGCATGCAGCTCAGGATGGGGGATTGGATCCAAGTCATGATTTGATGCAATCAGTTGGTTTCTATCATAGGATATATATGAATTGGCTTGAAATGATGTGTATGTAAAGTGCCCTGTGGCAACATTATTGTGAAGTGGCGCTGTACAAATAAAGCTGAACTGAACTGAATTGAATTGAATTAAACGTGTTGCTGGAAACATGCTTAATAGAGTCTGATGCTTGTCTTGACTTTTTCTTTTTTTTTTATTTGGAACAAACACCAGAAACAACCGAAGTAGCAGCTCTCTGCAAAGGTTAAAAATATCTGCATACCAGCATCTCAGAAGGTGTGATCTGACACAACTCATGCTGGATTATAGATGTAAAATGGAGTATGAAGTCCATCAGAGAGAGATGTGATGAGGGGGGGTGGGCGAGATACTTTTTCTTCCATCTGCGTCCAGTCTGCATGGTCAGGCTGACTGATATTACAATGACAAAAGTTTTCTATAAGATAAGATCTTGCTCATGGACTGATACTGGGCTGTCCGAAACTGGTCTCTGGAAATTCACTGAGAGGCGTGCTTACACCTTCAGAATGGTTAAAATGCAGAAGGTCTGACCTCGCAGGTAAAACCACAGAGGCGCTCAGCTTGTGTAATATCTACAAACAGGATCAACATGATCATCTTGTGTGTGAGCGTATGAACCATCCTGCAGATCTTCATCATGTAATTTGTCCATTTTCATAGATTTGTTTAAAACTCTTTGTGTTTTCCAGGTTGTTTTGCATCATGTAAGACTTTTTCATGGTGGCAGAAAAGAAAATGTGTTTTCACTAAATATGAAGTTACATATCTCGCTGGACAGTTTTATTCTGGTTTTTCTTTATTAACCACACACACCACTGCTCAGACGTAGCCTGTCCCCCACTCTGAGGACTGTTCTGCCAACTTGTCTCCATGCACTTATCCTCTTTGTTCACCCAAATCCTGCTATCTGGCTAGCTCAGTTTGTTGAAAGCCATAATCCAGATTTGCTCTTTTACTCTGGCTGCATTGTTGAACCATTAGTTCCTGGTAAAGTGGACTGAACGGAGTGTTTAACCATCTTAACTGAGATTCCATACTGCATGAGGCAGAAATGCTTTGTTTTAAGGGAACTCTTCACCTTGCATTGTGTCAACGTCAAGGTTACCATTATTCAGCGAAGCTTGCAAGTTTCCAAACGAAAAGAAAAGGAAAGAAAATCTGAGAAAACTCAACAGAATTTCTTAAGATTAAGAAGCAGATGTAGAGATGCGTTGCTTCAAGTATATCTTTGATGATGACAATATGTTGGCCTGCCAGCATGTCCACAATGTATCCGCCCAAGACCGGATTATCCAACGGGCATTATGGGCACACAGGGCCCCACACCCATCGGGGGCTCATGTGGGACCCACGTAGGGATCAGCAGTTTGGACATGAAACAGATAGTTACACCACAGTGTTAGTGTACTGCTATTGGTACCTTTAGCTGAGAGATGTTAGAAAAGTTATTTCACAGTGTATCATTATCATTTTTACAATATTACGTTGTGGAATGGGGCCCCTGGAACATTCTGGACCCAGGGACCTGTGCACTTTTAATTCGGCCCTGTATCCGCCTTTCACCCAGCCCCTTGGTGACCCTGAACAGCTACATAAAAAGGATATAAAATGTACAAGAGTGAAAAAAAATGTTTGCAAAACTTGTAAATTAATAGATTAATAAAGACAAACGTATTTGTTTTACGTGACTATTCTCTGCAACACATCCGCTGTCATGATGCCCGTTGCACGTGGGGGTGAGTCACAGTGGAAAACTTGACTGAGCCGTGCTACTTCATTCTTTATGCAGCTGAGGAATTTTCAGACTCGATGATCGTAGCCGACCAGAAATATTTCACTTTGTTTTATTAGTTAAATTAAACGAATCACATTCCACACAAAATTACAAACTGTCGCACAAATCCACAAATAAATTTTCTGCGTTCAGTATGGTTTACTTTTCAAAGTCACAATCATCACTTGTTCCTGTCTTGTTTACGCAGCAGTTCCTTGTTAATGTGCTTCATTGTGATTAATGCGGTCAAGATGCAGCACATGAACAGGGCAGGGAAGGACACACACCCCCACCACAGCTGCCTCTCTCCAAATACGTCTTGCAGTGTATGTCGCCGCCTGGCATAGTCCTCAAATAGTGCCTCCAGCTGGAACATGGTGCACAGGGACAGAAACAAGTGGAAGACCTGGTGGCCCTGGCCCACAATGTCACAGTAGCCCGGAAAGAAGTGCTCAGGGACGGGACAGGAGAAGAAGAAGGCAGCCAGCAAAAAAGAGGCAATCTGCAGGGCATGAAATGGGAGAGAGGCTTCCTGTTCCCAAGACACAGTAAGCAGGCGGTGAGCTACAGGGCTGATGTCCAGCAGATAGGCGAGGCTGGTCGGGATCAGCTGGCAGATTTTACGCTGGAGTGGATATGGCCGCCTGTACCTGGACTTTGCGAAGCAGCAGCCAGCACAGGAGAGCCACGCGAAGAAGGCGGCTCCGGGTAAAAAGTACAACCCCACGCTTTCTCTCCACGATGGCTCCGATGTGTAAAAGTAATGACCAAGCGAGCAACCATACTGGTAGATGGCCACGCCCACATAGTCCATGAAGAAGAAGAAGTAGTGCGCATGTTCGGAGTGAGACTGCAAGAGGTGCGCTGCCACACTGAGGCACAAATACGTGACGGCGGACACCATGAAGAGGCTGAGAGGTAGAGAGGCTGTGTCTGGGGCGTACCCCAGGGCACCTGCCTTGGCCCACCAGCGGAGCAGCAGCACGGGAATCGCTAGTAGGTGAGTCCAAACGTTCAGGGATTCGTTGTGTCGCTGAAAGAGGCTGAGGAAGTAGCAGCGCCAGTCTTGCTGGGCAGGACGGTAACCTGACAGGATGTAGGGCTCTCTGAACAGGACGGGGACCTCGGCAGCAGTGACGGTGGGACGGGGTGATGACACCGAGGAGGGGAGGAGGTCTGACAGGTGAGGGAGGCAACTTAGATGCTTGATGCTCAGCGTCAAGGTGCTGAGCCGCTGCAGCACGTCAGCTGACATGACCGTTGGATGGAGTACCTGTAGGAGAGAGTAAATAGATGCAGGTTAGTGGAGAGTTCAGTAAATGCTGGAAGAACACAGTTATTCATTAGCTGCAATGCCAACAGAAAGCCATTGTGGGTTTGTTGTGAAGCAACCATATCGTCAGGTCAGCTTGGGCCAAGAATTTACTTGTCTGCAGGTTTGTCATGGCTGCGTTGCTTATTTTGTTTGAAGCATCGTTCGTGCACATCCTGAGAAATTCATGCTGCGATGACAGAAGCTGCATTATGTGAGGTAGCCGTCTGGACAGTGTAAGGACCGATTTGACCAGATATAAGGTCACAGGGTTGACAGTGGTAAAAATATGTTGACATGATTAGATTTCATAACTTGGGATAAAGAAAGTAGTTCTATCTATCATGTTTGTTGGTTTGTTTACAAATGTAGCAACTTTTTCCAGTCTGACTTCTCTAATGTGCCCCCACCCCCCTTCCCCTCCAAAAACATGTGCAATACATTAGCAAGTAAAGACAATTACGTTCACAAAGGAACAGGTTGCCTTTGTGAGTGCAAAATTAAAAAGCAACAGTACAGTCGGCCTTAAAATGCATGAAACTGTTCTGTGAGTCAGGTAAAGGTTGGCTCAGGATCCAGAGGAAAAGAGTCTGATGCTTAGGCTACGTTCACGTGAACACGAGTAATGTGCAAAAGTGACTTTCCCTCATACTTTTCTAAAAACATTACATTCACATGGCGCCATGTTTTTAAAAAAAAAAAAAAAAAAAAAAAGAACATGAAAATGCACAGACACCAAAAAGTAGCAACAACCCTGCTTCAGAAGCAATGTTGACCAATCAGAGACTCACAAAAAATGACCACTTTTCACAAAGAAAGTGTTACGTTGCAATGTCCTCAAGAAGATATCACGGCATATATTTAAGTTAAAAATATTGCAGCATTCTGTATGGTCCTGTGTGATCCATTGCTGGCAATGTCTTCACAGGAAAACACAGGTTGCCTTTCACCCAAGCGGCAACTTCTGGCGGTTTGAAGTAAAACCTATGTGGAAGTGCCAAAAATAGCAGGATTTGAAATTCTGCATTTTTTAGAGGCGTGTCTTACTGATTGACAAGTATCCGACCTCCCGCTTCAAGTGAGAAGAATGTAGAAAAAAACTGAGATTTTTATCTGTTAACAGCGTGACCAGAGACTGTATATAAAAAGACGGACGGAGTTTTCTGAAGAGCTGAATTGAAGCTCGGTGGGTGGCTCCTACCATCGCCATCTTGGCAGCGTCATGCGTGTCGTCTCGCCTGGAAAATACAAATATTGGCAAAGAGGTGGAGCTGAGAGGGGGCTGTGAGCGTCATTGTGGCTGATTGACATTGAGCGAACTCAGATCTGCCTGTAGCTAAGAGCTAACCGAGCTAACTCGGAGATAACAGCAGCTAACCAGCTAATGGAGGTAAGCGAGCTAAAGCTGCCACCTGTCAGTGAGAACATTGCTGAATCTCACGAGCACTGGATGCGTGTGGCATTCAGACTGTTATTGTAGAGTCATAAATGAGGTTAAAAAAACGAAACAAACTAAATTAGGAAGAATATTTAATATTTTACTCTGTTTTAGTTGTTTGTCCTTAATTTTTTATATAAATTTGAGGTCATTACCAAGGAGGTTATGTTTTACCCGACTTAGTCTGTGTTCAAGATAACTCAAAAAGTTATGGACGGATTTTCATGAATTTTTCAGAAGTTGTTGGAAATGTGAAAAAGAAGAACTGATTTAATTTTGGTGGTGATCTGGATCACCGTTTTGATCCAGGAATTTTTAAAAGGATTCTTTAACATTGTGCTTGCCGGAGGTTTGCGCCCTCCAAGTGCTTTTCTAGTTGTTTGAAAGATTTCCACCTTATTATGGTTCGGAGTTTGATGCTCGGTCCTGTTATTGTTTAGGCCAAATATTTCAGCTTATTTTAATATTTTAGGTTGTCATTTGGCTGTCTGTTGATACATTTGTTTGTTAAAACTTTGATGATTGATAATTGTTTAATTTTTTCCTTATTTTAACGAGTCTATAATTTTTATATTCCGTTTCCCCCCCCTGAGGGATTTCCACCTTATTGTAGTCTGGAGGGGTTTGCGTGCCTCAGTGACCTTAAGAGTTATACCAGCAGGAGCTTTAGCTTCTGGTGGGACACCCAAGCTGGACAGGTCTTTGGTTAGAGGCCTGACAAAGTGTTATCCATTTCTTCACACTTTTAGACAATCACAACAAAAACAGCTGAAGCATGATGCCCCCTCATGTATGCATTCCTAGAGCCGGCCTTGCTGTGAAGTATCAGACGATACGGTTTCATTGGTGTTGTTGAGGGCTTTTGATACACCAGGGCTTCCGTTGTTGTGCGATGCTAGAATATTTTTATATACAGTCTATGCCTAGAATGCATTATTTGTTTGAATGTGATGCACAATTTCAACGTTACGGCCCATCTATGTTCCCTTATGTAGGTAAACCAGGTGGTCAGTTTCAGATATAGTTGTAGTTGCTGCATTCATGCTTCCATGCCATGGTTAAGTCAGTTCATCACAACAACCTGCATTTATTTAACTCCCTAAACTTAGTAGTTAGTTAGTTAGTGCGGTTACACAAACCACTCAGATCACACAGTAGCATTTATATTGATAGATTAACCAAAACTAGTTTGCAGACTCTGGGAAACTGTAGCTGCAACTGTCTCCATCTCACAAGGCGTTGCCTCATGTTGAACGTTGAAGTTTGTTTTCTACATAGCAACTGAGTAAACACTGCTCACACAAAGAAGCATGTGTTGGACAAGAAGACATTCTTCTGCACAAAAAGAGGAGAAGGTATGTGGTCAAACCAGAAATCACGCTGATGCAGACACTGTTGTCACAAAGTAGGTAGACAAAACTGCAGCTTGTGTGTCTTTTCCTACAGGGTGCACTTAAACCTTTTCTTCTATTTATTCTCTACTGCCACAAAAACAAGGTTTTCCACACTACACTTCATATCCTGACAATCCCAGCAATGAAATCTTCCAAGGTGGAGCAGTTTCAGTCAAGGCTTTGGGCAAACAGGGTGAATCTGAGGTTTGGTGCCCATCATTAAAATCTTCCACAGTGATGTTTGTTGTACTTAAATAATAAAAAGAAAAAACAAGGAACAAGCGGAGACACAGGATAGGTCAGATGCATGAAATCGTGATTTTTATGCTTTAATTTAAGGTTAAAAGTCAACAGAAAAAAGAGGGGTCCTCTCACCTGCTCGTGACCGGACACCTGTTGATCTTCCAGACTGGCGCGTGGATGCTGAAATCTTCTTTAGTTTCTTTGTTAAAATCCCTTCAGTCCCTCAGGATCTCCTAAAAACGAAGCAGGCAGACTGAAATGACTACATGTTGCAGCAGCGAGGTGTTTGGGAGGCAGCAGCCGGTAAAAACAGCTGACCCGGCGTGGAGTGGGCGGAGCCAAATCACCGCAAACAAGGAAATATCCACGCGTGATTCTGACGTTCATGAATGAAACATATCAATGAAACATAAAGACTGACATATAGTCATCTTTTTATTTCTCTCTCACTTTTCTAAAAGGTCCCCTTTGCATTTATTTCACATTTGCATAAATTCTTGCAGGATGATAATTTAGACAATACATAAACATATTTTTATATACACTACCAGTCAAAAGTTTGGACACGTTTTTCCCATTAAGTCCAATGGGAAAGTGTTACTTTTGACTGGTGTTGTGTATAGAGTCGTCCTCAAATGTATTCATCTCCTTCCATTAAAGAAAAGGCAGAAATTTCAACAGTCACTTAAATAACTAGAGACTGAAAAAAGGAGGAAAAAATAGAAATGAGATCAATTATAATTTAGTGATATAAGACACTGTTTTTTATTTATTTGAGTTGAAGGAAAACAAACAGATAGATCCTGGACAAATTAGAGCATTTTTCTGATGACAAAATACCTGTCAACAGGAAACTTTTCAACAAATATTAGGTGATGAGTGATGTAACATAGTTTATCATACTCGTTTGCTTTTTTAAAAAAAAATATTTCTATTGAAGCAGAATTAGAAAATAATGTAATGATGTCATGTTTATTTATTATTATTTTTTGTCAAATTCAGCTTAATTCACAGGCAGCTGTTTTTACTTCTTTAATCAGAAGGTATGAATAAATCTCTCTCTGTGTATATATATATATATATATATATATATATATATATATATATATATATATATATATATATATATATATATATATACAAAACTAAAGCTTTAGTTCTGTCATCTCTTTTTGTCTTCTGCTTCCTTTAATATTTAAGCACACTTCACGCTGCAGTGTGTAAAGTTTTCAGCTATGTGTGTTTTTGTTGGTGCAAAAGTAAGATTTATTGTCTGTTAAACTGTTTTATCTTTGCAGCTCAAAAAATGGGAACAAATTCTGTGTTTTATGTGTTGATACAACACTCGTTCACCCTTTGAGGTTTCTTCCTCCTTATATTTTAATGATTAATGTGTCATTATTAAAAGCTTCACTGTTTCTTCGGGAAAGGATTGAAAATGTCTTAAGCAACAGTTTTGTTTAAAGAAACTCTCTGTGAATGCGTGGGTTCTCTCCGGGTTCTCCGGCTTCCCCTACCATCCAAATTCATGCATGTTAGGTTGAATGTTTACTCTAAATTGTCCCTATAGTGAGTGTAAGCATGACTTGTTGTGTCTGTGTGGTCCTGTGATGGATTGGTGACCTGTCCAGGTGTACTCTGCCTCTCATCCAGTGATTGCTGGGATAGGCGACAGCTTCCCACAACCCTGAACTGGACTAAGCGGTTAAGAAAATGAATGGATGGAGAAGAAGAGGGAGTAGTTTTCCTGTTCGCAAGGATCAAAACTGAATAAAAACTAAGCTGGATTTAGGTCACACTACTCTCCTTCCCAACATAATTAAACTCAGAATAAGGAAAACAAAATAAAAAGAAGCCTGAAGAGAGAAGAATTAAATTTAATTCTGTTTGGAGATCACAGATACGGAGGAGGAAGCCAGCGGCTGCATTCAGTCTTCTGCAGGCTGAGGTCAGAAGCTGTAAATGGAGACAGGAGGTGGATTTCTGTTCACACTAAACAGAGGCTGCAGAAGGAGATCAGCTCCAATAAATTGTGAATTAAACCTCATCAAAGGATGTTATCTGAACCGCTGACAGATCAGGAGTGCAGAATAAAGGAGATCTGAACTAAAACCAGCCAGAGAAAACTCCCTGTCAGCTGCAGGTGTTGTGTGTTGGAGCAACAGGTTCAACATCATCTCGCTTTATCTGCACTGATGAACACACACACACACCATGTTTTAACAGAAAAATCAGTGTGAACGTGACAACTGATGCAAAATATTTATCAGAATTCCTGACTTACTCACTGAAACCCAGAGGGACGTTGTCCAGGACGCCAAAAGCGAGATTTCCCCTGAAAACACACGCAGGTCAGAGCTCACTTACTTAGTTTAATATAGACATAATGAATAACTAATAACTGCTCTCCTGTCTGTTTATAAAACACACACCTGGAGAATGAAATGAAAATACTTTATTTATCCCAGGAGAAAATGGTAATGTTTTAAAAAATAGATAATGATTAATTTATTTCATGTTTTTAATGTGATGAACAGCATGAATGGATGTGTTGTGTATTCCTGTTTTGGTGTTTTTATTGTGTCTGTAGCACTCTCCTTATCACTCTCCTTATCTCCATTATCAGATAAAGAATTGATGCTGCTAGTATCTAGACTTTATTATTTATTGTCTTTTTCCTCCATCTTTTCATTTTATACACAGCTTTTTCCTATTAAGTGGGGGAGGGTGGCAAACATCATGACAACAGAATCCATCCTGCCCTCAGGATCAACAGTTTAGGCCGCTGGTGGGGTAACAATGTGGGGGATATTTTCACATCCCACTTTGGTCCCCTTAGTACCAGCATGACCTGGTTTAACCAGCACAGCCTACCTGAGTCCTGCTGCTGACCATGTCCATCCCTTTCTGAGCACAGTGTAGCATCTTCTGATGGAAACTTCCAGCAGGATGATGCACCATGTCACAAAGCTCACATCATCTCCACCATGACGATGAGTTCACTGTCCTCCAACGGCTCCACAGTCACCAGATCTCAGTCCAGCAGAGCAGCTTTGGGACGTGGTGGAACGGGAGATTCTCATCATGATGTGCAGCAACTGTGTGATGCTTCATGTCAACATGGAGGAAATTTCTGAGGAATGTTAACAACACCAACACAGGTAAATCCAACCAGGTACTAGCAATGTGGCTCCTGTAAAGGAATGTCCTCTTTACTCCTTTTCCCCCATAACTTAAAATTAATACTCTCCCTTTGTCCAACTTTTAATGTCAGAACGATTTTTTTTCTAAGTTAATACCACGGATCACTTATCAGTTGTGCTAATATGAATAATACCTCATTTATGTGGGTAATTATTTGAGTGCTATTTGAAAGAAATATTTATGATATATGCAGATAAATATGCTGCTGTCGTCATTTAAATTGCTCAGAACGTCTCATTCGTGACTCTGGTGTAAAAAAAACGTGTTTATGGCGCCCTCTCCTGGACGAACATAAAACAGCGCTTAGTTTTAACCATAGCTTGTGTATATATATATATATATATATATATATATATATATATATATATATATATATATATATATATATATATATATATATATATATATATATATATATATACTTTCACAAACGATCTATGGTTTTAACCCCTTTTCTTCCGGCTCCAACAGCCCCGCCTCATCCGGCAACATTTTCGCGGGAGTTCTTCAAGAGGGCGGGATCACGTGACGAGGAGAAGATTTCATTGGACGGCTCCACTTTTACCCGCCGAATATGCAGAAGAGTGTGTTCTGTGGCGACCAATCACACGGCACGCTTTACGCACACGCAACACGCAGTGGCGCGAAAACCTTTCAGTTGTGTGGTTTTACGGCGGAGGAGCTCGAGTTGCGTTGAGGATTTTGAGGCTGTTCTGGCCAAGGTGAATAAAAAGTAACTAATCAGAATAATGGCAACCGACACCGTAGATGACCGGGAGATGAGAGAAGCTCAGAGAGACTACCTGGACTTTCTGGACGACGAGGTAAGTTTAACTTTTATTCGGTTAAAATAATTTGTGAGGGTGAAACGAGAAGCCATGCGGCCACAACAAAAGAAGTACGACTTATTGGGTTGATTTTCCCCCCAAAAATATAATTTTCAACATTTTGAATAACTTTAGCGGTTAGCTTAGCTAATAACCCGAACGTAGAAGCTGGGAAATGGTGTTTAAAAGAACTTTGTGTAAATAATTCGTCTCTTTTCTTGTCCAACCTACAGCAAGACCAAGGGATTTATCAGAGCAAAGTTCGGGACATGATCAGCGAGAATAAAGCTCGTCTCATCGTCAACATCAACGACCTGAGGAGACGCAACGAGAACCGGGCTGCAAAGTAAGAAAATGTGGCTTAAATGTGTCTCCACCATAGACTGGATATAAAAACTGTATATAAAACTCCACAGAGACATTATAAAAGTGTTTATAAAACACTATTTACAGACATTGTATCCAGTTAAACTCATTGAAACAACATTTTTAAGACATCACATCTGACAAATATGCAACACAGCGTGTCGCTGCATCATGTGGAGACCAGTAGTAACAGCCTTACATGTATACACTGCTAGTCTTTTACTGACATTTAGATTGTAAAATTTTGTAAGAAATCAGATTTCGTAAGAAAACACTATTTGTAGACACCGAAAACAAGCAAATACATTTGTGATCGTTTTTACAACAAGTACTTCAGAAGCAAACTGCTACTAAATGCATGGCTGTGTGGACGGATCTGTACCGTGGATCGTCAGTCCTGGTCCTCAAGGGTCTCTTCCTGCAGGTTTTCCATGCATTCCTGCACATGAAGGTCTGCATTATGACTGATTCATTCAACTCAGGTGTGTTAGAGCAGGGCTGCATGGAAAAATTTAGTTTTGGAGAAATTAACTCAGTGATCAGAATGTTTACATGAACAACATGAGCCGTCATCACACTCCTTTTTCCTCAGGGAAAGATGTCACGCCGACACACTTATGGAAATTTCAGTTTGTGTTGTCCTGTGTCCTACAGATGAGTTCGTCTCGCGCTCCTCGAGGACATTTTAGTTGCATATTTTGCTGAATTTACATTCAAAATACCAGAGAAAGCCAAATAGGCGACCACATGAACAATGGTGCAAAATTGAGACCATCCAGTGAGAGCTGCATAAAATCCTCCACTTTACTGTCATCTCATGCAGAGGGAACGGCTGGTTTAACAGGAATCACGGAGATTTAGAACGACGTGAAACAAGACGAACCCGTGCAGACAACCGCTGTTTGTTTTTAGAAGAGAAAGTATCATGAAATAACTAAAGAGGGTCTTTTTGTCATTTTCTTTACACTAGTCTGTAAATAAAAACCTGCTCATGGAGGGAAAAAACCAAACAAAAAGTATTTTCAGCCATGTTTCATGTTGGATCTGTTAAAAGATCGTCTCAGACGTCCTGCAGGTAAATCTTCCTCTGTGATTAAACCAGTGTTTTTCATCAGCTGTGCCCTGAGAAATGAACCAATTTCACCTGATTGGTCTAAAAAGCAGCGCTGTGTTCATTCAAACACACCCCAGTGAAAGATAATAAACATTTCTTCTTGTTTTAATCTGATTTCCATTCAAGAGGCTGTGATGAGATGGACTTTATATTAATAATATGGACTTCAAACTAAAACTAAACTAAAAATTGTTTTTTTTGGTTTGTGCTTGCCTTGTGATTTTTCAGTGATTAAAAAGTGTGCCTTGGCTCAAAAAAGATTGAGAAACGTTGGATTAAAGGTCATTTTCTCCCGTCAGACTGATGAACAACGCGTTTGAGGAGCTGGTCGCGTTCCAGCGGGCGCTGAAGGACCTGGTGGCCACGGTGGACGGCACCTACGCCAAGCAGCACGAGGAGTTCTTCATCGGTCTGGAGGGCAGCTTCGGCTCCAAGCACGTCTCTCCGCGCACGCTGACCTCCCGCCTGCTGGGCAGCATGGTGTGCGTTGAGGGCATTGTCACCAAATGTGAGCTCCTCTCGATTAAATGCCGCCAAAAAATAGCAAATGTGGATGATAATTAGATTTATTCAACCTTGTCGTCGTTGTTTCAGGTTCCCTTGTGCGTCCTAAAGTCGTCCGAAGCGTCCACTACTGTCCAGCCACCAAAAAGACGATGGAGAGGAAGTACACCGACCTGACCTCCCTGGAAGCCTTCCCGAGCAGCGCCATTTACCCCACAAAGGTGCCGCAGCAGCTCCGTTTCTTCTCTTCACCATTTTCTTTTAAAAACAGTAAAAAAAAAAAAAAAACTCCTGAAACTTTTTGTTCCTCCAGGATGAGGAGAACAACCCGCTGGAGACGGAGTTCGGTCTGTCCATATACAAAGACCACCAGACCGTCACCGTGCAGGAGATGCCAGAGAAGGCGCCGGCTGGCCAGCTTCCTCGCTCGGTGGACATCATCCTGGACAACGACCTGGTGGACCTCATCAAACCGGGAGACCGGGTCCAGGTCATCGGGACGTACCGCTGCCTGCCCGGCAAGAAGGGAGGGTTCACCTCCGGCACCTTCAGGTGAGGCGCTTCAGGTGAGACGCGTTCAGGCCTGGAAGCCGCCGCTCCTCCGCTAACTTGGCTCCTGGTTCCTCGCAGGACCATCATGATAGCGTGCCACGTCAAGCAAATGAGCAAGGAGGTGTCGCCGCACTTCTCCGCCGCCGACGTGGCCAAAATCCGGAAGTTCAGCTGCACGCGGTCCACCGTGAGTCCTCCTCGCAGGTTCCTCTCCGTGCTGGTCTTCGGTCAAACAAGCAGCTCACGTTTGTGCTTTTTTTATTTAACCAGAACGTGTTTGACCAGCTGGCGCGCTCGCTGGCGCCCAGCATCCACGGCCACGAGTACATCAAGAAGGCGATTCTCTGCATGCTGCTGGGGGGAGTGGAGAAGGTTCTGGAGAACGGTTCCCGCATCAGAGGAGACATCAACGTCCTGCTCATTGGTAGCGTTTATTTACCAACCTTTTCATGCATGTGCACAACGTGGACGTCGTTGCTATGGTGTGGATTTTTAATGAATTTATTGTCAGTTTTTTCTTTAAAAAATATATATAATATACAAGTTGTGTTTTTTCTTTTTTGGTTTTTTTTTTTCCTTTTCTCCTCTGCTGTGTCCGGTCCGGTTCTGTGGGAATGAGCAGAAATGTCAAAAAAAAAAAATGAAAAGAATAAAATTTAGCAGTCAAGAGGAGCCTCAGATCTGCTTCTCCAGGAACAGTAAATGTGTTCAACACAAAACGGCAGCCAGACCTTCGAATGCTGGACTGGTTTTAAAACAGAAACAATCCTTTTATTGCTCTTTAAGTTTTGTTTAATTCAGTCTTTTTATACATCATGGAAAAGAAATACTAATATACTACTCGTGTAATAATATATTTGTTTATCGTCACTGATGGAAAAATGCTTCTTGGAAACTAGTGGCGTTAATGACATGGAGCGAACGCGTCCTGCAGGTTTTACGTCACGCTCTCCGGGCTGGCGAGCCGACCTCCATGGCGCTCGTCTCTTTATAACTACACTAGTCCAGCGGGGACGAGTCTTTGTTTGTTGGGAATAACTCCTCCTCTGTCGAACTTTTCCGCTCCAACGCGCTTCTTCTGCAACTCCGACCGACGTTAGCTTCAGTTCAGACGGAACTTCACTGGAAATGACGCCACTCGGGGATCCTTGCTGTTTGTGCCGTTTTAATGCGATTGGTCGAAGGGGTGGAAAAATCCAAAATCGGGATTTTTTTTTTGCTTCATAATTTAAAAATCTTTTTTTTTGGTTAAAAAAAAAACTTTGTTTTTTTTCCCCCAGACAAATACAAATTATCCATTAGAACATTTTTGTTATTTTTATTGTTTTTATTGATCTTTTTACTTTTCTTCTTGGGTGTTACGGCATTATATTTTTCCTCGTTGAAATCAAGAAAAAAAAATGACAAGCAACAAAGTTTTATTCTTTTTTTTTTTTTTTTTGTTTTTTTATCTACAAAAATCAGCAATATTGATGAATTGAGAATCGCAATATAAATCGAATAGATCGGGACAAAAGCGTATCATCACACCACTAATCGGGACGTGCTCGAAGCCTGGCGGTTGATCCGAAACCTGTTTCTGTGTTTTAACAGGCGACCCCTCCGTTGCCAAGTCCCAGCTGCTGCGCTACGTCCTGCACACGGCTCCCAGAGCCATCCCCACCACCGGGCGGGGCTCATCTGGCGTCGGTCTTACGGCTGCGGTCACGACTGACCAGGAGACAGGTACACACACACATTCTGTCGTTAGTGCTGAAGAACTTCCAGCTCTCTGTGTGTTTGAAGCTGGAAACATCAGCCTCTGATTGGTCCCGTTCCCCAGGTGAGCGCCGCCTGGAGGCGGGCGCCATGGTGCTGGCCGACCGCGGCGTGGTCTGCATCGACGAGTTCGACAAGATGTCCGACATGGACCGCACGGCCATCCACGAGGTGATGGAGCAGGGCCGTGTCACCATCGCCAAGGCCGGCATCCACGCGCGCCTCAACGCCCGCTGCTCCGTGCTGGCCGCCGCCAACCCCGTCTATGGCAGGGTGAGCGTCACGTCACGTCGGCCCCCAAACTGCTGAGTCATGCAGGTTAACCCCCCCCCCTCACCTCTCCCGCGCTGCGTCTTCTCCGCAGTACGATCAGTATAAGACCCCCATGGAGAACATCGGGCTGCAGGACTCCCTGCTGTCGCGTTTCGACCTCCTCTTCATCATGCTGGACCAGATGGACCCGGAGCAGGACCGGGAGATCTCCGACCACGTGCTGAGGATGCACCGCTACCGCGACCCCCGTGAGCAGGAGGGAGCAGGTACACACCCCCCCTCTGTAAATACATCATTCATGCTGCTGTTTTGCAGCAATGCTTAAAATAAAGGTCTTTTATTTTTGTCCTTTCAGCCATGACTCTGGGCGGCACCGTGGACGTCCTGACCACAGAAGATCCGGACGCCGTAGCAGAGGAGCACGAGGAGCTGCAGGTCTACGAGAAGCACAACAACCTGCTGCATGGAAGCAAAAGGAAGAAGTGAGACAGAAAAACGTCCCGTTGATCCGCGGCGGTGAAGGCGGTGCGAAACACAACCTGCTTCTGTCCTTTCAGGGACAAGATCGTCAGCAAGGAGTTCATGAGGAAGTACATCCACATCGCCAAGGCGGTGGCGCCCGTGCTCACGGAGGAGGCGGCCAATCACATCGCAGAGGAGTACTCCAGGCTGAGGAGCCAGGAGCAGCAGGGCTCTGAAGTCGCGCGGGTGAGGAGACGCCAGGCGTAGAGGCGGAAGACGTCTCGCTCGCCATAGAAAGATGGCACTCTGACCTTCTGTTCTCCGTTCAGACCTCTCCGGTGACGGCGCGGACGCTGGAGACGCTGATCCGTCTGTCCACGGCGCACGCCAAGGCCCGCATGAGCAAAGCCGTGGAGCTGGAGGACACGGAGGTCGCCGTGGAGCTGGTCCAGTTCGCTTACTTTAAGAAGGTTGGGCGGACTTCGCCGCGGCGCCGAACGAAGTGAGGAGTTGTGTCGCAGCATGGTGGCGAGCTCATGACTGTGGGGGGGGGGGGGGGGTCTCGGTTCTGTGCAGGTTCTGGACAAGGAGAAGAAGCGCTCTAAGAGAGATCGGGACTCCGGCTCAGAGGATGAGGAGGATGAAGAGGCGGCCACGCAGCCTTCACAGAGAACCCAGAGGAAGAGGTACTGGTTCACACACACTGATCCAGGACCTCTGGTCTTCATCCGGGTCTCTGGGACCAGAAAGAGGGTTTTGACATCAGGAGTCCATTAAACTCCGAGGACTTGGTTTTGTTTGGGGTGTGGAGACATTTTTCCAGACAAAGATGGTACTTCCTAAAATAAGAGGAGTTTCAGTCCACCAGCAGATCCTGGTGGTCTGGGCTGATCAGGTCCAGGTGGTCTGGGCTGATCAGGTCCAGGTGGTCTGGTCTGATCAGGTCCTGGTGGTCTGGGCTGATCAGGTCCAGGTGGTCTGGGCTGATCAGGTCCTGGTGGTCTGGGCTGATCAGGTCCTGGTGGTCTGGGCTGATCAGGTCCAGGTGGTCTGGGCTGATCAGGTCCAGGTGGTCTGGGCTGATCAGGTCCTGGTGGTCTGGGCTGATCAGGTCCAGGTGGTCTGGGCTGATCAGGTCCTGGTGGTCTGGGCTGATCAGGTCCTGGTGGTCTGGGCTGATCAGGTCCAGGTGGTCTGGGCTGATCAGGTCCAGGTGGTCTGGGCTGATCAGGTCCCAGTGAGCCGTTCCTCCTGTTCAGAGGAAGCGTGTCGCTCCACACGCGTACATTTTGGTTGTTTACCTGCCATGCTGGTAAAGACTGTGCGCTGAACCCACAATGCACTTTGTTTTGTTGTCACTTCCTGTCTTTGATCCACTTAAAATGGACTGAGACCTGCGTTTGTAGTTCTGATTTGATCCGAATCAGTTTTGTGTTCACATTTCCCCAAACGAAGCGACTTTCTGAGAGTCGGATCAATAAGGCTGATGTGAATGCACCTAAAAGTCGTCTTCTGAAGGATCTGACTGGTTCGTAAGGCGCTGAAAACTTTAAAAGTCACCAGTAAAACCATAAAATAAACTCTAAACCATCCTGGTAGTCTGTAAGCAGGACCAGTGTCTCTGGTCTGGATTCTAGTTACAGGTCTGGCTGCTGACTTCAGTCTGGTTTATCTGGTGAGACGTATATAAAGGAAATAAAAACGTGGAAAATAGTTCTTTTTAAAATTGATCATAATCTATTCAATTCAATTCAATTCAACTTTATTTATATAGCGTCAAATCACGGCAATGCCATCTCAAGACGCTTTACAGACAGAGGGGAAAACATAATGAAGGCTAATTCATAATAGCCTATATAAGGAAACCAACAGATTGAGTTGAGTCCAACTCAATCTCCCATCCTGAGCAAGCACACTGGCGACAGTGGGAAGGAAAAAAACTCCCTTTTAACAGGAAGGAAACCTCCGGCAGAACCCGGCTCAGGACAGGCAGCCATCTGCCTCTGCTGTGTGGGGGGAAGAGGACAGAAAGACAACAGACAACAGGAACTGCTACTCCTGGCCAGGGAGACCTGCTGAGACAGGAGACATACATGTTAATGTTGCAACACTGTTATGGGGGGGGGGGGGTAAAAGAAAGAGATAAAGAGAAAAAGAAAGAAGCTCAGTGTATCAGGAAATGTCCCTCAGCAGTCTAAACCTATAGCAGCATAACTAATCTATAAATACGTAGTAAATGATGAAGACTTCAGCACTTTGTTTCTGTGACGTGCAGTCAAACCAAACACCACCAGCAGATGGCGCTGTTGGTTTCATGGTGTGTTTTTGATCAATTAAAAACTTAACTTAAACTTAAGTAACTTAAATTAAGCTGCAGAAAATATGGAGACGTTCAGATTTTATGTTTTAAAGAAAAACAACTTTTTTTCTGGATAATGTGACCCAGAGGAGGAACCTGAAACTAACCCTCCTGGGCCACCATAGTTAAAAGGAGAACTGGACTTGGGTTTATTTAATATAAATTTTAATGCAAACTGTTTACAGTGTTTACAGTACAGTTGTGCAGACGACAAAGTGCAAAACTGGAACAGAAAACAATAAAAAATGAGAAATTGTTTGAATGCAAAGCAAAAAAAGTCTTTCAGATGATCGTGCGAAGCGTTGTAGAGCTGCAGCAGGTCTTCCAGCTCCATGCATCAGTCTGCAAGAGGATAAAATGCTGTTTAAACCAGTGTTTTAGTCCTGGTCCTGGAGGCGCACTGCCCTGCATGTGTTGTAGGTAAACCCTACGTCACCACATCGGACTCAGATCAATGACTCATCATCAGGTTTTCATAGAACTTGGCGAGCAGTGAAATGAACCCGTGTTGGTAGGAACTGCAACATGCAGGGCGGGGGTCTCCGAGGACCAGGATAAAGGAACACTGGTCTAAACGTTTCGGTCTCTAAGCTGCAGCTTTCCAGGTGAAACGTTCCTCTCACAAGCGGTCCCTCAGGTACCAGAGATGATTCGTTTCAATGTAAAGCTTCACCTCCATCTTTCCGGTTGTCGAAACGTTGACAACACAGTTTTGTCATTTTCTGTTGCGGCTGAGAAGATCAGGTTTGGTAAAGCTGCTCAACACAAATTTGTTAAACTTTCATTCCTGATGAGGGTTTGCAGGCAGAAGAGGAAATCTGCAAACAGATTGGATCAATAAAGTTGTCTTCCTCTGAGCGTTTTCCTCGTGTCCTGCAGGGGGCGAAGCGGCTCTCAGAGCGGTGAACCCTACAGCCCGTATGACTTCAGCGAGGAGCAGGAGGTCCCTGAGAGTAAGGAACCAAGATGCAATGAAGACAAATGCTTGATATAAAGAAGAAAACAAAATTCTGTGCAGAGTTTAGCAGCTGCTGCTCATATAGTCATAAAATAAAACTAAAACTGAACAGTTTGGTGGAATATGGAAGATTTTAAACCATTGTGGGTTTTTTGCTTTGCAGTTCAGGCTGGTACTCCTAAACCAGCCAAGGCCCAGCGAGAGGAGGAGCCCATGGAGGCCGCGGCGCAGGCTGCAGACGTGGAGCTGTCCGCCGAGAGGTGGGCGACTCGATAAGCATCCGATCAGTGCGGCAGGAGTTGCCGTGCTGGGAAATGTAACCAGATTTATTTATTGTTTGTCTTTCAGACTAAAGGAGTTCAAGTCCTCGCTGTTCGCCATCTTCCAGTCCAGGCACTCCCAGTCGGTGAAGATGGCGACGCTGATGGACGACATCAACAAAGAGCGCGAGAGTCGCTTCACAGAGCCTGAAGTTCGCGCCGCTTTGGCTCGAATGCAGGATGATAACCAGGTCATGGTGGCGGATGACATCATCCTCCTCATCTGAGGGAGGCGGTGTGGGATTTCTACCGTCAGATGGGCGGTGGCGGCGGTGGATTTAGTCCTGTGTGTGGACTCTGCATTTACTCCTGTTTCACACATGTTTGTGCTTCTTGAATCCTGATGAGAAAACATTTAATGATGTAATGATCGAGACGATGGAGGTGAATCGTAGTTTAAGATATGAAAAGTGTATTATTACCACAACTCAGAAATGCTTCCCACTTTCTCTGGTGTGTACTTGTATATAGTGAAGTTTTGCAATAAAGTTCTGCTGTTAAATAAAAATTAAAATCTTTGATACTCACTTGGCTTCTTGATTTAACAGAGTGGCTTCACTTAAAGGGGCGAAAAGTGGGAATTTAGCTTTTCTGGAATGAGTGAATTAAAAAAATGTAAAGATTTATTCATTTTCTATCCAGTTTAAACGGATTCAAGGTCGCAGAAAGCTGCAGGTTATCCTCAGATAAGAGGCAGGATACGCCCCGGATGGGTCACCTGTCTGCTGCAGGGCAAAATGTAAAGAGATGCAGGTCATTTCTTCAGGAATATGTTTGTGCAAAGTGCAGAACAAGTGAGCGATTCGTTAAAAGACGAGATGTGTGTGAAATGAAATGAGAAATACTTTATTAATCCCCAAAAGGAAATTCAATGTTGTAGTTGTAGAGGTCTTGTTCCGGAGGCTGATGGCTGCTGGCAAGAATGATCTTTATCTTTCAGTCTTACATCGGACCTGAAGAAGCCTCTCACTGAACACACTTTGTTGTTTCATCACTGTGTTGTGGAGAGGGTGTGAAGAATCCTCCATCATCTTCATCAGCTTGTGCAGCATTCTTCTTTGGACAATCCGCTCCAGCGGCTCCAGAGTTACTCCAAGCGCAGAACCAGCTTTCTTGATCGGTTTGTTGACTGATACACCCCACAACTGCAGAGTCATCAGAGTATTTCTGCAGATGGCAGGACTCAGAGTTGTACTGGAAGTCTGAGGTGTACAATGTGAAGAGGAATGGTGAGAGTACAGTTCCTTGTGGTGCACCAGTGCTGCTGACCTCCATCTCAGACACACAACCTTTCAGTCTCACAAACTGGGGTCTGTGAGGTAGTCATAGATCCAGGTGGTTGTGTAAATAATAACTTATCAAGATGCATTGACTAATTTTGAATGCACTACTTTTTTCTTTTTGGATATTCAGACACCGTTAAGAAATGGCTTGACCGCTGTGTAGGAAATAGTGTGGACATTCAGACACAGCCTGCGTTTTGGTCTACAGCACAGGTCCTCAAAGGCCGGTATTCTGCAGGTTTTTGTTGTTTCCACGCTGCAACACACCAGACCGAAACTCATAAATAGGTTGACAAGAAGCTGCAGGATCCATTTGATTTGAATCAGCTGTGTTGGTAGAAGGAAACAACAAAAACCTGCAGGAAACCGGCCCTCGAGGACTGGGGTTTTACACCCCTGGTCTACAGGAATTGCACAACAGCAAACATTGCAAGTAATCTATTGGATTTTTTTGTCCCTTTTAATAATCCTGAAACAAATAGGGGATTAAATCAAATCATAAAATATGTATTTCTCTTAAGCTTTTTATTTTTTATGTCTTATGTTAACAGATGTAATCATAAAGTAGTGACGGGTGCAAACTTCATAAAGCAAAACAGCTGCATATAGGAATAGAAATGCAAGTGGGAAACGCTGCCTATAACAGAAGAGCGCTGCAAATTAAAAAACATAATGCCGAAAAAAAAAACAAAAAAAAACAGCGCTACAAATTAAGAAACGAACTGCAAATCCAGAAAAGCGCTGCATAAACAGCTGCAACAAGAAAACGCTGCATATTCAGTCTCACAACGGAAGTGCTCCGGTGACTTTCTATCCAGAGACCATCAAAGGGCAACTGTAGGAAGCTTGTGCGCTGGTGCCACTTCTACTGTAAAAGCAGAGACGTCATATATACATAGATATAAGCGCTAGAGAGTGAACAACCAGCGTTGCCGCCATATTGGATGGGTCTCCGCTTTGGGTCTTGCTGCAGAATCAACGTAGTTTCCCCACAAAACTGTTTTCTGTGGAACAACGTGTATGTACTACACACAAACAAAACACTTTTCTACATAACTGGTTGCTAAACAATGTTAACAAAGTGAATAATCTACTAAATACAAATGATAAATTTGACTCTTTTGAATTATTTATAGAAAATTATATTAATGCTTCACAAAGAAAGTTTTACATGGTTGTAAAATTACCTCCGCCAAGAAGGTTATGTTTTTACCGGTTTTATTTGTCTGTTTGTGTTCAAGACAACTTAAAACGGTTATGGATGGATTTTCATGACATTTGCAGGACTTGTTGGAAATGTGAAAAGGAAGAACTAATTTAATTTTGGTGGTGATTCGGATCACCGTTTGGATCCAGGAACCTTTTAAAGGCCTTGGTGGAGGTTTAAGCTCTTCGAGTGTTTTTCTAGGTAACTTTAGAAATGCACAGTTTTGATAAAATACTTTATTTTCAGACTTTGTACAACTGTATCTCTATATTGATAAATTAATAAATGTAAATAATAGAAAGAGTCAACCATAGTCAAGAGTAAGCCAGCAACTATCCCCGTATTTTGTTCAGGTTTCAATAACCGGCGAAATATTGAAAGCAGATTGTGTGGAATTACATTTCACAAGGTTGAATAATTTATTTAACCAGATAAAATTAGATAAATCCAAATGCATCAATAAACAATCAAACATGTTAGTATCAAACCTTTTTACATTTATTTATATTGCAGCGACCTTATGTCTTAGTTAAATAGCATTATTTAAAAAATTATTTAGCATAAAAGCATGTCGTATTTAATATTTTATAGTGATATGTATCATAATATCTCTGCCCTTTGTAACAAACCAAACTGTGAGAAAAATCAGGGAAAATTCATGAAGTTATTGTTGTGGTTGGACCTACAGCTTAGCAATAAATGCATGGGAGACCCATCCAAGATGGCGGCGCGATGAGACGTCAGCTCCTGTAGGCAGCGTTGATACTATGGAGCGTCTATGTACAAACAATTTATGGGTAAGAGGGAAGGAGTGGGATGACAAATGCATGGAATTTATGCTGTGGTCTCTAATACTCTAATACATTTATTAAGTATTAGTACCGTTTAGTCCGATTAAGGGTTGCGGAGGAGCTGGAGCCAATCCCAGCAGTCTTTGAACGAGAGTCACTAATAGTTGGGAAAGTTAAATTAATGTCCCGTTATTTCGTTATGGGCGTTACCATAGCAACGTGTTCATCAACTGACTTTTGACAGGTGAATGAGAAAAAATTCGCAGTGGCTTGAAGCCAACTATCGAGGCCAACATAAAATAGTTCCTATACTTAAGCATATTTTGCAAACAACATTTGTTATAAGATGTTTTCCATGTGGGACAATGGTGCGCGTCATTCCGTGAAATGCGGCTCCTCGTTGTTTAATCCTTACATTTTGACTGTATTTGTTTGTTGCCTGTCTCATGACTTGAAAGGAAGTCATATTATCATAACAGTTTGACAACACTAATAAAATAATTTACTGCACAACACACCGGCGCAGAGGAGCAGTGGCTGCGCAGATTCTGCCTAAAAAACAGACATTTTTACTGGCTGGTGTATTTTTGTTTTATTTTTATCATTTTTTAGATTGAGTGTTGATGTGTGTGACCGACATGTGTAGGCTGTTGGAAAGTTAGGAAAATACAGAACAAAGTGCATCCCATTTTGGTTAAATTTGTCTGTCAATTAAAGAACAATTCTGTATTTTACAGGACGGGTGGCAAAAATAGATCGTATAAGAAAGATGGACGGAGCCTAAAAGTGAAGCCTATCCGGAAGTGCATAAAACTGCAGTTCCTCCTTCATCCACTAGGGGCTGCAAAACAGAGCAAATCCCCATAGACTCCCATGTTAAAAAGACCAACTTCACAGCAGAAATAAAAATGTTTACAGCCTGGTTCAAAAACCCATTTTCAGTTTAATAAGTCAGGTTTACCTTCATGACAACTTTGGGGGAGTGAATTTTTTTCTAACTCACCCATTTCAAAGTAATTTAATCTTGAAATTTTTCATATTTAGGGGCGTGTCCTTTTGATTGACATGTACCCAATCTCCCGCTTCAAGTAAGAAGAACGTAGTATAACTGTTTTTAGCCTGTTAACAACGTGACTTAGCTTTAGCCTGCTTACCTCCATTAGCTGGTTAGCTCCTGTTATCTCGGAGTTAGCTCAGTTAGCTCCTAGCTACAGGCAGCTTGGAGTTCGCTTGATGTCAATCATCCACCATGATGCTCACAACCCCCCCTCTCAGCTCACCTCTTTGCCCATATTTGTATTTTCCAGATGAGGTGACAGGCATGCCCCTGCCAGGATGGCGATGGGTGACGTCATGGAGGCTCCGTCCATCTTTTTATACAGTCTATGGTGGCAATCCTACCTGAAGTAGTTTTTCTCCCGTGCACAATCGCCTCTTGTGTCCCCTTTTTTTGTCTCTGGGTAGAAACTCAATGAAACACTTCTGTTGTTAGATATGCAGTGTTTTCTTCCCCCCCCCCCCCAATTTTTTATTGCAGAATTGAACAAAAAACTACAGAACATAAACTGATAAGTCAGGTGGTCAAAAACAAAAAGAAAAGAGGTACAAAGAGAATTTGAAAGCTAAGAAATTTACATATAAAATTGAGTGTATTCACCTGTGTATACACATCAAGCAATATGCAACGTTTTCTTGTAGAAGCTGTTTAGTTTATGCAAAGTTTTTTGGTATTTGCAGTCCCTTTCTGGATTTGCAGCACATTTTTTCCCCTTGCATTACGTTTTTGGATTTGCAGCGCTCTTCTATACATGCAGTGTTTCCCACTTGCATTTCTATTCCTATATGCATCTGTTTTTCTATATCAAGTGCATTTGCACCCGTCGACCACCGTTTTAGGTAGTTTTGGCTCTCCATACAAGCCTGCTGCTTGTCCCTCAAAAGCATTTTCTTTACATATGTGGCTCCACTCCAAAGAAAAATAAAAAACTAGATGAGATTTATTCATTGTTGCAACAAAGAAATAATTTACAAAACAATCTTTTCCTTACTTTTTAGGTCAAGTTTTATATTTATTTGGTTTGTTTCTTCTTCTTTTTTTTTTTTTTTTTTTTAAATCTGGGTATTTTGTTGATGGTGACTGTAAAAGGATTCCCCCATAAATCTATGAATTTACATATTAACCAGGCCGGTGTTGCTTATCATTTCTATTATGACTAGCTGATGAACTTTTAAGGTTCCCAGAAGGAATTTAAACATTAATAAATGGGTTGTTGTTTCTATACTACTGTTTCCGTAGTATTGTTTACATGAATGTAGGTCTCAAGTTGTAAAGCCCATATTTGCAAAAATTCCTCCACCTTCTTATTGAGAAATCACTGGTCGGCTTTATCTATCCTTGTGGTTCATGTTTCTTTTTCATTCTTTATTACTCATTGATCTGTTGAGCAACTTGCCATTTTAGGTGGCAATGCCACACAGCAATCACGGCATGCTGCAGGTGTAAACTGAAACCTTTTGTTCCACAACGTGGCCCAGATCAGAATGAAGATACCACTCACAGCTGCTCAAGTCATACCAAAACAACTAGAGCTTAGAGTGAATGCAACAAAACACAAGGTCTTTTATGAGCCCGACACCCACACCTGATTCATATCAAATTGTAAATGTTAGTCTGCTTTAGCTTTCTATCACTGCAGCTAACGGTTACTTTACCAGGTTTTACTCTCTCTTTTATATCTTTAGCGTGATTTAACCTGAAAATGAGGAAATGCTTCACTGTGTGAAAACTGCCATATAAAAAGTCATGAGAAATAAAACATCTGATAATCTGGATCACCAAGCCAAAATGTTTATGTTTTTAGTTCAAGTTCCATAGAAAGATAATTTGTTTGTTTGTGAGGTGCAGTATGTGCAGCTTGATGTCAAACCGCAACAAGCAACAACATTGCTAGCACGTTGGGGGCTGTCAGGAGGTCTAAGTCCTTCCTCTTTGTGAAAAAGTCAAGAAATATTTCCATCTCTTCTCATTCTTATTTCTTACTATACAAAATCAGACTAGTTAATGGCTGCATTTTTCCCATCCATCCCCATCCATCCATTCCACCATCCATCCATCCATCCTTTTATTGACTCCATCCATCCATCCATCCATTCCACCATCCATCCATCCATCCTTTTATTGACTCCATCCATCCATCCATCCATTCCACTATCCATCCATCCATCCTTTTATTGACTCCATCCATCCATTCCACCATCCATCCATCCATCCTTTTATTGACTCCTTCCATCCATCCATCCATTCCACCATCCATCCATCCATCCTTTTATTGACTCCATCCATCCATCCATCCATCCATTCCACCATCCATCCATCCATCCTTTTATTGACTCCATCCATCCATCCATCCATCCATCCAATCCACCATTCATCCATTTATCCATCCATCCAATCCACCATCCATTCATCCATCCATCCTTTTATTGACTCCATCATCCATCCATCCATCCAATCCACCATCCATTCATCCATCCATCCATCCATCCTTTTATTGACTCCATCCATCCATCCATCCATCCAATCCACCATCCATCCATTTATCCATCCATCCATCCATCCAATCCACCATTCATCCATTTATCCATCCATCCATCCATCCAATCCACCATCCATCCACCCATCCATCCAATCCACCATCCATCCATTTATCCATCCATCCAATCCACCATTCATCCATTTATCCATCCATCCATCCATCCATCCAATCCACCATCCATCCATCCATCCATCCATCCATTCATCCATCCATCCATCCATCCATCCAATCCAATCCACCATCCATCCATCCATCCATCCATCCATCCATCCAACCTAAGCAGAACTAATTTATTTCTATCACATAACTAGATTAGAACATATAGGCTTATGCTAGCTACAGGTTAACAGCATTATGTAACATTAGCAGCTGTACTGGGACAGGAACAAAAATTGCAACAAACAATTGCAACCAAATATTAGTATGAGGATTACTAGTTAATACCAGAAAACAACTTCATAATTGGTGTAAAAAACCTAATAGTGGTGATTAATGTAGGTCTGGGCAGACATTTATGTCCTTCTCCAGTGACCAGCCTTAAATTTCCATCAAGACACAACAGAAAAGAAGTTGAATGGATTTAATCACTGACTTATATATGTCAGAATTTGGATGGCAGTGTTAATATTTCATGTCCAGTAGTGTAACAGATTGTTGTTTATGGTTATTTATTGGCTTATAAATTCAATATATATAGAAGTGTTACTTGAGAGAAACCATATCACCTGCTCTCTGTTTTAATTAGGTGAATCTTGAAATGAATCGTAATACATAAAAAATTCATTTTAATTATCTGTAATTCTTCAAACCGATTATATTTGCAGACTGCATCATAAATGTATTTGACCTGCTATTATAACCATTTTTCCTGAACATGACAATTTAATGTTAAACCTGAACCTTGACTTGCATCCTCTTCTGCTACATTACCCAGAAATGAGCCTTCATTACGCTGGTATCTGTAAGCCGCATCAGAGTTCTTGTATCTCACCTTTACCCACTTCTGGTTTCTGCTACAGTATCACACCCTGATCTGCTCAGGATTACAGAAACTGTTATAGATGATGGGTAGGATGGGTTGTTCTGCTCTCTGCTTGGCCTAATTATCTCAGAGATCAACCGCTCATTTTAACTTCGGACAAACTTATTCCTGTGAGAGATTTTATCCTCCATAATTTACTGTTTGCTGACTGAAAATCAATAATGATGTGTTTGATTAATCTGTTCTGATCCACACTTGGGAGGGGGAAGAAGAGATATTTGCCAAAAGAAATGAGAAAACTTGCAAAAATCACAAAGCAACTTTCAGCCCAGTTCAAGCTGATATTACAGTTTGATCATCTCAAGACATTAAAACAGAAGAAAACAAATATAAGTGATAAAATAAGCCTTCATAACATGAAAACATAGCTGGGAGTTTCCATAAATGTTATGCACCGTTGTTTTAATGCAATCATCAAATAAACGTTTAAACAAACATCAAGTCTTAATAATATCGCAGAATCATACTTTACAGCCACTTTCTGAGGTTCACCTGCTCAACCAATCATTAACACGATCAGCTAACCAGCCAATCACATGGCAGCAGCTCCAGTCACGTAGACATGGTGAAGACAACTTGCTAAAGTTCAAACGGAGCATCAGAGCAAGGAAGAAAGGGGATTTACGTGACTTTGAATGCAGCATGGTTGTTGGTCTGAGTATTTACTGGGATTTTCCCACACAATAGAGAACCTTCTGGACAGACTGGTTGGAGAGGGTAGAAAGCCGACAACAAGTCATATAAGTACCACTCATCAGGAAGTACAGGCCGT
The DNA here is from genome assembly GCF_933228915.1 of Telmatherina bonti. Taxonomy (NCBI): domain Eukaryota; kingdom Metazoa; phylum Chordata; class Actinopteri; order Atheriniformes; family Telmatherinidae; genus Telmatherina; species Telmatherina bonti. Next base: position 31,386,568 of record NC_136614.1, on the reverse strand, counting down.
TCCAAACTCTGATCAAATGCACTGATCACGTCAAAGATCGGACGCTCCTGAACTTCCTGCAGTTAAATAAAGAAGAACAAATCCAGAAGTCTGGGTGCCGTCCTGGACTCAGACCTGAACTTCAGCGCTAGCACAGCTGTGAAGTCACCTTTTGTTACTTAAAGAACATCTGGAGGATTAAATAACTGATGACTCAGCAGGATTTAGACTACTATAATGCTGACCATACAGGTTTCCCTAAAAAGACCACTAGACAACTGCAGTTAGTCCAGAATGCTGCTGATCCAGTCCTCACTAAGACCAAGAAAGTGGATCATATAAGTCCAGCCCCTAGGTCTTCACACTGGTTCCTGTCTGTCAAAAAATGCCTTCAAAATCCTGCTGTTAATTTATAAAGCACTGAACTGCTTAAAAGCTAGGGTAGGTAATGTTGGGAGCAAGTAGGATCTGAAAGTGGCACCCAGTTTTGGCTCCTCCCCCTCTGGTTTTGCTCCTTGCATGATCCAAGGCTTTTTTTTATTTTTTATTTTCCACCAACGATTTTCTCTTTCTTGGCTGTTTAGCAGGAGGGGGAAAATAAACCAAGCCGGCTTATTTTCTCAGCCATGTTTGCCTTCTGAGTTTCTTCTTCACTACTTTGTATTTTCATCCTAACACGCTGTTTATATGCAGGGTGTGGCTGTATGCGCTGCTGGAGGGGGAGGAGGGGAGCCGGGAGAAGAAGCTTAGGAAAAATAAGAAATGAACAACTTCATTTGGGTCGGAACGTTTGGATTGTTCAGAGTTTTTACAGATTTACAGTAAACTGAGGGGTCTAACTATATTTCTTATTGTTCATGATTACAGAATGTATAGACTACTATCAGGACGAGGAACCACTTCACCCAGAGTAAAATAAAATGTCTCTGAGAAAGATTACCTCCCCCAGCTTTAAGACCAAAATACATCCAGGATGGTCTTTCTTCGTTCCCGGAGTTGGAACCAAACAAGGAGAACCAGAAACCTGCAGGTCTCCCGAAACCCTCAGCTGCTTTAAATAAAGGTTAAAACTTCTCTATTTGACACTTTTTATCAAAACAACTTAATTCCACACAGACACTCTTATTTTATATGCATTTTCTTCTATTTTAGCTTGTCTTTATTTTTTTAAATTTATTTTAAATGTACTAATTACTCCGTTTCCTTAGTTTCCTTTTTACCTAAAGAACTCTTGTGCATGAAATGTGCTACAACTAACCTGCCTAGCGTCATATACTCGCTGTGAAACCTTTTTTTCTTTCATCCAGAACTTCTCTGCCCCACTTTATATGTTCCTTACTCATATAATGCTCGAGACGAGAAGATCTTATCACATTTAAGAATTATGCTGGTTCATTACCAGAACCCCTGTCAGCATTTCCCTGACCTAGTTGTTCAGACTGTATTGGCAGAGCGTGGGTGTAGTTCCAAGTCTTATGATCTGAATGACTCAAGTAAAAAGTTCAGAGTTGAGGCGGGTCATGATGCTTAGTGTCTGTGCTTTACTGTGATGATGTAGCTGAAGCAGTCCAGGTCCCATAATATACTGATTTCAGCATGGACATCCACTATCAGGCCGGGATTTGAACCAGATGTGTCTGATTTTGTTTGAACCTACATCAAACCTTTCATTTTTCTTCTTCTTTTTCTCTGAGAAACATCTGTTTTCCCCACCGTTTAAGTGAAGCGCAGAAGTTTTCCCACCAGATCAAAAAGATACATAAGTGGAAAAAAATGCTTTCACACCTTTAAGTTGTCAGCTTGCAAGTCTTTTTTAGGGGATTATCCTCTGTGAAAAACCTGCGCACTCAGGCTGAGAGAGAAAGAAATGGAGATGAACATGGACAAAGAAAGAAGAAAAAAAATAAAAAAGAAAGACCACAGACAAAACCGAGTTTATCTAGCCTAAAGATCAACTCGCGCTCCTTCCAAATTAGTGGTAGACAAAGCGGAAATGCGCGGCACATCTTAGCAGAACGCACAGACACAGTCTGGCTGCATATAAACACCGCTGGAGAGTAAACACAGCCAGCTTGCAGAGGAGCTGCAGCTGGACGCTGAAAGTGAAGCAACGTCGTCATGCTGCTGGTGAGTCAGGCTCTCACCACAAACCATCTCAGGGTTGTTTAACAACTCATTTTGTGATCACATGAAAAGTTTGTTTAGTTTGTTGAACTGGGAGAAGTCACAACATTCCATGTTGCTGTGAAATCTAATCTAACATCATCTTATCTTGTTGAATTTGCTGATCAGGACCTTTGAGCTTATCTGATCTGTTTGAGTTTCTTGTCTTTACTCAGAAATCCTCCTGGTTGCTTTTGTTCTTTCTTCTTCTTCAGGTTCTTAAAGCGTTACTGGTGCTGAGTGTTTCCTCGCTGCTGCAGGCCAGGAAAAGGCCGGCGGTGATGGTACAGATGAAGGATGCCACCTCATCCAGAGGTGTCAGCGTGCAGCTGGGCCTGGACACTTCGATTTTACGTGACATGTCCAGAACGTCTGCCTCAGACGTCGCCAACATGTCTTTGTCACCATGGATTTACAGGTGAGGAGCCTCTTTTTCAGGGACGCACCGCGGACGGCTGATTGTGGTGTCGTTTCTGTGTATCTTTAATGGGAAAAACAGATGATTTTCGACACTTTAACCTTTCTCTTCATATTTCTTGACTCTAAATTTACCTTCAGACTTAGATTAAAGTGACAAGAAGTGACACAAATACAGGAAACAGTAAAAATGCTGATCGTGCACTTTTGGAAAAAAAACTGCACAATTATAAAGGTCTTGTGATTAAAAAAAAAAAAAAAAAAAAAGATTTCTTAAAAACAAACAAGCCGTTCATTCATGCTAAATGGGACTAAAACTGAAGCTCTGAGTGATTCTAAAAGAAGAGAAACCGAACTTCCCTTCATATCTGCACTTTCTGGGGTTGCTGAGAAGTTTCTGTTAAATATCCTGCAGCCGATAGTAAAACAGATCCAGGTAAACCGTCGCCTCCTCCGCCTGGTTCAGACTGCTGATGGTTAACTGGACTCAGCAGACCAGTACAACCCAAACCAGCGATCTCCTTTACTAAGCGCTGCTTTTATTCTGGCGTAGTTACCTCCGCCAAGGAGGTTATGTTTTTGCCGGCGTTTATCTCTGTCTGTCTGTCTGTCTATGTCTGTTCAAGATCACTCAAAAAGTTATGGACGGATTTCATGAAATTACCAGGAGTTGTTGGAAATGTGAAAAGGAAGAACTGATTTAATTTTCAGGAACTTTTTAAAAGCCTTGGCGGAGGTTTTGCGCTCTCTGAGTGCTTTTCTAGCTCATCGCGTGAAGCACGGAGAACAATCAGAGATCTCAGAGAGATTAAAGCCACTGCTTCAAACAGTCAGAAAACAGAGAAGATGTCAAACCTGAGCGTGGGACACTAAAGAAGCTGTTTGCCTTCAGGCAGGAGCTCTGAATATGATGCTAGACACAACCTGTCAGCGTGAAAACCTGGATGGATGCTTCCAAAGCGTCAACGAGAGCGTAACACCTCCTTCAGACCGTCTCTCAGCTTCTCCGACAGGAGGGTTGTTTATGATCAAATCTTGTACTTTTTGTTCTCTGGGGTGCTGAGTCCATTCAGGGACCTGGAACATGAACATGCCATCAGGACAGAGGCAGGGACACCCTGGACGGGTCATCAGAGACAAACTCACTCCTAGGGTCAATTTAGAGTTACCATTTAACCTACTGTGTGTCTTTGGACTGTTGGAGGAAGCAGAAACACAGAAAATGCCTGCAGGAGATCGAGGCAAGAACCTTCCTGCTGTCAGATAACAGTTCGGTTGTTTTCATGTTGGACGATTCTTGTCTTTTTCTTTTGCATTTCTTTAATCTTTTTGTCAATATTTTTGTGTTATTTGAGTCTTCATGATGGAAACTGACTCTGTCTCACTGGCACAGCCGTCGTCCATGAAGGAAAACGGATGTTTCATGCTTCTTTCATTCCTCCACAGAGACGACTGCAAGGCGTCTCGTTTACCCATGCGGATCTCCCAGGCCCACTGCCTGACCTCCGGCTGTCTGAGCCCGCTGGGGGGGCAGGAGGACTCATCTCTGGAGGTCAAACCCATCCGGTATGAGATCCTGGTCCTCCACAGGTAGGCCTCTGATTCCCCCCCCCTTTTTTTTTTTAAAGCTGATTAAAAGAAAGGAGGTTTTTGTGTGCATGAAAAGCACGCAGAGTGTCCAGGAATGCAAACTGGAAAACATTTTTCTCTGTTAGATGCTTTTCCTGTTGCAGCAACATTCCAGATAATAAGAGCATTCAGAATAAATCACCAGTTTACGATAAACTACAGCAGTTTATATAACATATATAACATATAAAGCAATCTCACAGTTAAGCCGCTGCTTTAAACAGTCAGTAAACAGGCAAAGAAAAAAAATGTAAAATGCAGATAGAGACCACAGTCTGACAGGTTTTCATGCATCATAAAGCCTTACTGTGGATTTATTCAATCTCTGTGTCTTCGTTTCATTTTGTATAAATCATGTTAGAGCAGAGCTGTGTGGGTGCCAGAGTCATCTTATCGGTTGGCTCTGCGACTAGAAGAGCTCAGCCAGCCAATCTGAGAGCTCCCTAATGACACGGCGCGATAAGAATCTAAACATAAAAGAAAGTGTTGGAGGAACAAAAAATAGTTTGAAAACTTCCTATAATTAGGTTTTTTTTCAAAAAAGAAAACGTTAGATGCTTCTGTTTTTCAGGTAGAGACAGAAAAATGGATTTTTTTCTTTTGTTTTGTCACAGAAAAAGCAGATACAGCTGGAAAAAGTATTTCTATTGTCATTAATGAGACTTTGTTCTGCAAGGGTTAAAAAGAGTTAAATCAACAATAGAAAGGAGAGAATTACATCGATTTGGTTCCTCCTCTTATTGTCATTAGTGTTGTTTTTTTTTTTTTAAACTCTATCTGAAACCTCTCAGTGCGATCTAACTGATTAATGCCTTTAAACTGAAGACAGCAGTGAATTCATATATTCTGCTCACACAAACTTTCCTCTTTCCCTCCGCAGAGTCCAAAAGCAAACAAAGATAGAAAAGAGAACAAAGAAAGAAAAGCAGACAAAGAATCGAGGAAAGTATGAATTTGTTCTGGGAACCCAGGTGGTCACCGTCGGCTGCACCTGCGTGAGGCCCGCCATCATTCCTCAAAAGTGACCAGAACTTTCAATGTTGGCGTGAATTAAATGCTTTCCTCATTTCTGATTAGTTTCAGGAAATGCTTTAGAGCAGCGACTGATCAGTATGAATGTAACTTTACAGATGATGCAGTGGTTGTAATATCAGGACTTTACTAGCGCGATCAGCTGACGCTTTAACGCTTAATGCAGGGGTGTAAAAAGTCGGTCCTCAGGAGCCGCTGTCCTGCAGGTTTTCCATGTATCCCTGCTCCAACACACCTTACTTCCTTTAAATGGATCCAACAGCCCAGGGAGTTCTGCACAGACTGCTTTGAGTCAGGTTTGTTGGAGCAGGGATGCATGGAAAACCTGCAGGATTGTGGACCAGCGCTGGACATGCCTGGCTTAATGCCTCTGTTATGCAGTTTGTGATGTTTTTATTAGTTATCAAGATAAAAATATGCTAATGAGGTGAAAGAGAGCTGTTTTGTTGGGAATTAGGATGTAAAATATGCAGACTAGAGCTTTGTTGTTTTTACTAATAGATGCAAAACAGTGGAACTTTGGAGCAGGTCCAGTTAAAGCAGGGGTGTCCAGGTCTGGCCCTGCAGACTTTCCAGGTGTCCCTGATGCAACAACCTTGACTTAAATGAATGAGTTATTGTGCAGAACATCATAGGCTGTTGGAACCATTTAATTTGATTCAGACGTAGGACACCCCTGAGTTAAAGGTGCACACGCAGCACTGGTTTTAATCATGGTCTGATTTTCAGGAATTAAATTTTATTCATGTCTACATGCTTTTCAAAACTTTGTTTGTAATATTATTCTTTTCTAGTCTCATAAAAACATTAAATAAAGCACAAAAAGAAGGTAAATTTGTATTTGTTTGATTATTTCTCCCCTTTTATAAAAACCAAATGGTGTTGTGTGATTTATAACTGCAGGTTTGTGCTTCTACAGTTGTGCTCATATTTATTCATCCCCTTTCATTAAAGAAGGAAAAAACCAGCTGCCTGTAAAATAAGCTGAAATTGACAAAAGTAATGATAAATAAAAAATTTTATGAAAATATTTACAATATTTTCTAATTCTGGAATTTCTTTTTTTTAAAAAGCAAATAAATAAGATAATTTATTACATATTCCATCAGTCATAAACTAATATTTAGTTGAACAATCCTTTAATGTTTCCGCTCCAGTCAGGTGTTTTCTGTTCCTCTCAGTCAGACTTCTGCACCTGTTGACAGGTATTTTCTCCTACTGTTCAACAGAAAAATGCTCTTATTTGTCCAGAACTGATTTGTTTGTTTTGTTTTTCTTTCTTTCTTCAACTCAATTAAATTAAAAAACAGTGTCTTATATTACTAAATTATATTTTTGCTATTTTTTATTTATTACACAACTGTATCTAATGAGAAACACAACTAAATGTTTGTATAAGCCCCAAAGAAAATGTTCTCCTGTTGATGTCGGCTCTTGTTTTGCGGTCGTTCTGTGTTTTTGTGTCAGTCACAGATTTACGACCGACTGGCACTTAGCTGATTGACAGACATGTTAAAGTGGGATTCTGGATCAAACCGTGGTCACATATCTCCAGAATCAGAACCTAGCACCAAATCAAATCAAATCAAACTTTATTTCTTGAGCACTTTTCATGCCTCAGGCAACACAAAGTGCTTTACAGGATAAAATCAAGTCATAAGGATTAAAACAAACAGTGGATAAAAAGGCATTTAAAAAAATAGACACAAGCTCTTTCCACACACTCACACACACACACAAGGACATAGACTCCTCCATCCTCCTTTAGAGCCACGACCATCACAGACCATCTCCAGAGCTTGGTAGAAGAGTTTGGTCACGCTGTACATACCGCAGCGACCTTCGTTCAGCAACTTGTCCTCATCCCACTGAAAAATGTTACAAACTGGTGACCAGCATGAGGAGGAGGTACTGAGCAGTTGTGTCTGTGGATCTTATACACTCTGCTGAGATCCCTGACAGGGTAAAATGAATAAAGTGTGAAAATGGTCATAGTGTGTCGATTTCCTTCTTACTGTGGGAGTGAAATCATCTGATCCACCAAAAGCATGAGTGAACGCCTACAAGCGAGCATTGAATGGAATTTTGCCTCATTTTTAGCAGCCAATGCCCACATTTTTAGCTCATTCCACAAAATAACAATCCTTACAATTAATTAGGGATGCACCGATACCGATACCAGTATTGTATCGGCTCAATACCAAGCGTGTGTACTCGTACCGATACCACCCTAGTCAAGCTACCGCAGATGTGTTTGATGCTTTGGACGTGTTTTAAAAGAAATAAATGCCTTGAATGTTAAAATGTGACATTTTTTGTGACACTAAAACAGCGATCTTCACTGTTAATTCAACAAGAGCCAAACTCAATACAGTAAGACAGGAGGAGAGCCGCCACCCCTCCAAAAAAAGCGTTCCCACGCTACGTATCCTGCTACGTTGCCAAATCAGTAACATTCAGCTTTTTAGAAAGGAATGGTTATCCTAAATGTTGCATGGAGTAACGGCATTCTTATGCAACAGTATATGGTGAAAATACAACAATGCCTCCAGGATGTGGGCGTTTCTTTTTCAATATATATACAGAGCTACCGACGGAGCAGCTCTTTGGCTGAGTTCGATGCAGCTGAAATCAGCCAAAACCTGCAACTCTGACAGGGTCAGTTAGGGCCGTTAGGACAGCAAAGTTTCTGCAAGCAGCCTGCAGCTCTTGTTTGTGGAGAGAACTGCAGCGTTGAGGATCATTATGACTTGTTTAGATGCATTTTCAGAAAGTCCGCGGCTGCTTCACGAGCTGCAAGTCAAGAGTCAGTGAGCCGCATGCGACGAGGAACACGGCACTAAAAGCTGGATCTTTGTTTCAAAACAACACATTTATAGTTGTATTTAGGTAAAATGTGTCAAATCAGAATAAAACTTATTGAAATTGTTAGATCTGTAATGTTATTATATTTGTATTGGTGAGGTAACTTCAGAAAGGATGGGTCATTTATTACAACCTAATGAAATCTTACACAGTTATAACAGCAATATTATTATTAAATTAAATTAAATTAAATTATATTATATTATATTATATTATATTATATTATATTATATTATATTACTATAATCACAATAATATTGACATTTGGTATCGGCACATATCGGTTTCTGCAGAAATATTTAAATTTCAGATATCGGTATTGGATTGGTGCTCCCAAAAAGTGGGTCGGTGCATCCCTACAAAAAATTCCTGATTGTAAAGGTGACTAACCAGGCTTTTCAATGATGCATAAACGCTATTATCAAAGGTGAGACACCGGGCGAAGTTTAGATTGAAAAGAAGAAAAAAGTTCTGTGCTCAACCTGAAATAAAGACACCAAAGTAAGCTCTTTTTTTTTTTTTTTTTTTTTTTACTGATCATGCCAAATAATACAGTCAATCCAATCTTGAAGATATACAGCACACACAGTCACAGCAAGTACAAATCCCATGTTACGCCTCCCCCGTTACTACGCAAACAGCTACACATTTCAGTCCGCAGAAACGGTTCTTATGCTCTTCTCATTCAGACATGCCAAGGCAAACGAAGACTGAACTGTCCCCCCGTCCTGATGTTCAACGTCCCCTTTGTATGCATGTGCTTTCCAGTTGTGCTTAATGAAAGAAGAGTGCAATCAGTGCTCTAAAACTAAGAGACTCGGATGCAAGTCACTGATCTACTACACTACAGCTAAAGGTTTTTACAGAGAATCTGACAGCGGCAGAATACAGCAAAACTTCCTTCATATGTCGAGTTTATTGTGTCACTTTTGACCCCTTTAGAGCACCATAGAAAGAAACAGAAGCGTGATTCTTCATTTAACTTTTGTTAAGTGTTCAGAGAGATTCACTGAGCTTAGCAAACAGACGTCCCAGGACACACGGAAAGAACCTAAAAATGCTGCGGAGAAGCATTAACATAAGAACGGAGAAACTAGGGAGTTTATTTTTATTTCTGAATCTGTTTAAGCGTCTTGTTACAGTCTAAAATGTGTTGGTTATAGCAGAACAGTAGCAATGAAACGGAATAGATGGTTTCAGTGTGTCCACCTTGAAGCACACCATGCAGGTTTCCTCTGTTGACTCCAATAGTCTGCTTAGAAACAGCGACTCTGGCTGTGTTTCTGCCAGTTTGCAAGCATTTACTGACTGTTTCTGCAGGAAAACACGCAGAATGATGCTAAAACTTCACTGTTTATTCTAATGTTCTGCTTTCTGCTGGGAGCAGTGGAAAATAGAGACGTATGATACAAGGTTTTATTTTTAATCCTGCACCTAACACCGGAAATGTTTGTGTAGATGTCATCGGAAGTCCCACCCGCCCCCCCATCTCATTTCCTTTAGAGAAAAAAAACACTTTTTAACGTCAAGAAATGACCAGCATTTGTTCAACAATTTTTACAGCATCAACTTCAATGTGAAACCAGACAATTACAAGTCATTTAAGTTGCTGTTGGATTCAGGTTGCTGTTTTACTTTGTTTTAATCCCCTCCTTTTTAAAAAAAAAATGTTTTATTCAAAATGGATTAAAAAAAGAAAAAAAGAAAAAAACCCAAAACTTGCGGTCTTCATCTTTTGCTCTTTTAGCTCCCTGAGTTTGCGCATCTACCGGCAGGCTCCCTCCTTCATCTCCTTGTTCTTCCTCACTTCTTCTGCGTGTTTATCCTGCCAGACAAACACAGGAAGAAAAAGTCATTAACATTCATGAATTTATTTACATTAATGAGGGAAGTGCCAGCTGAACAAGGGAACACGCCGCAGTTTTTCACAAAGATTTAACAAGCTAATCGAAGCTAACGAGCAGAACTAAAAACTTCTCAGCTCATCAAATATTCAGGATTACAAATCAAGCTGGTGAATGATGATTCATTTGATTTGTACTCAGAAGTGAGATGTTTCAAGTTGGAAATGCAACACAAATACCTCTTGAAGTTAAAGTGGAAAGCAGAGTTGGAGCAGACGCACCAACCGTGACTTACTGCTCACAAATCAGCACAAAGTATAGCAGTCAAAAACATTCAGTTTTACATAAATGTGATTGTTTAAGTGTGTGCAAATCAATGCTAAACATTGTCCTTTCCAACTTCTACCTGTAGACTCACTTCATCCATGTTTGTGTCATTGTTTCAAACGCTGCATAGCGCATGTTTGCAAGCTAACAACAGGAAACGCTGCTAACGTGGTTAGCTTGTTTATCGCTCTCTCTCTCATGACTGAAAAGAGAAAAATAAGCAGAGATTTGCCAAGTTATGGCCTGAAACTCTCATTTACAGGTTTTCAAGTGTTTTTTTTTTTCTTCAGTGTAACTTAATTTGACTAAAACACAAACACAAGGCAACATACCATAAAACAAATGTCTCAGATGAGTCAATGTTTGAATTGAAATAAATATAAACAAATATAAATATTAGGGGTGGGAAAATCAAATTGAAAAATTGAATATCAGGACTTTTTGCTTCACAATTTTAAAACCAATTTTTTGTGAAAAAATGATTTTTTTTTTTCAAATAAATAAATATAATCCATTATAAAATGTTTTGGTCATTTTTTAAAATAGTTTTTATTGATCTTTTTACTTGTCTTTCTGGGCATTATAGCAGGAGAATGATGGTCTGGCTACTGTGTTGTTTTTTCTTCATAGAAATCAAGAAAAACGATGAGCAAAAAAAAGTTTTATACATGTTTTTTTTTTTGTTTTTTTTGTTTGTTTTTAGTCTACAAAAATCAGCAATATTGAGTAGTTGTGAGAATAGCAATTCAAGCCGAATCAGCACCCAAAAAAATCTAAATCAAATTGAATCGGCACGAAATATTGTCACAGTGCTAACAATAATAATAATAATAATAATAATAATAATAATAATAATAATAATAATAATAATGAATTTTTTTTTAAAATAATGGATTATATTTATTTATTTGAAAAAAAATCATTTTAACAAAAAATGATTTTTTGATTATTAAATTTTATATATATATATATATATATATATATATATATATATATATACACACACACATATATATATATATTATATATATATATATATATATATATATATAAAATTTAATATAAATAATTAATCTATTTTTATATTGAATTTAATAATCAAATATCAGGATTTTTTTGTTTTACAATTTTAAAACCAATGTTTTGTTAAAATGATTTTTTTTTTCAAATAAATAAATATAATCCACTATAAAAAAAAAAAAGGTCATTTTTATTATTATGTACAGAGCGAGAGTGTTAACACTTCCTGAAATTGGGAAAATAAGAACTTTCATTAAGATCTGAAAATGGTTGAACCCCGGTCAGCGGACACGTACCTTCTCCTGCAGCCTCTCCAACATGGCTGCCAAGAGGGCCTCTCTGTTCTCCTTGTTGGCCTCCATTTTCTGCTCCAGCTTCTCTTTAGCGTTTTTGATGAAGTTGTTGTTTTCCTCAAAAGCCTTTTGAATCACCTCTCGCTCGTGCTCCCTCTTCTCTGCCAGGTGCTTCAGCAGCTCCGCCTCCTGGCACTGCGAGTGGATGGAAAATTTAGTCAACCAGAGAAAGTTGTTTTACAAAAAACATTTGAACTTCACCAAACAAATTTAATTAGTTTTTCTGCACTCAGATTGCAGATTTAATGTTTGACTTTCATGTCTCTTTCTGATGTGGCCTGTTGGCTAAACCAGTACCACCATATGGGATCCATTCGTCATGCTTTGAAAATGTGGTGCAAAGAATAAAAAAATGAAAGTAAAGTGTATAAAATTATAATAGAACACATTCTTTCAAATACGATACATGTCTAAAGATGTCCAAAATGAGTCATTATATTAACTACTAACTATTAACTAAGTAATATTATATTAACTACTTTATACGAGTTATTTTGTGTAATACAGGAAATAAAATCTACATATTTGAAAAGATGATCTTAGCAAGATGTCTTAAATGCCTCTCTGTACCTCCCCCTCCTCTCCAGCATCGTCTCTTTGCTCCATTAATTCAGGCTGTTAAATGTTTGTGTCCTTGCATCTTTGTACCTTATGTCCCATTTCTCATTTCTGCCCTCCCTCTTCCCTCACTTTTTTTCTATTCAATGCAGCACTCCCTCCCACCTGCCTTTTATCTGCCTCCCCTTTTTCTTTTTGTGCCGTCCATGGGCTGATAAATCACACAAAGAGTCTCGACAGGTGTTCGCCATGCCATCGAGCTACAAATAGTCAGAGTTGTTGGTTGAGTTCCAGGCCTCATCCTGCTCCCCCTCACCTTTCGCCTCTCCTCAGCAGCCTCCAGCTTCTTTTGGATCTCCTCCAGGGACGGATCGCGCCGCTGCGGCATTGAGGTGTTGAGTTCTGGCACACCGTCAAAGGAAGGTGGCTTGAGGATGACCTCGAAAGCCTGGCCTGACGTCCGCTTGTTCAGCTCAATCACTTCAACATCTTTGATGACGCACCAGCCCAAATCCACTGCATCTGTGGTGTTAGATAATATTACTACAATATTAGCAATAAATCCTTCTGACTTATTTCGATATATCAACATCTTATGTGTATAAATCTCTTAAAGCATATATAATGAGATGATTTGAGTCGTTTTAGTCATAATTAATGTTTGTAATTTGTACCTTCTGCCTTGTAAGTAGCTTTTTCTGCAGTCTGTGGGTTCAGGCAGGAGCAGAACAAAGACACCAGGGGGAGCTCTTTGACCTTCTCTTTATACGCTGAAGATGCAGAAACACACACACAAATGTTTGACATGAGCCAGCATCTAATAAGCAGTGATGTAACTCTCATTCCCATTGACATGATTAGTCATTTGCCTTACGCTACATTAACAGTCATCATAATAACGCAGAGCGGATGGTAAAATCCTAACTCATCTGTAAAAGAGAGGTGCTGTGAGGTGACTGTGTTTACCTGCCAGAGTCATCTTCTCTCTGTGTATGTACCTCTCCAGGGATGCTGAGGATCCGTCTCACTGTCAGAGACACAGGGAAAGACCTTAATGAAGCAGCTATAAAGGTCACAATGAATGTGAGAAGCAGCGGACAGAATTAAAGCGACTCCACAATGCAGAGCACTTGTATTACCTGCTACCACAAAGGTTCTGCATTCTGCATTGATGCTGTCCTTTCATGCAGCTTTGCATTTTACCTCTCAGTGGCTCATCTGCACACAAGCTGCGGTTTAAATGAGATGTTCTGGTTTGACGCCAGTCAAGCCACTTGGCACACAAACTCCAAATTTGTTTTATGCTTATGTCATTAACTAAAATGAACCAGTTCAGGACCAGTGTCTTTTTGTGCTTTGGAGACATTCTGCATGGACAAAAAACGGAACATAGCAGAGAAAAAAATAACTCAAAATGATCACTTTGAGCAAACTTTATGACACAATGGCTTGGTTTATGTCTTAAATTGATAAATCCTCAATGGAAAAAAATGACAGAATTTCTTGTACAAATGAGAAATAACTTCTATATATTGTCTAACAGTACTAACTACTATTGTCTCTATAAAGCACTTTGAATCACCCTGTTGTTGAATTGTACTACATGCATAAAATTCAGAGTTCTGTTCATGTATTTGTTATGACCAAGGCTGGATTATCCAATGGTGCTGTATGGGCACAGGCCCAGGGGCCCATGCCCACTTGGGGCCCACGTAGGGAAAACACCAGCAGTTTGGACATAAAACAAAATGTATATAAAAGCCAGATAGTTCCACCACAGTGTCCAGTGTGTTGCTACTGGTGCCACTGGCTGAGTTGTTTCACAGTGTATCATGCACAATTTTCACAATGTTGCAGTGGGGAAGGGGGCCCCTGGAACACCCTGGGCCCAGGGGCCTGTGCACTTTTAATCCGGCCCTGGGTATGACAGCAATATGATCTCTTTGTGAACGGTCTTGCAGCAGACTTATGAAACAAATATTAGCAGTTCTTTGTCAAAATATAGAGAATTACAGCCATTTGGACATACATTAGGGATACGATTCAAAACAGAAAATACAAGCTTTTACAAAAATGATTTCCTGTTGTTATGTAACGAACCAAGTTTTGTGAAAATGATTCCAACATGATTATTTGGCGCAAATCTCAGAAGGAAGGAGGATGTATATTTTCTTCCCAGCCAACTGTTTTATTGCGGTAAATTGCAGCCATGACATAAGTGGGAAAGGCAGCTGTAAATCTTTGTGAGGATTCAAGAAAGAAGGTTGAATAAGAAAGCACAGTATCAGCTTCTTTTGGCAGATGCTAGAAATGCACCAACAGTGTAGCAATCTGTGCTGTATACATCCACGCAGTGCCTCGATTGTAGATGGTTTACCGTAATAAATTACTATCATTGGCAAGTAGCAAGGGGGCGAAAATGCAAATTAACAGAAATTCTGATGAAAGTAGATCCTAAAAATTGGAAAGAATTTGTAGAGGAACAAATTATCTCAGCAAACTATCACCTATTTCTGCTCTGTCTCTCTCCATGTCTGTCAGATGGTGTCGTCAGAAGGATGGCATGAATCTGTCTTATTTATAGCCTTATGTAGCTTTCAAATGAGTGGCCAAGCTATTAAACATGAAACCATCAATGATTTATTCCCTTGATTAAAACACAAGATAATTTTCTCTACCATTGCTGCTCAGTGTGTTTCCATTAAAAAAATCTTTTTAGTCTTCAGCATATTTTTCTAGAGACCTTCATCATGTATGAATCATGTATAAATCCAAATGTGTCCAGAATATCCAACTATTATTGACCTTCTCTCAGCCAAGTGTAAAATCTGCTTAAAATTAGGACCAGTGGCATTATCTTTCTTAGACTCACAGTGTTCATATTAGTTTCACGTTTCAGGAAAAGCCAAACCAGCGGAGCTTCAACATTTGCCGTTCTTGTCTGCCAACAGATTACCTAGAACTGATGGAAGCCATGTTGTCGATTGATTCATTTGTTCAAACTGAAGATCCTTTTAACCTTATACTAGTTTAGGATAACTTTCAAAGAAGTCTTTTTTTTTTATCAAAATAAAAGTTTTTGTTCACAAGTTTTATCTGGTATCGTCAGCTATTGAATGGCTTTTTGAGTTGTTGTCTGTGAAAAGTTAGATTAGCTTCTTTAGTTTAAAACTATGCTAAGCTAAGCTAACCTGGGTCCAGCTCTGTAAGCCTGCCAAGACTTTCTCAGGATATGGTGACATCAGATGGCAGTCAATAGTTTGACGTTAAATTTTTTTTAACAAAAAAAAAAAAAAAAAGCTTTAAAAGAAATACTGATAAGGTATTATATTCAAAAAGGATTTTCTTTTTCTTAAAATTCTGTCTGATATCAGATATCTAAATGTTGTCCATCAACAGAGTACAGCTGGACCTTTAAGACAATTTCTCACCAAGATATTGGTTTATATTTGTTTATAAAAATCATTCAATAACCCTTTGGGCTTTCATCTGTAGAAAGTTTGTTTAACTGCTTCAGCTGGCAACAATGCTAAGGTAAGCTAAGCTAAACTAGCTCCAGTTTTGTAGCACCCTGCTAGATATAAAGATAATTGAAAACAGATGACAGTATTGGATTAATTTCCTTAAGTTTTAGCAAACCTCAGAGCAAAAAAGATTTGGTTTTAATGTATTATAATGTCAAATAGCTTTTATTTTAGTAAATAAATTTGTCTGTCTGATACTAGATTGTAGAATACTGACTTTCTGCAAAGGATTTCTCTTTGTTTAATTTGCCTATCTGTCAAACAAAGTCAAATCTTTAAGACAATATTTAATCAAAGTAAAGTATTTTTTCACATGTCTATGCACACAAATAATCTAAGAGTTAAGCAATTAACTATGGTGAATCAGGCTGGCTATTTCAGCCTGCTACAGTGCTTAGCTATGCTAACCTGGCTCCAGTTTTGAAACTTCCAACCCCGTACATCTGGAATTATTACAATGCTTTTCAATACTTGTGCTACCTAAAAGGTAATAAGAGATTAAATGTAATGTGATTAATTTGATATGATTTGTCACAAAACTTAAACAGGTGAACAAGAAGGAATACCAACCTTAGCTAGAGCTAGCTAGCCCACACTAGCTAGCACTCTTTAATGCTAATCTTGATTAGCTAACTTGACATGAAGGAGCAATTAACATCTATTTATCTATGTATAGCAAACTACTGAGTGACAGAAGTGTACTAATGAGACAACCTATGGCAACAAGAAGGACAGCCATGACATTATGTTGCACTGCACACTCCCCTTTGACCACCCTGACATCCTGTGGGACCGACACAAGCAAGGACACACATGCATACACATACTAATCAGGTGGTGAACACATTACTTTGCTTCACTGTTGGAATCTATGCAGACACATACATACACATGCAGCTGCGTCTCATCATGTGAAACCACCCAGGTCACAGATCAATGCATGGTTTCCTGCTGGCATAAGAGTGCTTTGTGTTTTGTTTGCTAGTTTGCACTAAGAAAGAAAGCAGTTTGTAAAGGAACCTTTTGTATATTATAATGAAATTGTTTATTGCACTGATTTTGTAATTTAATTTTAATCTCAGGAAATCTGAGCCTTTACTGAAGTAGACAAGGAATATAAAATAGAGTTAATTAGCATACAATTTGTTTGAGTTTGCATATTGGGGAAAAGAAGATGTCTGTTTTTCTGTCTTTGTGTTAAACGACACTCAGCCTATACTGTAGCTCAAGGAACAAAAAAAAAAATGGAGGAAACGCCTGTTGAATATTGGGAGGGGCTTTACGATTTACCATGCAGCTAACATTATGACTATAGGTTTACTTTCACCCAAACCTCAATACTACGCTAAACAGGATGCTTTTTGTACAAACCAAACCAAATATAAAAAATACTTAAAGAAACTAAAAAAAAAAACCAGAATCATGAGTCAGTCATGCCTCCACCACGCCCACTAAATCCATAAGCGCACTTTGTCTACAAACATACCCACTTCTGTCAGTCAAATAAAGAACTTAAATATCTTTCCATACTTTAGGTAGTTCTGCTTTCAGCTAAACAACCCAAGATTTGAACTCTGATATCCTCAGTTTTCCACGTGACATTTGATTTTAAATAATAATTTAATCTTTCCTTTTATATGTGTTTCTACAGCTGCAGTGGTTGATATAAATACGTGAATATGTTGTCAGATTTATGCATAACAATAAGAAGCACCTTTTAGTTAATCTCCAACTTATCTGAGGGATCTTTACACACCAATATTAAAGTACCCCCCCCCCCCCCCCCCCCCCGATGATGGAGTTATTTTACAGAGGTTACTTTGTACACTGTGATTTTCTACTTAATGTTCGGATCACTAACAACACAAGACTGAATGTTTAAGGTTGAAGAGATGAAAACACAACTTTTTGCAGCTTTTTTGCATTTTTTTGTCACGCTATCACACAGTTTATCATCTCATTGACACTGCCTATGCCTCTGTCTCATTCCCCCCCCCCCCCCCCCCCCCGAGGGCTCGAGCAAAGCTGCGTTAACACTGATGGCAGATCAATAATAAATGACAGAGGTTACATTGCCGTTTATGGGTACACTGGGTTCTATCCTTCTGTCTTGTCCTTCCATCAGCAGGAAACTACTGCATCATCCTCCGCCTTGCTGCCACCCTTACCCCATTACACTCCGCCAACTCACTTGGAGACATGCACTCTCAGGCGGTTTCTGGTCATGCAATAATTAACATTGAGAATCCAAAGTAATCTGAGTAAAAGAGAGGTATGTGCAGCTGTCAGACTTACCCCCCCCTTCCGACCCTGTCGTATCTGCTGCTGCTGGTGGCGGACCGCTTGGTTCGGTTACCCCCGTCTGGCTGAGAAGATGCAGGCGCCGGGCAACAGCATCAGCAACAGCATCAATACTGCCATCATGACATCACCTTGGAGACGCTTTATTGGTCTGAGACACTGCCAGCATCCGAGCCCGTCAGCCAATAGGAGCAAGGAGCAAGCACGGGGGGGAGGGCTGTCGGCTCTTTGTGTTGTACCGCAGGGTGGGTGGTGGAGTCGGTGTTTTATTAGATGCTGCAGGAGTGTGCGGTTTCCTGTGTGCACGTGTGTGCGTACACGGTGCAGGAGAAGGAATTTAGGGAGGTAGCGTGATGAGGACTGGTGTGTGCGTGACTGAATATGCATCTCAGCAGGAGACTCGGAGACGAAACACACAGGAATCTAAATTATTTAGATGTTAGCCGTAAATACAAGACAGAGCAGAAATCTTTTTGCAGTGTGCAGCGCGTGCATTTATCTGTGTTCCTGCAACGTCTGGTAAAACTACAAACACAGCCGCTTGTTTCCAACAAACTGTCCCTTGATACAACTTTATTTATGGCTGTTATAATAAAAAATACAATTTTATAATAAAACTGAAAATAATAAGAATTTTTTTCAAGGTTTTTTGTTAATAAGTTCATTACAGCAATGATCATTTGTCAAGAAACATCACAAATAAAATAAAAAAAGGTGTTTTTAATGATATTTTTTCTCCTTAAAAGTGTTTTTGAGCAAACATTTCACAATGCCTTAAATCTGCATTTGATTTAAGCAGTTTTTCTTCATGTTGCACATCTGTCTCCTTGTCATAAGACTCAGAAAAGTGCAGTAGTCTTATTAATCCAGTATAACTGACACTCATAATACTGTTAGAAACATGTTGATACAACCTGACAGGTCTGAGATCAGGGATGTGACTGGTAGCTCACTATAGTTTCATAACAACAAGAAAAGTTTAATTAAACCCAAAACTAACCAAGAATTTAAATCCTGAATGAGGACTAATGTTCAGAGGAAAGTAAATATTAGGGGTGGGAAAATCAAATTGAAAAATCGGAAATCGAGATTTTTTTCTTCACAATTATAAAAAAAATTGTGAAGAAAAATCAATCAAATAAATAAAATTAATCCACTATAAAATTTTTTGTCATTTTCATTGGTTTTATTGATCTTTTTACTTGTCTTCTTGGGCATTATAGCAGCAGAATGATGATCTGGCAACTGTATTGTTTTTTCTGAAACAAAAAAAAAAAACAAAAACAAAAAAAATAAAATCAAGAAAAATTACTCGCAAAAAAAAGTTTTATAAAAAATTTTTTGTTTTTAATTATAAAAATCATCAATATTGAAGAATTTTGAGAATCACAATTTATATCTAATCGGGACAAAAGCATATTGTCACAGCCCTAGTAAATATGCTGAGAATGAAAAATAAAAGGATTTAAAGTTGAATTTAATTCATTACACATCAGTCCTTTGCTCCCTAAAACACTCACGGGCCACTTTTTAGGGCGTGTTCCACAACTAAACACAGAAATCTAATCAGCCAATTACATGGCAGCAACTCAACACATTTACACGTGTAAATATGGTGAAGACAACTTGCTGAAATTCAGACTGAGCGTCAGAATGAGGAAGAAGGGAGATTTAAGTGACTTTCAACGTGGATGATCGTTGGAAGGAGTGATTCAAAACCTGCTGATCTGCTGTGATTTTCACACACAACCATCCTGAGAGTTTACAGCGATGATCTGAAGAAGAGAAAATATCCAGCAGTCGTCTGGACCTTAACGTCTTGTTGATGTCAGAGGAGAACGGACAGAATGGTTGGAGATGATAGGAAGGCAACAGGAAGTCCAGTAAACACTGGTTCCGACCAAGATATGCAGAACATCATCTCTGAACACACAACACGTCCAGCCTGGAAGCAGATGGTCTCCAGCAGCAGAAGACCACAGCGGGTTCCCTCCTGTCAGTAAGAACAGGAAACTGAGGCTACAATTTACACAGACTCACCAGAACTGGACAATAGAAGATGGAGAAACGTTGCTGGTCTGATGAGTCTCCAGTTCAGCTCCACATTCACATGGTAGGATCAGAATCTGCTGGAAACATCATGACAACATGGATCTATCCTGCCGTCAGGATCAACGCTTCAGGCTGCTGCTGGTGTGATGGTGGGAAAGAGTTTCTTGGTTCACTTTGGTCCCCTCAGGATAATACACCATGTTTCACATCATCTCCACCATGACGATGAGTTCACTGTCCTCCAACGGCCTCCACAGTCACCAGATCTCAGTCCAACAGAGCAGCTTTGGGATGTGGTGGAACGGGAGATTCTTATCATGATGTGCAGCAACTATGTGATGCTTCATGTCAACATGGAGGAAATCTCTGAGGAACGTTTCCAACACCAACTTAAATCTGTGACATGAAGGTAAATCTGAAGTAAAGAAGGGTCCAACTCATTTCTAGGTGAACCTGATAAGTTGGTTTGTGAGTGTTGGATACAAACATCTGTTAATTTACTGTAATGCCATCTGTCTCCTACAGAACACAGATCTGTTTAAAAGCTGCTTTTATTTCTGCCTTTTGGGACTTTAACACCAAGTCAGCCTTTGTTAACATCTGGTTTAAAGACAAAGTGTGAATGCTGAAGCTGCCACTGGCTTTTGATCCGGTATTCAGCTCACAGCGCCTGCATGATGTCACCGCGCTGTCCACCAGCACGCCACATGGAAGAGCTGCAGGAGAGACGCAGATCCATGCACGAGGTCGCACCAGGGTGTGTCCTGCTGTCTGCTCTTCCTCCCTTCCAGCTCTGCTCTCTCTCTTCCTCTTCCTCTCCTCTACCCTTGTGACGGTAAACGCACGTGTGACATTAGACATCACACACATCCTGGAAATGAGATCACCGAGGGGAGAGAGGGGATGGAGGGAGAGGGAAAGCAGGAGAGAGAAAGATCAAACAGATTATTTTAGCAATGCAAGGAGAACAAAGATCAGAAGAAGGACCAGAGGAGGGGTGGAGCGAGAGGAAGAGGGGAGCAGACTGGGAACACCAACTGGAAAGACTGGGAGCAGAAGTGTTGTAGGGATGCAGGATGAAGAACTGCAGGAAAGTCATGTAAAGAAGACAAATGAACTAAAGGAATAAATCACTGGAGACTGTGGAGATTTAAATAAATGAATATAAACACATGACTGTTTACTGATTGTAAATGCTAAATGGTTTTATTTTGATGTTTAGTCTTTGTGCTGCTGTAAGCAGCTTGTATCGCCTGCACACGTCTGCCCACGCCCTCTCCAGGCCTGCAAACCCGCGTGGCTTGTAAAAACATAAATAATTCCAGTAGCTCGCAGCAGCACTCCAGTCCTGATGTAAAATCTGACATCATCCTCGCTGCGTCTCACAGTGAGATCATGCCAGAAGTCCTGAGTGTGTGCATAAAACAGACCGTAAATTGGGTGAGTGTGTGCTCCTGCAGGTGTCTATTGTGAGACGATTGGATTAGAGTTAAAACACTCTGCGGTGATGTGATTGAGGCTGACAGGCTTTTACTAGAACTGATTTTGAGATGCAGCGGAGGAGATCAAGGGTAACAGAGGAAATGCATCCATTGGATTATCTGAAACTTAGATTAAATTAAAGTGGATTAACCCTTTTACACCTACTGACACGCCGCTTTGTTTATCAGTTTCCTTTATTTCTCTGTGTATGACTCTTTAGTCCTCGCATGACAGTCTCGGCCTGTAATTGTCAGAAATTCAGGTTCATGCATCGAAAGAAATCAGAAAACATGTTTCAGAATATAAGATGACATCATCACATTTATCGAAAAGACAATCATATTTCTGAGACAGATGATCCTCAAAACAGACATCTTGTTAGCAGTGTCTTAACTGCTGGTAACCATGGCAACAAAGAGTGGAAAAGATGGGAATGACTCTTGGTCAGAATATGTATTTCTACATTCAGTGATGAGCTTCTCTCTTCTTGAAGCTGTTGGAGGACGAAGTGACAAGTCAACCTATCTGGGCATGTTACACCTTTTTGAGATGCAACCCCCCCCCCCCCCCCTTCACGGTTCAACCTTCCACCTAATGAACACATTCAGAATCATACTGGACAATAACCATGAAGCAGAAGTATTTGATGTGGAACATTTCACAGGTCCGTGAGGTTTCTTGCTAAAGAACACATCCTGTAACTATTCAGACTTTCCAGTTGCTCCATTATGTTGAAAGTATAAGCAGATCTGCTCCTGTTTTCTGTCAGTTGTGGGGATATGTGGAAGGATCAGCACATGTTCTGAAAGGAAATTATTATTATTATTATTATTATTATTATTATTCATTCATTTTTTTACAGTAAAATGATAGGAAATGTTTGTAATGATAATAATTTAAAAAGTTCTGTACTTAATTCCATGTCTTACTTGCTTCTCTAAGATTATTGTTGATGTCTTTCTGCCTTGACGTTGGATGCACCTGATGCTTCAGACCAATAAACTGCAAAAATATCTGCTTCTATGCAGATGATCTTTAATGAAGTGTGTTTGATCCTCACAACTTGGATGTTGGTTATTATTTATTAGAAACAATAGAATGTTGTTATTTTGTTTTAAGCACAGTGCTTTGGCATTTCGGCTTTTCTTTATGTTCTGCAAAAATAAGAGGTCGTAAAATATAATTCATCATTTTAGTCTGTGTTGTTTATTCTCCTGCAATTTAATTTAATTTAATTTAATTTAATTTAATTTAATTTAATTTAATTTAATTTAGATTAAAATTAAATTTAATTTAATCTGAACAAGCCATTTTGTTGTCATTTAATCTTGTTAAGTCAACAATTCTAAATGTAATTATTTTTATTAATTTAATAATTTTCTAAATTTAATTTAATTTAATTTAATGTTAACTAGTTGTCCATCACCCAAAATGGATTCTTTAAGGGACATACAGAGTTTCCACGAAACTGCAAGAAAACAAAAAAAAACAAAAAACAAAAAACCAAATGAAAGAAATTCCTTTATTGTTTTATTGAATATAAGATCAGAATTTGACATTTTTCATGTGCAGCTGCATTTGGTTTTAGATCTTTAGCTTCTGCATGTGGAGCAAACATGGAGTCTTATTAAAGCCATGTTGCAGTCAGTTATGATAATTAGATTATAAATGACATAAAGCAAAAGCTGAAAAGCAAAAGTACCTTTTTAAAAACATAAAGACGCTTCAACACTCTTTGTCTTGCACAGTTCATATATCAGTACTTGTAAACACTTTCCACATCTGTTTCCTTCTGTTTTTCTTTGTCTCCTCTTTCAAACGCCTTTATCAGAGTCCTCCTGAGGTCAAGAGTGCTGCGCACCCAGTATCTTTTTCTAACCTGTGATGGTTTTATTGGATTTCTATTCTCTTAATGTTGTGCAGATGCTGGACCGGAGGGTGAGGTTCCTGCATGCATGTTTAGGCAACGACACAAATTCCCTGCAGCAGAGGTCAGAGGTGTGATGGCCCGGGATGACAGTTATGAGTCTCTGGTGAGGTGGGCGTGATGCACCACGTATGGCTCAGTTGGGGCAAAAAGATCCCCAGAGACAAGGTGGATTTAATGCTTTTCTTTGAGCACAGAAAAACAGTTCCTTGTCACTCTCACAAAGGCTCCACTCTTGTCATTTCTGTTCATATGGATCAATATTTAGAGTTTAACTTTGTGATTTAAAGAGTTAAAGAAGAACATTTACTTGCAGCCAAAGCTGCAACCCAGCTAGTGCTGCTTCCTTTGTGAGCAAGTTGCCATCATGTGGGGAGTAAGTACATGATTTCATGCTGCTTTCATGCTGGTCAGAAGAGGAAGATGCAACAGTTTCTCTGCTGCAGAATAAGCATAGCATGTTTCTGATTTAGAGCAGAGGACAACTAACATAAGAGCTTTTCTTTCTTCTGTTCTCCTGTGATGGACTGGCGACATGTCCAGGGCGTTCCCTGCCTCTCTCCCAGTGTTTGCTGGGATAGGCTCCGACTTCCCAGCGACCTTGAACAGAAATAAGCAACTAAGAGAATGGATGGATGGAAGTTCAGGTCTATAATCAACCACTAGGAACACCTGAATAAAAGCAGGTTTTTTTTTAGAAAATAAATGCATCTACACTTTTTTTTTTTACAAGGTAAAACTGAGACTAGAATGAAACTGAGACGCTGAGAATCCCTGTCCAACACGGCGGAGGTTGTTTCATAGAACGTGTGTGTGCAGCTGTCGATGCCTTACTGCTGGCAGGAGTTGCTGAAGGATTATGAAATGTTTCGAGACACGTTGTCTGTTTACATTCAACCATGTTGCTTCAACATACAGATGGACTCAAAGCTTTTAAAGCAGCGCTACAACACTAGCAGATTTTCTAATTCAGGTGCTTCAAATTAAGACTTATTCAGCCCGTCTGGCACCCTGTCTCTTCTCTGAGCTCTCCCCAGCCAGTAAAAGTCAGTGCAATGTTATGTCCTCCGTCACTGTCTCTCTTTCATCTCCTCAAACAATGTTGTCTTGTGTTATGTTGCTGAATCAGCCATTAGTTACAGCTGGCATCAGTTTCATCTCCTTCTGAATGTAAAACATCTGACGTCGTCACCTGGCTGCGACTGGCTTCACTTCTCCGTACCTACTTCTGTCACGGCTGGTGGAGGTGAGGTGAGGACCCAAATGCAGAGACGGAGACGGAGATACAGCTGGGGATCAAAACTGGTTTATTTCTTGAGCTGCAGGAACACAGGACACTTGGCATACAGGGGAGTGACTAACACAATAAATCCACAACTTAGAACTGAAACCGAAGGTATAAAAACACAGAACACAACAAGACACAGATGAAACACATGAACTAAATGAACCCAGGTGAACTAAATCAACAGGAACAAAAGCTAAACAAGACATAAGGAAGCTAAACAGGAAAAACTACCAAATAAAACAGGAAAACTAAGACACGAAAAGTCCAAACCATGACAACCTCATCTGTTCGCTGTCCTCAGGACCATTGGACGTATCTCTAACTGCTGTCTTTGCAACTCTCTTCAGTCCGGGGCAGCTGTGTTCTGAGGACAGACTGGTTTTGTGTGGAGCCTTATATACTTTCAATTCAATCTTTTTTATTGTCCTCAGTGGGAAACTTGATTTGCAGACAGGTTCTTCAAAAATCACACAATAAATCCAGTTACTCACAACAACCATAATTCAGACAATTTAAAAAAAACATTTAAAAGAATTTTAAAAGTAAATAATCAAAATTTAAATAAAAGAAACTCCTTAAGGGGACAAAAACACTGAGAGGTACTTAAAATAAGAAAAACACACACACACACACACACACACACACACACACACACACACAAGAGTAAAGTTATCTGAGCCTATTTAAAAATGTTATGGAACAAGGAACTCTTTGCACATTTGTAGGATTATTGTGTTGTGAAGTTTGAGTTGACATTGGGCCAAGGTCTACTCCCACTTTTCTGTTGTAACAGTGGTTGTTGGTGCTGCTTCTGTTTTTGTTTTAGTTTCTTGTCGTGCAGATAGTTGTTGTTGCGGCTTACTGTCCAACACCATTATCATCTTCAGCCGCAGCAGGCTAAGCACGGAGATATTGATGACTCGCTCTAAGTTGTATGTTCTCCATCTTGCGTTTGTTTATTTTCATTGTTTTCATTGTTTGTTTATTTTTATTGTTACGTTGAAATAAATCACAACGAACAAACACGCAGAGTACTAACAGAAGTCATCTGATTTGTGGTCAACAAAAAGTTCACTCCCGAGCTCATTTCACCTCTACATCCTCCAAGCCAAGTGATGCGCTCAGGTGAGTGCAACTATTTGTAACCTATTCACATCCAAAGTGACACACCCTCCATCCAAATGCCAATCAAGTGTGCACACATCAGCATATTCCCAAACATCGATGACTTACAATACGGCTCCTACAGTTGTTTTGTTCCTGTGATTTTAATCTCAGATCATTTTTCCTCTTCTTTTGTTGTCGTTGTAAAGTGTAAATCCCAGAGTTTCAAACCAAATCTCTGAACATTTTTAATCTCTGAACACGCTGAAACTCTGTAACATGCAATAAAAATACAAAGTAATGCTTGCAGTGATTCAAACCATTTTTTCAGATTTTTAAAAACTTTTTAATGTTTCAAAACTTATTTTCAGACTTTTACAACTTTATTTCAGGTTTTCGTATTTCACACAAAGACTTTCAAGGTTTCAAAAACATTTTTTTTTTCCAGATTATGGCAGAATTCTTATCCTAAAAACAAGACAGCATCTACAACATCTACAGACGGCAGGAAGTTAAAACTACTCTGCCCTTTACTTGAACGGGGCATCATTGAAGCACAAGTCCTGTCAACCAGGTGGATCTCCAGGTGCCGGTAGGTCCCACTTGATGGGGGGGGGGGGCTTTGACTTGCAGAAATGATGGCTGTGTTGTCTGGATACTTCTGGATATGGTGTGGCCAAGCGTGGTGCTTGAAGTCAGTCATGTACGCGTAAAGAAGAAAGAAAAGAAAAGAAGAAAAGCTCACATTTATGCACAAAAACTGACATTTCAATAATAGTGATGTGTACAAAAAACCTCTGAAAACATACTAAAGTAGAATTATTTTTCACTTTACCCGCTCAACAAACTACAGAATAATCAAGTTATATTGATCCGATCACATCAGTGAGTATTCCCATCCACTGGATGGTTTGGAAATGATCAATTATTAGGAGATTTATTTTAAATAAAATTCAGTTTTTAGGAAAAAGCTATAACATCTAAAAAAAAAAAAAAAAAATCAGACGAGCTGATCCTGTTTTCTGCATGAAAGCTCTGTCACCCTCTGCTGCCTGGAATATGGCTGACACCATTATCAGCGCTGCTTACAGCTCACCGCATCGCAACATCAGATGATCCAGACTTCCAGACAGTAACACTGCTCAAAGACATTTCCTGATCTCCCAACGCTGAGCTCAGAATGAGTAAATAAAGGTTTGGATTATTCTGATCCTTAATCAGAGACTGAATCTACTGACATGAATCATGTTTCATTGGCAGGTTTCAGTGAGTTGCTGCAAAGTTTGGGTTACTTTAAGTTACGGAAGGCCTGAGATGATCTGTGAAGAGGAATATGTGAATCTCCAGGTGAAGTTTGCATCCAAGTAGAAAAAACTTGCATCAAATAATCACTAATCCAGGAACCACACCTGTGGAAGCAAGAACAGGAGGAGAAAAAAACCAGGAAACACACAGATCCCAACAATAACTGCATCAGAGGTGAACACCGGCCGACTAAATCCAGATAAAATTAGACTGCTGTCAAATGAAAACACAAGAGATCCAGAACTCCGGAAACCCAGGAGTTTCAGTGAAGCAAGGACACAACAGGTGGCAAAACATGTTTGGCCCAAATCTGGCATTGGTTTATGATGTTGACTGAATGTGTAGCTGCAGAAACCACCATATGTGGTCCACATGACACTGACTGTATAGAAGACGCTAATACAGGATCACTTCTGGCCTGTAAAGTACCCGCAGTAATCAATATCTGGGCTGAGAAGTGACATTTGGACCATATATAACCTGAAGGAGACCTGCAATAACGCAAACCAAGCTGAGAACAGACATCTGGTCTTCTGGCCCACACAACACTGACCAGTGCTGCGACTGAGGGGCGTGATGGCTTACTGGTTACAGAGGTGGGCCTGGGTTTGACTCCAGGGGAGGTGAACCACTACGAGCTTTTGAGTGAGATTCTCAACCCCTCCCAACTGCTCCCTGGTTGCCAAAATGGGTGCTGTCTGCGCTCTAATACATAGAGAGAGTTAAATGCAGGGCTGGTTTTTCCAATTAGGAATACTACTACTATTAATATTATTATTATTATTATTATTATTATTATTATTATTATTATTATTAATAATAATAATAATAATAATAACTAGAAAAGCACCCTTGGGCATTCACATTAATAATAAGGGCTGCACAGTGGCATGGTGGTTAGCACTGTGGCCTCACAGCAAGAAAGTCGCTGGTTTGATCCTTGGCTGGTTTGGTCAGTGGCCTGTCTGTGTGGAGTTTGCATGTTCTCCCCATGTATGCGTGGGTTCTCTCCGGGTACTCCGGCTTCCTCCCACCATCCAAAGACATGCATGTTAGGTTAATTGGTTACTGTAAATCGCCCATAGGAGTGAGTGTGAGCGTGAGTGGTTGTTAGTCTCTGTGTGGCCCTGTGATGGACTGGTGAGCTGTCCAGGGTGTACCCTGCCTCTCGCCCAAAGAGGCTCCAGCTTCCCCACGACCCTGAATTGGATTAAGCGGTTAGAATGAATAAATAATAAAAATATTATTATTATTGGTATTATTATATAATATTATATAATTTTATTTATTTTTATTTCATTATTATTATTATTATTATTATTATTATTATTATTATTATTAATAATAATAATAATAATAATAATAATAATAATAATAATAATAATTATTATTATTATTATTATTATTTTTATAATAATGGTGACAATATTAGCGAAAATTCATCTCAATTGTCTTCTATGTGGGAAATGACTGGTTTGTATTGGCAAATCCAATACAAACCAGTGATGGTGTCCTTCACTTTTCTTCTTCTTCTTCTTTTTTTATTTTTTATTTTTATTTTTTTACCAGTTTTCAACCCTTATTAATGTATTATGTGTAGCCCAAAAATCTTTACTCTTTACTCAGAGAGACTCAAACTATCTGTTTTCCTGCCATGAAATGCAACATGAATATGCCCGTTGTTTCTTGTTCATCTGCACCCTCTTGATTTATTTTTAAATAAATTATTGTTTTTTCCTGTTCTTTGCAGCATTGAACACTTATTGTGCTTTTAAAAAAATCTGATATTAAATAAAGCAAACAAACAAAATAGAAATAGAATCTGTGCAGTAAGTTGATTGGACATTTTATAGGGACCCCTGGTAGTTTGAGGCCAAAGTCGCTCAATAGCATTTGGCTAATGATAAAGTTTCCTGAAAAACAATCACAGTGGAGCATCAAAGTACTTCTCCGTAGAGCCTGAAAACATAACAACAAAACACTCACCACATTATTAATCAGACAGACACAAATGTTGCCCTCCCACGGCCTCCTCTACGTCTCTTAATGCACCTCCATGCTCTAGACACTACGCTGACAGACACAGCAAAACTTCTTCACTGCAAAAACTGAAATCTAAGTAAGATTAAAAATCTTAAATTGAATACACATTTGCTTATTCTTTTAAAGGTAAGATAATTCTTAGTTTTTATGCCAGAGAATTCCTCTTGTTTTAAGAGTAGTTTTACTTGTTTTGGGAAGTCTTGACAAGCCGAATTTTCTTGTTCTGTTGCCAGATAATCTATATTATTTTAAGCAACATTTACCTAATTTTTGTATATTTTTTCTTGTTTTTTAAGACTTGAGTTTTTGCAATGTTGCCACAGCTTGTATCAATGTACCATCCTGGATGAGCTGCACTACCTGAGCCACTTGTGTGGGTTGTAGACTCCGTCTCATGCTACCACTAGAGTGAAAACACCACCAGCATTCAAAAGTGATCAAAACATCAGCCAGAAAGCATTGGAACTGAGAAGTGGTCTGTGGTCACCACCTGCAGAACCACTCCTTTATTGGGCGTCTTGCCAATTGCCTATAATTTCCACCTGTTGTCTATTCCATTTACACAACAGCATGTGGAATTGATTGTCGATCAGTGTTGCTTCCTAAGTGGACAGTTCCATTTCAGAGAAGTGTGGTTGACTTGGAGTTAGACTGTGTTGTTTAAGTATTCCCTTTATTTATTTGACCAGTGTTTTTGGCCCACAAGGACTCCATGGATGCTTGAGGATCATGTGTCCATACATTCTAAAAGTTGTCGATCTGTGTGATAGGACTAAATCCATTCATGGGCCACCGTATTCCTGAGTCTGTCCAATAAAATCTGGTGATCTACTGTATCTGCTGAGATCCAGCAGAACCAGGACAGAGAGTTACGGTTTGGTTCTCTTAAACAATGAAGACAAGAAATAAAATGACATGAATATTAATTCCACATGGAAACTACAGTTTTGTTGTTTGTTTTGCTTGTTTTTATGGGTGGCAGTGACTCAGGAGGTCGAGCCGGTTCAGCCCTCCATGCAGCCCTAAGGGGGGTACAAGCCAGGTTTTGTCTGGGTGCCAGTCCGGATACATGCAGGGGTTACATCAGGAAGGGCACCCGGCTTAAAACTGCTGATGAAAATGTGAGAACAGCTTCTGTTCTGGATTGCAAGGTGGGAGCAGGTAATTTTCTGTGGGAACCCGTTGAGAAAGGGAAGGAAGAGGTTGTTTTTGTTTTGTTTTTACATGAAAACAGTAAGAATGAAATGGATGATAATACCGTGTTGCAGAGTGCAATGGCTGCTTTTTGTCCCAGAAATCTCCCTCTGAACACACTTTGTCGTTTCTTTACCGTGTTGTGTAGAGGATGTGAAGAACTGTCCACTATCTTCAGCAGCTTGTGGAGTATTCCTGCTACAACAACTCCAGAGTTATCTCCAGCACAGGAGAGTGTATTTATATTGTTGTGTATTCCTACACAATATGCCTCCTTGAGGATTTGAAGAGCGTAAAATTAGTTTTTTATCCCAAAAACCATGAACAAAACTCAGAATGTGGACGTTTGCCTATGAGGTGTTTTCTCTTCTTCGTCTTTCTTCTGTCCTCTCCGGTCCGAACCAGCAGTACAAACTCTACAATGCAAACAATACCGCAAAATAAATATGGAAATAAAATAAAAATTCAGAAAGTCAAGGGGATCATTATATCTATAAAGCTTCCCTTGGCAAAGTAAATTTTCTCAGCAGAACACAGCATCCAGACCATCATTCTGCTTGCCTAAATGCTGGACAAGACAAAAAAAAAAAAGAAAAGAGGAATGTGGACGGCATTTTGCAGCTCTGCTGTAACACAAAACACCAGGTTGACCTCTGAAGTTCTCACCAGCTACAACTTGCACAAGAGGTTTCTCACGACTTTCTCAAAGCAGAAGCTCTTTACTGGAAATAATTCAGAGCCAGTAAGGTGGAGAGGTTATTGTTAAACACAAACTGAGATTCCATAAATTCCTCAACAGATTCAGCTTGTTTGCCAAGTTTTTATGTAACAATCTTGACATATTTCTTTAAAATCTGCTCCTGTGACACTTTAGAGCAGGAATCCTCAATCCTGGTCCTCTAGGCCTGGTGTCCTGCAGGTTTTCCTTGTGTCCCTGCTGGAACACAACAGACTCAGACTCAGACAAGCTCTGCATATGTCTGCGAAATAGATTTGAATCAGGTGTGTTGAAGCTGGGACACTTGGAAAACTTGCAGGACAACGGCACCTAAGGACCAGGACTGAGGATCGCTGCTTCAGAGCAGGAATGTCTGCAGGTTTTAGGTGTTTCCTGCTGCACCACACCTGAAACAACAAATCTTGCCCAAACTGCAAAACAAGCTGTTGAGGAGAGCCTTGCCATTTGAGTCACATGCGTTGGAGCAGGGAAACATCTAAAACCTGCCGACTTTGCCCATTCCTGCTTTATGTGATGCGTCTGTGCCTCTTGTTTGTTTTAGGACAGCGACACGGCGTGCTGTAGCCTAATGAGTGAGGCTGATCGGATGCAAAGTGCCACAAACTCCCCGCTGAGAACAACAACACTTTGTTGTCGTCTCTTCCACTGAGAGACAACTGACCGGGACGAGCACAGACAGAAACACCGAGAGAAACCACCGGGTGAAAGATCAAGAGAACAAAACGGAGTGATTTCAGAATCTGCACACACTCATGTTTCCCCCCACCTGTTTGAGAAATAACCTCGGCTTCCCCTTACTGTAAGTCGCCCGTATTTCAAGCCAGCCGCCGCAATTAGAAGCAGATCCAGGTGGTGACCCACTGAACAAACAAAGAGTCAGGCTCACACTGTTCTGACCTTTGACCCCTCTGGCAAATAGGTTTAACACCGCCTCCAGGGGATTGCACGGGGGCTTTTCTTCTTCAGGCTGAGCATGTGTTTTAAAGGCTACTGTCAGGGCTCATTGAATAAAATTTACCCTCCATTTACAGCTGCTGTTAACCTCCCGCTAGGTGGCTGAAAGGGAGAGCTGAAGCTCTTCCAACTGCAGCGGCTTTGTGAACACCGTAACGGAAATCTTTTATCAAACTTCTTCTAACAGCAGCCGTTTGAAGCATCTTACTGTCGTTCAGCTCCGTGTTTTCGGCTTGTTTCAACGCACAGCTCAGCA
The DNA here is from genome assembly GCF_933228915.1 of Telmatherina bonti. Classification (NCBI taxonomy): domain Eukaryota; kingdom Metazoa; phylum Chordata; class Actinopteri; order Atheriniformes; family Telmatherinidae; genus Telmatherina; species Telmatherina bonti. The sequence goes on along the minus strand of NC_136614.1, from coordinate 31,354,212 downwards.
TCGGTGGCAGCCCGCCGTGACTTCATGCATCCTGCCAGCTGATACGTGTTTGTTTCCCATCTTCAATCTTCATTTTGGGCTAAATTTGTTGTTGTGCTCTGAGGTGGTCCAGCAGGGAATGCTGGGAATTTAAACCTCAGGCATTTCTCCACTGTGTCAGCCAGGGTTCCTTCTACATACAATCACATTTCCATCAATTAACCAATTCTGTAAAAATTGATACGGCGTTTGAGTCGGCCAAGATCAACTCGTGTTGTGTTTTTATGCCGCGGGAAAACGTATTTTATTTCCTTGCAGTCATGTGGTTTCAATCAGTCCCTCTGCTATAGCTGGTGGGGACATGGACCATGTCCATTTACAGGGTACAGGAACAGATCTGATAGGTTTTAAAGCTGAGTTTTGTTGTTAACTAAAATGTTTTAGATCCTCTAAATGTGACACGTGGTGTGAAATATCACAAAGTCCAAATGAGAAACAAATAGTTTGTGATAAATCAGAAGGATTTTTTGGCAAACGTGAATTTCTGCCATGTGGGGGGGACAGGAAAAACGATTAGAGTCACTGTCAGTGACAAATTAAATCCTTTTGAGGATCACAAGTGTCCATATTTCACAGGAAGACGTCTGAGCGGAGCATTTGACATTAGTTCAGCCCCCCCCCCCCCCACCTCCTCTCTGCACCCTCCATGCACATGTGCCCGTGGAAAAGTGAATCCCCCCTTCTGATGTCGAGGCCCGTCGACTGACCGCCACACTCTCATAAACCACGGCCAGACCTCTGCCACGCCTTTGATCGTTCTACATCTTTCCATTCATCACGGCTTTCTGAGGGCGCCCAGTGATCTGACGGTCTGACACATTCTTGGTGTGTTTCATCACAGCTGCTTGTCATAAACACAACAGTAATGGATGGAAAACAAGCGTTTCTGAATACTGGCAACAGTTTGATGTGTAGGATTTGTTTCCTGGTGTAGAAACAACTAATTTATTCATTTCAGGATCTTCTCTAGTTTAACATCCAAACTTTCCTTTTATTCACTATTCAGTCTGTAAATGACAAAACTGTTGGATCATCCAGCAAAACTTAACTTAAAACTTCTGTCACTCTTTATGATCAATGGTTACCTTTTTTTCTGTGCCAAGAAGATGCTACACTGTGCTCAGAAAGGGATGGACATGGTCAGCAGCAGGACTCAGGTAGGCTGTGCTGGTTAAACCAGGTCATACTGGTACTAATGGGACCAAAGTGGGACAAGAAAATATCCCCCAATACAAAGGTCTCCAACCTGTGGCTCCAGAGCCAGAAGTGGCTGATTGGACCTTCATCAGCAGCCCTAACATTAGCAAAAATAACTAACTAACTTACTAACTAACTAACTAACTACATAAACACATAAATAAATAATAATACTACTAATAATAAATAAATAAACATCAAATGTTTTTAAATTTAGACATATAAGAAATGCAAGTTCTTTGTTTGTTTTTTTTAGAATGTTTTACTTTAACTGTTTTTATAGAATAAAAAAAACTTTTACACCCCGTTAAAATAAATTTTATTTATCTACTTTTTAATTTTTTTTTTTACATTTTTCTTTATTTTAAAACTTAAAAATAGGAATAAAGTTGTTGTTCTTAAAAATAGCAAATTTCCAATAGTAGATATTAAATAATGACTAGTTTTAAGACATTTGCAGCTCTAAGCGAGTTTTATTTCGCTTCCTGACCGCTGATCCACCCCATCACACCAGCAGCAGCCTGAAGCCTTGATCCTGACGGCAGGATGGATCCATGTTGTCATGATGTTTCCAGCAGATTCTGATCCTACCATGTGAATGTGGAGCTGAACTGGAGACTCATCAGACCAGTTTCTCCATCTTCTATTGTCCAGTTCTGGTGAGTCTGTGTGAATTGTAGCCTCAGTTTCCTGTTCTTACTGACAGGAGGGAACCCGCTGTGGTCTTCTGCTGCTGGAGACCATCTGCTTCCAGGCTGGAGAGGTTATGTGTTCAGGAACTCAGTCAGATACTCAGACAAACAATCATACCGTGTTGTTGGTCTGTTCCCACATTATCTGCTGATAAAATACAAACTGGAACTTTCAGTCTTTGCTCCGATCATCTTCTCATGTTATCAGTCCCTCATGGAAAAAAATCACTGAAGTACACCATCCTCTTCCCTCTGCTGCAAAATCTCCTGAATATCAAAGAAGAGTGTTTAATAACTGAATCAAAACAAGTTTTAAATGTATTAGAAACAGACATGTTGGGATGTAACTGTTGTGTTTCACCAAGTCTGTCTCCATTTAACCTTTTATGACTGTAGTGTTAAATTTTATGAAGTCTTGGTGTTTAAATATCTGCGTCTTATACAGTTTCATTTTAGTTCTTGTGTTTATTTTATTATTTTTTAGTGTATTTTTGTATTTATCACTGCTGACCTGAGCTGCTGTTTATCTTGACAAGGACACTCTTGGAAATAATTAATAATAATAACAAAAATGTGTCACTGAATTGCTTTTGTTCACCTCTTTTTATTTGTGTTTCCAATTTCCTAAAGAAATTAGCGGAACAATCCGTAATGTGATAAAAAATCTTGTTTTTAACCCGATGAGCAGCTACAAAATAATCCAAAACCTTTGCACTAGAAAACCAAACCAAACGTGAAAAAGTCACACCCCAGCTCAGCTTCAGTAAACACTGTGTGTATGTGTGTGTGTGTGTCTAAACATCTCAGAGCTCACCTTTCCAGGTCATAGCTGGAGTTTCCCCTGCGGCACGCTTTAGAAGCAGGAAGCAGAGCCTCCTGCGGGTTGCAGCTTTCTCCATCTGCTGTAAATCACAGCAGCCAGGCCTGCAGGGGGCAGAGGGGAACATAAAAAAACGCCGCTCTGACATGCATGAAAGACAGAGGCAGAGCTGTTCAGTGCAGGAGGCCTGCTGGAAGCTGAGGCGGGACGGACAGGCTGCAGATGATGGACAGATGGATGGATACACTGAAACCCCTCTGACTCCAACACGTGTTGGGGTAAAGGGCAAACGTGAGGCAGCCTGTTTAGATGTTCTCCTTTTACCTGGACGGCTTTGTTTGCTTCCTGATGGAGAAGTAAAATCATTACAAGTCAGAATAACTGTTTGTGATCTGAATGTCTGAAGGTTGCATCTGGTTCTAGGTGGACCAGATGAAAACACACTCAGAAAACTAAGGTCTGGTTTGAATCAGGGTGAAAAACACACCATCGACTCGTCTCTAACCTTCATCAAGGCTTCTTCTGTCCTTTCTGTTTGTTTTAAAAGACAGATAATTTCATTTTCACTTGCTCCCTCCTTTCAGCAGGCAGTTAAATGCTTCAAGACGGAGAGGACAATCAATTGGGAGCGGTGCAGCGGTCCAGACAGAACACTGCATATCTGTTGTGTGTGTGTGTGTGTGTGTGTCTCAGGGTTCATGTTTTACTATATTTATAGCGTCTGAAAGCCAACGCTGTGTTACATAGATATCTTTGTGAGGACCAAAGTACTGGACCTCACAACTTTGGAGGGTCAAGGTTAGGATTAGGTAAGTGTTAGGGTCACAGTTAGCCTTTCAGATGCCACAGCAGAGGCAGGGTCGAAGGTCAAGGAATGAATTGTGTTAATTGGGCTGACAGGATAGTAAGATATATGGATGGGTGGGTGTAATGTGGGAAGCAGATAAGCCTGCAGACATAAAACCACAGAAGGATTTGGAAAGATATGATCCAACAGAAAGTAGAAATGATCTAAGCAGCAGCCTCAGAGCGTGACTGGTGACTGCGAGTATTGTTTGTCTTTGACTCATGTTCAGCTTCCAGTCAAAGCCACATCCATGAAGGAGTCATGCAGGAAGTTGAGATTGAAAGTAAAAAGTGTAATAACATGCTGTTCCACATGTTTTCATGGTTCCACAACGCTCCATGAGACACATTGGGAAACAATGGCTTCTTCTCATTTATGCACAGATCATCATCAATGGACTTTTGGATTGGGAGATCTTGGTTTAAATATTGTCCAATATTTGTTAAATCAACTTAGGAATATTGACTCCAGAAGAATTGACATGATATTTAGCCTGAAAAACGATCACAAGCTGGAGTTTAGTTTATTAACTTGTTTAAAGTTAATGAATAAAGATGATGAATGAAGCCAATTATTTTGGATTTTTCCCAAAATGCTGCTCTATGATGTGTCATGCATCCACAGGCTGAAAAACAGACATGTGGAGGTTGGATGGCGTGAAGAACGCTGCTGGCTGCAAGAAAAGAAAGGATGTGAAGACTGTTGATGACAAAAGTAAAAGAAGTAAGAAAGAAAAACACAAAATGGCTGGAAAGTCATGAGAGGTGGGTGTGCAACAGCGGCAAAATGAAATGTACTGGAAGGACTGCTGTGTAAGAAAAAAGTAAAAAATAATTATTTAAAGATGGAGACTGTGCAAAACAACCCAAAGTCACCTAAAACATCGATTGACTGCATTTAGCTGTGCTCATGATCTGGAAATTTTTCCGAACAGAAGATTGGCCAGTTGGAGTCTCTGGTAGGCTGGTATCTTTGGGAATCTTCCAGCCACATTGACTGCTGATTTAAAAACGAAGATTGTGAAACCAATTGTTCAAACCAGTCTGCAGTCTCCTCCAGATGTCATGGGCGCTGTTTGCTTTTTCTAAATGACGCGTTTCATTCATTCATTTTCCGAACCGCTTCGTCTGATTAAGAGTCATGGAGAAGCTGGAGCCGATCCCAGCAATCATTGGGTGAGAGGCAGGTACATCCTGGACGGGTCGCCGGTCCATCACAGACTTTTCAGGCATTTTAAAGAGATTTATGGCCGCAAGTTTCTGTAACTTTGTCTAAAACTGGGCAAAGGTGACTGACTGGGCCTTCTTCAGTGAAGGTTAAATCTTTTGTTTCAGTCAGTTAAATCTGTGTTTCCCAACTTCAATGCAGCTTGCAAGAAGTTGTAGCTTTTTCTATCTATCTATCTATCTATCTATCTATCTATCTATCTATCTATCTATCTATCTATCTATCTATCTATCTATCTATCTATCTATCTATCTATCTATCTATCTATCTATCTATCTATCTATCTATCTATCTATCTATCTGACCAAGCACATGCATTTTGACATATTTTCCATTGGTACACTTTGGGACCTGCTTTAAAAAATCTGCTTTTTCAATTTTTGATTCTGGTTTTTAATTTGAAGGAATGACATACAAGGTAAGTTGGTTGTTCTTGGGTGCAGTATGTGGAGCTTGATGTGGTATTGGGGGAATCGGTGGCTTCTCCCCCCAGCGGTTGTGGTTTAGGCTACTGTTTGGTGGTGGTAGACTGGATCCTTGTGTCTAACCATAATAAACTGAAGTGGCTAGCTCCGCATTGGGACCTGTCAGACTGCTGATGCAGAGGCTGGGGTCTGACTCTGCCTCTTTGTCCTTTCCCTTGCATAAAGATGAAATATATCTCACTTTCTCCTTGTATTCCTGTACAAAATCAGACTGATTACAGGTCATATTTATCCACCTCATCACACCATAATTACTTTAAAATCAACTAGCAGCCTTTGAATTAAATTAGATTATGTAGCACTAGCTTTGTCCTTGCTAACAGACTTGCATACTGAGATGTTTATAGTTTATTTTCTCATCTGTTTAGATCTTATTTAATCTCAAAATTCTGTATAACTGGGGACGTATCATTTTGACTGACAGGTATCCAATATTTGATGGCAAGAAAGCAGAGTGTAGCTCAACCGGCGTCTTTAGCCTTATCTTTAATCTGCCAATCGCCATTAGCAGGTTAGCTCACATTAGCTCCAAGTTAGCTTGGATTGCTCTGAGCTACAGGCAGCTCAAAGTTTGATGGGCTTCAATCATCCACCATTTTCCCAGAGTAACAACCATAGACTGTATATAAAAAGATGGACGTAATCTCCGTGACATCACCCATAGGTTTCTGAAGAGCTGAATTGAAGCTCGTGGGCGGTTCCTACAATCGCATCTTGGCAGGGGCATGTGTGTTGTCTCGTCTGGAAATTACAAATATGGGCAAAGAGGTGGAGCTGAGAGGGGGGCTGTGAGCGTCAAGGTGGATGATTGACATTGAGCGAACTCCAAGCTGCTTGTAGCTAAGGGCTAAAAAAGCTAACCCGGAGACAACAGGAGATAACAGGAGCTAACCAGCTAACGGAGGGAAGCAGGCTAAAGCTAAGTCTTGTTGTTAACCGGCTAAAAACCACGGTTGTTCTATGTTCTTCTTACTTGAAGCAGGAGATCGGGTACCTGTCAACCAAGAGGACACGTCTCTAAATATGCCGAACGAGATGAAATTACTTTTAAACGGGCGAGTTAGAAAAAAATTCACTCCCCCCACAGTTGTCATGAAGGTAAAACTGACCTATTAAACTGAAAATAGATTTTTGAACCAGGCTGTAAACATGTTTATTTCTGCTGTGAAGTTGGTCTTTTTAACATGGGAGTTGATGGGGATTTGCTCTGCTTTGCAGCCCCTAGTGGATGTAGGGGGAACTGCAGTTTTATGCACTTCCGCGAAGGCTTCACTTTTTCATGACACTTGTGACGCTGCCAAGATGCCAACGGTGGAAACCGCCCAAAGTTTTAGTAAAGTCACAGAATCTCTGTCCATCTTTTTATCTCCAGTCTATGTATAAAATTTATCTGGTGCTAGCATAAAACTAGATTAGCTATTCATGCTAACATGATATGACAGCTCACACAACAGTTGTTGTTGTACATGTAAGGAAAGAGGACTTAAACTTCTTCTAATAAAACTTGGATGTCAAATAGTTCAGATTAGACAAAGTAAGTTTAAGTAATTATCATTATTTCCTTTCTTTAACAATGAATAAAATAAAAAAAAGAGTTGTATCAGATGCACCTGGTACAAACTTACAGCTCTAATATCCTGAAAAACAAACTTACTGAAGAGCCAAAGTGTTTCACCTGACCATAACCAAGAGGAGACCACTGCTCCCCAAACAGGAAGATGCTGTTTCTCAAACTGTCACCATGGTAGCTCACGGGAAGTGTGGAATGATTGTACAGCACCACGGGGAGCGTGCGTCAAGTATGAGGGGGGGGGTTGTTGTAGAGAGGCCCAGTGTGAAATATGTTGGCATGTCTGTGTGTAGTTGTGTCTGTCAGGTCCAGGGGAACAGGTCTGCTCTCTGGTGCTGTTGCTGCTACTGCATATGTGTGTGTGCTTATTTAACTTCTGTCCTCCTCCATTTCAACTCGGGGCTAAATGTACATGACAGCCCCACACTGCTGTCGCTAACCTCCACAGCCAACACGCTCCATCTTCTGATCCCAGACCAGCAGGACTCTGCAGTCCAGAATAACACGCAGAAGCAATTCAGCCTCCAGTCACGCTTTTTAAAGGCGAGTTTTTATTCCTTTTTACTTTCATTGTTTCATGGCTGTGGCTCTTTCCAGACCAACAAAGGTGCTGGTTTTAATATAAGTATACATATTTATAGATAATTTATACACTGAATAACATCTCTCTCTGAATAAAAGCTCAAAAAGCATAAAATATCAAATCAATCATCCATGTTTACAATTTAAACAGTTTTACTGATAAAATCAAATTCATTGAAGAAGGACAAAAGTGTACCAAGATGCAAAGCTCAGCAGCAAATTACAATATTTGTGTGAACACTTAGATATTGATGAATTATACAGTTGTGCTCATATGTATTCATCCCCTTTCATTAAAGAAAAGGCTGAATTTACAACAGTCACTCAAATAACGGGAGACTTAAAAAAGGAACAATAACAAAACATTTGCAAAAATATAATTTCGTAATATAAGACACTGTTTTTTCATTTAATTGAGTTGAAGAAAGAAAAAACAAACAAATTGTTCCTGGACAAATTAGAGCATTTTTCTGTTGAACAGTGGGACAAAATACCTGTCAACAGGTGCAGAAGTCTGACGGAGAGGAACAGAAAACACCTGACTGGAGCGGAAACATTACAGGATTGTTCAACTAAATATCAGTTTATGAGTGATGTAATATGTAATAAATTATCCTATTTGTTTGTTTAAAAAAAAAAAAAATTTGATTGAACCAGAATTAGAAAATAATGTCATGATTTTCATAAAATTTTTATTTATTATTACTTTAGTCAATTTCAGCTTATTTTACAGGCAGCTGTTTTTTTCCTTCTTTAATGAAAGGGGATGAATAAATAGGAGCAAAACTGTACATATCAGTAACCGACACCATGTTGACTCTGATGTTTTTAGCTAAATGTCAAATACTCGGATGTTTAGGATTGTTTAGACAACATCCCAAAATTACCAAGGGCTGCTGAGATTCTTTATAGTTTTACAGGAATTGTATATAATCCAATTTTATGAATTTTGACCAGAAGATGCTGCCAAATGATCTTTCAAAGTGAAGCCATGGCGGCTGATTACATCCATAAAATTTCATGAAATTAAATGCAGCCATTGTGACGTAAAACATGACATCATCTTTGCAGTGATACGACATCTGGAGGTCTTTAAATAATCTGAATCCTTACTGAATCCCACCCAAATCTAAATGATTGCAGTCATCTCTCAGTCCAGCGTGCAATAAGGCCGGATAAAAATCTTTAAATATGACCTGAAATGTGCTTTTCTTTTAGAACTGGGCTAAAACTGTTGTTAGGAGGTATTCTTTTAAAACCCTCATAACTCATTAAACCTTAGGCATTGAGCTGCACACGCTTGATTTTATGTTTCTCTGTAAATGCAGTGGTGTTCTGGTTAATGCAGACGGCCGCCGTTCCCGAGTCTGGTTCTGCTGGAGATTTTTTCCTCCAGTTAAAAGGCTGTTTGTTCCTCTTTGCTGTCACCTGCCGCAGTGTCCATGCTCTGAGGGTGCTGAATTAAAGAGAAGCACCAGTGCAATCCACTGGTTTCTGTCGTGATTTATATATTTACATATATATATATATATATATATATATATCTTCTTACTTGAAGCAGGAGATTGGGTACCTGTCAATCACACGCACAAGGACATGCCCCTAAATATGCCATATTTCGAGATTAAATTACTTTTAAACAGGCAAGTTAGAAAAAAATTCACTCCCTCCACAGTTGTCATGAAGGTAAACCTGACCTATTAAACCTAAAATGTATTTTTGTACCAGGCTGTAAACATGTTTATTTCTGCTGTGAAGTTGGCCTTTTTAACATGGGAGTCTATGGGGATGTGCTTTGTTTTGGAGTCCCAAGTGGATGAAAGGGACACTGCAGTTTTATTCACGTTCTCATAGGCTTCACTTTTAACCGCCGGTGCTTACTGCTTGATAACAACACTTGTGATGCTGCCAAGATGCCAACGCAACGCAAGCTTGGAGTTCGCTCGATGTCAATCATCCACAATGACGCTCACAGCCCCCCTCTCAGCTCCACCTCTTTGCCCATATTTGTATTTTCCGGACGAGACGACACGCATGACTCTGCTAAGATGGCGATGGTAGGAACCGCCCACCGAGCTTCAATTCAGCTCTTCAGAAACCTATGGGTGACGTCATGGAGGCTCAGTCCATCTTTCAATATACAGTCTATGGTCCTAAGGCTGCCTCCATGTGTGAACTCTATCAAGCCACACCCAACCAGACCTTAGAGAGAGAGAGTTTAGTCATTTTCATCCCAAACCAAATCACAAACAAAAAACTTAGCAAAAACAACAAACAGTGTCACAATGTAGTGAACACGTTCACCTTAGTGAGGGGGTCGTTGCGCTACCCCTCACAGTGCCTTACAGTGGTCAGTGGTCTGTGTAGTTCAGCCATCTCCTGAGAGGCCTTTGCTTCACAGCTGTCCTCCTCCGCAGCTTCCAGCCTGTGATCATGATGTGAATCAGTGAAAAGCATGTGTGCAACCCATGGCTTGCCTCCAGCGAGCAGTCTCTGACAAAATACAGCATGTCTGACTAAAGCGGCGCAAAAACATCACATTTGGTTTCAAAATGAGGCCTACAAAGTTATGATAAAGCCAAAGTCTCGTTATGATGACTAAACTTGCTGTTGAGGGGTAAAATTGGCCACAGCTGTAGCATCAAAGACATTATAAACACAAAATGTAGACATAACATGACAGACAGAAGAAAACAGGTAGCTTAACATGTCGGTACTGATGGATGGCTTTGGTCGTGCCTGCATGTACGGGTGCTTTCAGCAGATAATGGGATAGTTTAGATTTTTGGACACAGGGTGTTTATTAATTTCTCAGCAGGAGTGGAGACCTTGATGCACCAGCATCCACAAATGACGAGTGACGTGTTAACCAACCAAGTAGCAGTGACATGAAGGTTGCTGAATTTCCCATCGGACCGTATCGTCAGAGCTAATTTGTCAGCTTTCCCATTGATTTTAACTGATTGTGTTGGATGTTTGCCCTTCCCTCCTTTAGTTGGCTCTCCTCTTTATTTTCACAAGGATTATTCCATCCGGGCTCATTTTGAACTCAATCTGATCCAATTTTTTATGGAGACTAAAAAGAAAAAAGAAGTGGCCTGAGAAAATATTTCAAAACAGTTTCATGAAATCGAATAAGGCAGAACATCTGTCACAACTGACATCAGGGAGACTTTAACTTTGTTTCATCCAAGGAATTCAATGCTATACCTCAGGTTTAGTTATCAGACATAAAGGATCGGCTGACCACGAATGGGGCCAAACTGGAGTCCAGTCAGTTGGGAGTTTTAATTCCTGTTTAATTCAGAATAAAAGGAAATTCCACTTTAAACTGATGAAAAACGACCATGTAAACACTTAATTCCTAAAGCTAATTTCTATTCTGAATCAAACTTAATCCCGATGTGAGTGGCTGGTTTATTCCGAACTATTGAATTCCTCTGTCAAAACCCAGGAGAGCACTGCCCCAGAGTGCTAATCCCACACAGATGACGATCCACCAGCACAGGTAGACCCCAGCCATAGCGCCTTGCTGCCATGCAGCAGAGGCTTCAGAAGGCCAATGACAGCAGCCGTTTGCCCCACCAGGCACTGGACCCCAAGAGGCGCAGGGCACAGTGCCCCAGGAGCCAATGCCTAGAAGCTCCACCTCAACACCCACCCTGATGCCCCAATCAGGCACCTCGTGCGACCAGCGGACAACCAACCCAAACAAAAAACAATCCACTTTGATTTTCTTCATATAATAATCTTTATAACTGAACTAAAGTTGTTCAGTTATCATGGGAGCTGCTAGAGTTCAGTCTTTTAGCTGAAGGAGGATAAGTGGAAGCTAAATATCATTTACTACAACAATTCAAAGTGAGTTGAAAAGCGGCAGCAGTGGCAGAAGTTAATAACGCTCCGGTGCAGGTTAAATTCCTCTGTAAACAATCTCTCAGGGGGTCATAATCATTTAACAGCAGCTGAAGGTCAAGTCAACAAGTTTGCTGGATTCTTTCTAGTCCCAAAGCAGTCAGTCGCCAGCCACCTGGTGCTGCTCAGCCACAGCTTCATGCACCTCTGCTCAGAAACACTGAACGACCCAGCGGCACAACCTTGTCAGATGGCGTCTGGGCTGCAGCCCGTGAAACGGGAGATTCCCAAAGTACAGAGTGAAATTAAAAAGAAGAAATAAGTTAATGTCAAAGGAATGTTTCACCATAACATCTTAGCTGATGGACGGAGGAGGTGACTCGGTGTGTATATTTCCCACAATCCAGCGAAGTACTAAGATTGTGAAGGAGATTCACAGTTCAGGGAATGAAATGTAAGCCGAGCCATAGAGCTTTACAACAGTCTCAGAATAATAATTTACACAGTTTTAAACAGTAAAACCATTTAATTCTTTCTCTTAAAGCCCAACAGGCAGATTTATCTGAAACGTTAGCAATGTTTAGTCATTCGGGGTGGTGATGTCATGGCATGGCATGAGAGCAGTCTTAGGTTGGATCGCTCTGTTTGCCAGTTCTCCGAGATAAAAGAAATCTTGTTCACAGATCAGTGGGCCCTGCCTATCTCTTGTTTAATGCTGAGGTCAAGGTGGCTGGACTTCCCACACGGTTGGCATCTGTGCCTGAAGTTCCTGGCCCGCACATCAAAGGAGGAGGAATTTTTAAGCTTAGATTCAATGTGGACTCACACTATCATTTATAATGAAACATGTCTGGAAAAAACATAAAAGAGGATTCACTACTAAATGCACGAAGGTAAGATGGCTGCTATTTGCCAAAAAGTTAAAGAATCCAACAAAATAAGGTGGTCCATTAAATTCCAGTCTATAAAAGTCTGGGCCTTTGTGGTGGCAGCACCTAAACTATGGAATGAGCTGCCTTTATATATTAGACAGGTCTCCTCTGTGTCTGTTTTTAAATCTTTGCTGAAGATCCATTTGATTGGCTGGCTTTTTATTGGCATTTTTATCTGATTTTATTTTGATTGTTTTTCAGTTGATTGTAATTGTTTTACTTTTAGTTGTAGTATTTTACATTTTGATTGTCTTCTTGTATGGTATTTATTCCGTTTTTAGTTTTAACCTCCACAATGTGGCACTTGGTTCAATGCTGTTGTTTTTAAAGTGCGTTATAAATAAAATTGCATCGCATTGCATATTAGACTGCAGGTGTATAAAAATGACACAAACTTACGTTGAAAATAACATTTTTTCTACAAAAAAAAGAGAACAAATGAAATAGCATCAAAACATACCAAGCCATTTAGGAAGCTTCAGTCTTTATGACAAGGTTAAAAAAAAATCTCTCATCCTGAATCAACATGTAGTTTTAGATTGGTGTGTGAAGGAAGCAGAAGCTTTACTGTTCTACAAATACCTCATGGTTGTTAATAACTTTCCATTTATTAGCACACCATGTCTTTATGAATTTCGACTTTATGAATTTTCACTTTCATATGAAATGTATGTTATTTAACTCAGGTTAAATACATATTTTACCATGGAAAATGTAGATTTGGGGCCTTTTTATAGTCATGTTTTTTAAGTGCATGTAAATATCTCATGTAAAGTCCATAAAATCACATGTGAAACTGAAGTAAATACCTGTATTTGCCATATAACTGCAGCTTCACTGTGTTTTCTGATTTTTGTTCCGAGCACAAACTTGGACAACAGCTAATGGTTGGTGATCTAAATTTTTTTTGTTTTGCTTTTTGTTTCTTTGGCTGTTTGGTTAGAAAATAAAAACGGGGAAAAACAAATGGCTTTCCAGTTTTTCATTTTACTTTTTAGGAGCAGAATAGTTGGACGATTGAAATGCAAGTTTCATTCAGAAACACATAATCAGAATCAACCTTAGAATAAACAAAAATGCATGCAAAGCTAAACAGAAACCATGAATGTGTTCAGATGGAAAACTAATTCATTTTACAAATATGAATCCAGTTTGTTGCTAGACAGCTTGTTAATTGCATTTAAGATGTTTTTATGGTGGTCCTTAAGTGCAAATCATTTAATTTAATTTTTTGTTGTTTATCTGGGGTCGTGGAGCCAGCTGCCAAAGCTTTCCAGCTTGCCAGATTTCCCTCTCTCCAGCCACATTTGCCACCTCGTCAAGGGGGGATCCCGAGGCGTTCCCAGGCCAGCAGACAGACATAATCCCTCCAGCATGTCCTGGGTCTTTCCAGTCCCCTCTTGTAGGGACGTGCCCAAACCACCTCATCAGGGAGACGCCCAGCAGACATCCTAACCAGATGCTTGAACCACCTCAACTGGTTCTGCTCAACACGGAGGAGTACTTTGAGCCACACCTGGATATCGGAGGCATGTCAATAACCGAGCTTCTCACCCTATCTCTAAGGCAGAGCCCCGTGCAGGAAATGCAATTCAGCCACCTGCATTTGTGATCTAGTTCTTCTAGTCACTACCCACAGCTAGTTACCATAGGTTAGGCTAGGAACATTGATCGACTGGCAAATTCGGAGCTTCACCTTTTGGCTCAGCTCCTTCTTCACAACGACAGACCCGCACAGAGTCCCCATTACTGCAGACGCCGCACCGATCCACCTGGCAATCTCAAGCTAACTCCTGCCCTCATTCATGAACAAGACAAATATACTTGACCCGTTCTACTTGGGGCAGGACCTCTGTCCCGACCCAGCACTCCACCTTTTTCCAGCTGAGGACCATGGTCTCGGATTTAGAGGTGGTAATTCTCATCCCAGGCACTTCACACTTGGCTGTGAATCGACCTGATGAAGTCAACAGAACCACATCATCTGCAAAGAACAGAGACCCAATCCTGAGGTCACCAAATTGGATCCCCTCAACACCTCAGCTGCGCCTAGAAATCCGGAGATAAAGGGCAGCCTTGGCGGAGTCCAACCCTCATCGGAAACACATCCCAGTGTCTGCCAGCTCTAACACCTGTCCTTCAGGTACCGGACAGCTCGTACAAGGGGGTCCGGTACCCCATACCTCCCAGGTTACCCCCCACAGGAGTCCCTGGGGGACACGGTCACATGCATTCTCCAAGTCCATAAAGCACATGTAGACTGGTTGGACAAACTCCCATGCCCCCTCCAGGACCCCAATGAGCTGGTCCACTGTTCCACAACCGGAGTGAAAACCGCACTGCTCCTCCTCAATCCGAGATTCAACTCTCTGAAGGAGTCTCCTCTCCTGGAACCCTGAATAGACCTCACCGGGGAGGCGTGTGATTCCCCTGTAATTGGAACACACCCTCTGGACCCTCTTCTTGAAAAGGGGGACCATCACCCCAGTCTGCCAGTCCAGAGGCACTGTTCCCGATGTCCATACAGTGCTACAGAGGTGTCAGCAAGGACATCATCAAGGCATCCAGAGCCTTAAGATACTCCCAGTGGATCTCAACCATCCCCAGGGAACTAGCCACCAAGGAGGTTTTTAACCACCTCAGCGACAGACATAGAAGAACCCACCCCCGAATCTCCCTGCTCTGCTTTCTCATCGGTATAAGTGTTGGTGCGATTGAGGAAGTCTTACTTCAGTCTTACCATATCACTTACCTTCCTCCCCATCCCCATTGTACACAGTGTTGACGGAGCACCGCTTGCCCCTCCTGAGTCACTGGATGGTGGACCAGAATCTCCTCCAAGCCATTTGGAATTGTTCTCCGTAGCCTCACCAAACTCCTCCAACGTCTGAGTTTTTGACTCGGCGACCGCCAAAGCTGCACTCTGTTTGGCCTGCTGATACCTATCGGCTGCATCTAGAGTCCCATAAGACAAAACGTCCAGACAGAAAGCTTGATGGTATCCCTCACTGCCTGTGAGTTCTGGGATTACTGGCATGACAGGCACTAACGATGTTACGATAGTCTCTGAAGTCCAAAACACAACTACAAGTTAAAGACAGAATGAAAAATGGAAAATAACAAGAAATTAATGTTGTCTTTTAAAATTTTTCATTGTTTCTAATTTGTCACATTTAAGTTTTTAACTTGTTCTGGTTTTATTTTTTATTGCTCTCATTTTCAGTTAGTTGGGCCTTTTTTTAAAAAAAATCTGTAGTTGTGTTTATGAATTTCTTGTCATTTTCAATTTGTTGTGGGTTTTTTTTTTTGTTTTTTTCTTTTAATTTGCAGCTGTGATTTCCACCTCAGGGCCACCATTACTCATCTTGTTGCAATAAAATCAGGAAAAAACAGAAAGCATTTGTCAGGATATTAGTAAAGGGCAACAGATGCGCAAACTAAGCTAAATATTTTTCCATGATCATTTAATGCAGTGAGATTTAGGATTCAGAGATTCATTTTAGAGTCTCATGAGATCAAGACTTGAAAGCAGGCAGTGCTGTAAGGTACAAGTCTCTTAATAAACGTCTATCTCTTTATTATCCCTAGGATGTACTGTGGTAGCAGTTACACATTTGCTTTTTTAATTTAATATAATTAAAAAGGTTTGGGTTTGAACAATCACTGTTATTTTCAAACACTACCCCTTCAGACTTCAATGCTAAAAGCTGTCTCAGTGTGTTGAGGGGACTATTCATTCAGCGCTCTGTGTTTTTCCTTTCCATGAAATATCCGTTGTACCTTTCTCTCCATCCTGCTGGCTGCTGCCTTCTGTATGCCGTCAGAGCTGTAGGCGTCAAGGACTGCGGACCAACATATGAATGCCCGGCATTGTATGCTGGCATGTGCGGGTTGGGATCACCTCTACTCTTACCATTTAGATGGAGGATAAAGGAGGGGAAAACCACTGGGTTTGCATTGGGAGTGTATAAAACTATATTTTTATAGGGAATTTCAGGCTGGTGCTCAGGATTGTCAAAAGTGTTTCCAAAGAAATCAATTGAGTAACTTTACGTTGAGACTCAGGGAGGTGCTGGGAAAGTTCTTGCTGAAATGAAGATGTAAGTTGTTTTCAACAAAGGCACAAGCAGCAGTAGCAATTTACTTTCACTGCTAAGCCCTTTGGCCTTTTTCTTCCAGGGAAAATTAGCAAGAAGGAAAGCAGAGGAGGAGGAGTGGGGAGCAGGGAAAGGAATTACAGCTTTGTCTGAGGGCCAGTAACCGACCGCGCTGCTGAACGGCAGTGTGCATATTCAGGTGGCTGTATCTGTTACAGCGAAACAGGTCTCCAGGGCCAGCTATAGGCGAGGGTGGGCTCCATGTGCCTCACCAGATCAATACACACCAGCGCAGACAAAGAGCACCTTTTAGGAAACAAAAATTCCAAGTGCTGGGAATCTGAATTAAAACACTGGTCAGCTGCTGTTTGCTTTAGATGGAGTTTCACTGTTACACTCCTGCCACTGCAGCCGAACCTGCAGCCAGAGGTGACGGGAGGTGTAGGTGGCAGTTTATAAGATATTCTCCCCCCAAGCACAAGAATGCACATACAGAAAGAGGCATTGCATTTAAACAGGTTTTTTTTTTTTGCCACTAAAACACCAGCTTCACTTCGTCTTGTTTAATTTTAAAAGTTTTAAAAGTCATCCTCTCATTAATGTTCTGCTGCTGCTGCTTTCTGGATTTCTATTAAATGAAGGAATTGGTGCTCAGGTCAGGTTGGGACACGTGCAGTCAAGCACAGATTTGCCCCAGAAATGTTCTCAAACCCTCCAGGCTGGACGTTCCCTTTTAAGGAGTTGGATGACCAGACACAATGTTTGGGATTGCTACACTATTAAATTTTTTACATTTAAATTTGGATTCTTTTGGGCAAATTAACTTATTTTTTGTAGCTTTTGTATCTGTTTTTCAGCTAGTTGTAATAACTTTTACTGTATTCTAATTATTCCATACAGAACACAGTTGTTGCCCCCGGAAACAACAATCATATGACTTCTCTCGGGGTTTTCCCTGACATCATAATTTGGCATAAGTATTCATTAAGTGGACAAAAGGGAACTTATTAAACTGCAAATCAGTTAGCTACAGAAAGCAATATGATAAAAAAGTTGAGATAAACAGGCCATATGATGGCATTAGATGTTGTTTTTACTTGCAGTCAACATGCTCTGCTCTGCTGACCTCTGACCTGGGCAGCCCAGGGCCAAGTAGGGGTCATTTTCTTTGCTGACAGATGCTTATTATTTGGTTTCTTCCATGCTCACGCTGTGTCAGACCAGACGCATCACATGACAAACTTTCATTTTCATTTCTCAGTGCAAAGCTTTACTAAGCACTCTGGAAAGGAGATCAGAGTGTAAATATTGGAGCTGTGTTGTAATGCCAGAGTTTCATCCCTCACGTTCAAACAAAGGTTTCTCAAGAGGACCAACCTGAGGAGAAAAGTTCAAAATGAGTTCCGATAATAAAGAGTAAAGCTCTGCAGAGCACCACAGAGACAAAGCCATCACAACAAGTTGCGTGCGATTGCTGCAGACACATGGTTAACATTAAACTCATTACATAAGAAAATGTGCAAATCTGTGCCTCGTTTTCCAGCAGTTGTTTTACGGTGACAACGTTGGACTTTGTTCAAGCTTCACTTCAGAGTTAAAGCTCTCCAGATGGGCACTGGATTGCAGGACTGTCATTTTTTTCCTCATCTTCCTGTCTGCTGGCCTGTTTCTATTGTGCTGCACCCCCCCCCCCCTGCAGACAGTGTGAGAAGAGGGCTTTTATGGTTCAGCAAAAGAGAACATCACAACTAAACAGCTTGTTAATGTTATTTTACTGAATACAAAACTGTTGTTTCTGCAGTTTGGTTTGCTGGTGGTTTCTACTTTCACTACACTATAAGCGTCTGCAGATTTCACACAAGTGTTACAGTTTGGGAGCGTATGTATAGCATGTGTACCTGCGTGGCAAAGGCCCCTGGTGCCAAAACCTCTGCGGTTCCTAATGAATTCTACCTCACATCCTCATAAACATCCTGTTGCAGCTCCCTCATGGTGTGTTTATAAGCTCAAGCCCTTCACACACACATACGAAAGCCCACACAGGTGGTTGGTTTCCTCATGTAAGATAACAGGGGAATCACAATGAAGGGTGTACCATCACAGCAACATATAGCGGCTTTGAACGTGCCATAAAGTTAAAAGAATGTAGAGACATCAGCATCTGCCTGAGTATGAGCTGTTTCCTCGTAGAGCTTGCCAGATTGTTGTTTCTATAAAGGCATGTGGCACTTCAGAGTAAATTGGTAGCATGCATCCTGCTTCAGTTTTCCATTTGCACCGCACGGTTGCTGAAATAATCACCTGCTTTCTTTCATGCGAGCACAATGAGAGGCAACCTGTTTGATTTTGTGTAGAAGTGTTATCTGCTGTGTAAACAAAGACCGTGCATGTAGTTTTAAGTGAAGTTCTGAGGTTGAACTGGTTCAAAGCATCATCACACTCACGGAGGATAATACCACCCTCATCCTCATAAGGGCTGAGTAAATGTGGGACTTTGAATACAAACATCCGTGATGATAAGGACGAGGGTAATGACTATAATGATGAGAAATTGTTTCCCATGTGCCCCACCCAACATCAGTGGCACACAAGTTCCAGCAGAGCAGGGTAGATATCCAAGGCCGAGACCTGCGACTGGCTATTTATTTTCACACGTGATAGTGATGAGACTTAATCTGGGGAAAACAGACAGAAGCATGTTGACATTGGAGTTGGAGGGAAGCAGATTTTACAAGCATTTCAAATGAAAGTAGGTGACTTCGGAATGCCTGACAAACAAATCGAAGCTCATCTGGTCAATATTTTGTGAGAAAAATGAGGGAAATTTAATACTGTGACTTGCAGACAAATAAGAAAATATATATGACAGTCACAAATTGCCAGCATGCCAATGTAATTAAGTTATGATTGTGTTATTACATTGTGGTCATTGATTATTGGCACATGGGAACAATAAAACCACACATTATTAAGTTGTGCTCACAAATTACTACCATGTGGGAACAAGATATTTAAGCTATGGTTTCTTGTTCAAAGTTATGTCCATGGATTACTACACATGGGAATGAGATAATTTACCCTTTTTGAGCGAAGAGTATTTGTACACTTCATTGGACATACAAAACGCCTCTGCATGCAAGCCCATGAAATCATAGACGCACACTCAGTTCTCCACACAGTTCAGGCTACATCCCAGCTACTTCACTAAGATTTCTCCTCACCATAAAAATGAGAAAAAACTGCCAGGAGTGACCACCTACTGGCTAGCTTCTGTTATTAAGGAAGTTTTAAAGTCTTGTAACAATCTTCCCATATCATGATACAACTCTTATCTATGGTTGGAAAGGAACATTTTCTAGTATTTCAGTAAGCGCCAAACAAAAAGCCAAATCATGACCATAACTCCGACATAGCCACAAACTGCATGTAGAGAAAGAAATAATTAAGTCAAAATGCAAATTAATCCTGTGTTGTTGCCACAAAATGGCAATGTATAGGACCAAGGTAACTAAGTTGTGATCACACACTGCTGAGATGAGCTCACAGGTTCCTAACATGTAGAAATTACATAATTTAGTCATGTCTGCTTCTTACTAAGTTGTTGCCATGAATTGCCATGAACATGCGGGAACAGAATAAATAAGTCGTGATCATAATGTAGGCCTTGTTGGCTCAATGTTTCTATGCAAAATGGAAAATCTTTTTCCTTTGTGTGCCGTCACTCCGTCACTCCCAGAAATAATGAAAATGGGCAAAGAGGTAGACCTCGGGGGGGGGGGGCTGCGTGCGTGGGGGTAGATGATCTATCAAACTCCAACCTGCCTGTAGCTAAGAGCTTACTGAGCTAAAGAGAGCTAAAGTAAGTCACACTACTAGCAGCTAAAAACCTGACATTCCCCTGATTGTGCTGAACTTTTTATTAAATTAACCTACTTTGAAACAGATGAGTTATACCCTCCCCCTGGCCACACACAGTTGTCATAAAGGTAAACCTGACCTATCAAATCTAAATGTTTGTTTTGTACCAGCTGTGAACATGTTTATTTTTGCTGTGAAGTTGGTCTTTTTATGGGGATTTGCTGGGTTGGTGCCCCTAGTGGATGCGGTGGGTACTACAAGTTTTGGGACTTCCACATAGGCTTCACTGTAGTCCAACGGAGGTTGCTGCGTCTCTGGACTGCATCCTTAATAAGACCGGAAAACAGTGTATAAAAACTAAGGCTGTAACGATATACTTTTGTCCCGATTCGATTCGATGCCAATTTTTTGGGTGCCGATTCAATTTAAATTGCGATTCTCACAATTTTTCGATATTACTGATTTTTGTAGATTAAAAACAAACAAAAAAACAATGTATAAACTTTTTTTTGCTCGTTATTTTTCTTGATTTCAATTAGGAAAAAACAACACAGTAGCCAGATCCTCATGCGGCTGCTATGATGCCGAAGAAGACAACTAAAAACATCAATAAAAACAATAAAAAGGACAAAAAATTCAAAATTTTAACAAAAATTAACAAAAAAATCTGAATGTCCTAAATTTTGGCTTCGTTTCACTATTTTAATGGATGTCTTTATAGTAATAAAACATAATTTCTGAAAAAAAAACATATTTCCAACACAAAGAACTTAACTGTATGCAGTGATATAATTCTTCATATTTCCCCATCATATTGTATCATTTCATGAGTAAAATGAACTTTTAGACACTTCAGAAATACTAATAATAATTTACTTCAAGAGTTTTTCCTTTCTTCTTTCAGTTTTCGCGAAATGACTTAAATAGTCAACACAGCACAAGTGGCTTGTTTACGTCATTTCAGACCAGTCTCACAGCAGACATTCAGACTTGTCACGTAAGGGAAAACACTGGCAGACTAAATGATGATTCATTTCCTTGAGTGTCCCAGTAAACCATGACAGTGAACCAGCATGGAAAACAACAGAACTTCCCTTAAGTGGAATCCATTCATCATGACTAAACCTGTACTCCCCCCACTGTGACAACTCCAAGTGTCTGAGTGTCACAGTGGTGTCTGGATTCAATTCAATTCAGCTTTATTTGTATAGCGCCACTTCACAACAATGTTGTCACAGGGCACTTTACATACACATCATTTCAAGCCAATTCATATATATCCTATAATAGAAACTAACTGAATGCATCGAATCATGACTTTGATCCAATCCCCCATCCTGAGCTGTACGCGGCGACAGTGGGAAGGAAAAAACTCCCCTTTAACAGGAAGAAAACCTCCGGCAGAACCGGGCTCAGGGAGGGCAGCCATCTGCCTCGACTGGTTGTAGTGGAGAGTGTCACGGTGGGGATGTGGACCCAAATGCAGCAGTTGGGAACCCAGGATGCAGAAATCAGACGTAATTTAATGCCATTACAAAAGCAAGGGCAAAACTAACAAAATGAACCAGCAACTGACAACGCACACCAAGGGGTATAAATACACAGAAGAAGAAACTAGACACAGGTGAAACTATTCAGAAAATCAAACCAGGTGAACTAATGAACAAGAACCTAAACATGAGAGAACTAAACAAGGAAAACTACAAACCAAAACAGGAAACCAGGACTAAGAAGAAACACAAAAGATATCATGACAGAGGACAGGAAAAACAGATCCAGATCAACATGTACAACCGCACTTGTTCAGGAAGACCTTTGGAAAAAAGGAGAAATAAATTAGAGATGGCAATATTGTCATAAATTTATACATTAAGAAATTAGAGAAATAGAGCGAGGTACTTCTCAGGTAACATCCCCATTGCTACATAAGTAATGGATGGCTATATGCAAGAACATTTACACATCAGGGGTTAATGCTACATCAAGGTGGTATAAATATAAGTTGATTAAGATGTGTGGAAAATAATGAAACTAAAAGAATGATTATTGAGGTTTAATAGATTTGATGGGTGTTAGCATGAGTCTCTTTAAATTGCTGTTTCTCTCAACAGCAAATTTATTGTCAATATCCTCAAATTAAAGATGGACATGTAAAAAAATTACAGTTTAAAAATGTTTTACATTATTGTATTGTCTTTCAAATAGCCCACCCCACATCTCCCTGCTCCTAGCAGGTCATGGTGTTTGCTAACATAATGTTGCTAACTGTGCAAGCTAGCACAGTCTCCAGTGTTCAGTAGCCATGGAAAGCACTTTTCTGTTTTACTTTTGTGGTTACACACAACTCTGTTGTAAGCTCTGTCCATGAATCTGTTGTGATACAGCTTTTCAACACTCACCAACTGATTGTTCAGCTCACCTACAGTACCATCACACATTAGCCTTTTGCTAGTGCTTTTACTTTATGGGGCTTCAAAATCAGGTTCAGCTAATTCCACCATGCTTCAAAGTTCACCTCCTAACTAAAGGGAAGCGTGTCTTAATTCATCATCTTTGAGATTAAGTCTTTTATTTGCTCTTCATCTTCAAAAAACAAACTTTTCCGATAACAAAGCTGCCATTAACAGCTGATTCTTCACTCTCAAATGACTCTTCATAGTAATAGCGGAGTGGTGATGTGCTAGC
The DNA here is from genome assembly GCF_933228915.1 of Telmatherina bonti. Taxonomy (NCBI): domain Eukaryota; kingdom Metazoa; phylum Chordata; class Actinopteri; order Atheriniformes; family Telmatherinidae; genus Telmatherina; species Telmatherina bonti. The sequence goes on along the minus strand of NC_136614.1, from coordinate 31,331,326 downwards.
TTCACCTAGCAGAGGTGGGACTGGACTCAGGCTGTCTTTGGCTGAATGTTTCTTGTATTTGTACTCTAAAACTCACAGCACCACACAGCTTACACCAGAACTTGCAACAGTGAGGCGTTTACCATTGTTTTTTTTCCTGGTTGTTAGCAAACAGCTTGGTAAACTGATGTAGTTGTAGCACGTTACTACCAGGTGCTGGTTAAAACTAGATAGCTGCATAATCTAGACGATTCCTTACAATTAAATGATTATTATTAAAACTCTGATAATGGTGACCCGTTCATACTCACATTTTCTGCATTTACATGGGAGTTTTAATTCCTGTTTAATTCCAGATAAAAGTTAATTCCGCTTTAAACTGAGGAAAAATGACCATTTAAACACTTAATTCCAAATGCAAATTTCTATTTGGAATTAAAAATCTATTTAATTCCTCTGTCATGTAAACCTTCATTCCGCTCTAAGTTAATTCCTGTCGTTCTGAGCATGCTCGTTACCTTGTCCTGTCCCGATGACGTGCGTTGTTTTGCCTTCCGTGTTCGGTGGTCTATCTTTCTTCTCCTTCTCAGTTGCTGCAAAAAGTGAAGTAGTATGCTTGTGTTGAGCTGCTACTTCACATTTATAGTAAAAATAGCGGTGAAACTGGTACTTTTTATGTAGTTTTTACAAGTTACGACTGAAAAGACGAAAAGCAGGAAGCTAACTTTATTTCCGATATACGTCATACGTCGCGCAATCAGAACCCTTCACTAACCCGCCGCTCTAAAGATGAATTAAGTGAGGACATGTTTCATGTAAACTCGTAGGAGAATATGTTAATTCCGAATTATTTAATTCTGAATTATTTAATTCAGAATTAAAAAACATCATGTAACCGTAACCAGTGTCAGCTTTCTAAAACGATCCAGCATCTTTCCTTTACCCTCCACCACCCAAAAACACCATCTCCAGGGGATAATGCATGGTACATCACTTGCATGTCATTGATGTTTAAACATCCTATAAATCAGACACAATTTATTAATTGATTCATGAAGTAAAGCTGTTTTTTAAGTTTTGATCAAATATATCTCTTTGTACCTAATGTTTTAGAAGTGTTGCTGACCCTTAACTGAATTTTTGAGCCTAGTTAGCCAATAAAATGTGGCCTTTCCCTTCATATGACCTATCTGTATTCCCTCCTAAACTCTAAGTGTTCGCAAATATAATGCCACTGAGAGTAAAGTCATTTTGGAAGACATCTTATGTAAGTATTGGCTGGCGGTATATTTATCTTAGCGCAGTGGTTCTGTTGAGGCAGTTACCATGAAAAAAGTCTCTTCTTCTATGATGACTGGCTCAGTTAGCATAAGATCATCAGGATTTTGTCAAAACGTCTGACTGTACTCAAAATGGCACACTCACATATGCTCTGGTAACATGACACACACACACACACACACACACACGTACTCAAGGTAAACATTAACATTACTGTTAGTCCGTTCATATGATGCAAGTCTGGAGCAACCGAGAACCATTCTGCTGAATTTTGGCAGCCAGAATCGGGTGTGCATTTCCTTTTTTGCAGGATGTCACAGTCACCCACCCATGAGTTCATAATCATTTCATGTAATACTAAACAAATAGAAATGATCTGTGTGTTTATTTATAACATGTTGTTTAGCAAACGGAGGAAAGCAGTGTTTAGGCAAATGTAAAAAGAATAAACCCTGTTTCTTCCACAGAGTAAGTGGCACAAGTTATAAATCCATCTTCATGTGGGTAAGCTTCAGATTAGTAACATGCATATGTTGCAAAGGCATAGTGGTAGCAAGGTCATCTTGCATATGGTGGTGAATTTATTGTGTTTGTTCCAGTCATGTGAAAGTGGAAGTATATTCTCCTTAAATTGGAAGGGTTTTTTGTATCAGGAATGTATAAATGAAGAAAAATCAGCTCATTAAAGGATCTTTCATCGTAATGCACCGCTCTCTTTAAAGACCTGGCACAGCATTTCACAGGGAACACACTGAAACCTCAATGAACTGAAGCAACGTTAGTGAGTAGTGCCAAAATTCCCCAATGATGTAGTGAGAGACTTACAATGTCATGTTATAACTACTAAAGGCGGTTTTACAACCTACTGGACTATGAGCAGCACTTAGTTTGTCATACATGTCTTCTTTCTTATGTTTTAGTATGTCTAAAATAAAAAATGACATGCTGTAATATGTCATGTGTTAATCTGAGGTTGTATTTACCTGCTAAAGACCAGATGACTGATCTGATGCATAAATACTGAAAACTGTTGGGAAAAGAAATAAAGCCCAGCATTCATCACCATGTAGAAAACCATTATCATCTAACACAGCTCAGGCTGTGGAGTCGGACACTCTGAGGATACAGCATAAGTCATCATAAGCAATCCTGCAGTGGCATTGCCCCGGAGTTTAAATTTCTCTTCAGGGTGACTGAACTTATGTTCTGTCAGAAAAGGTCACCACAAAACTGAATGAACTTTTCTACCTTTTTTTAATGCTAATGATTTCCTATGAAACTGAAGGCTTCGGGCTCGTGATAGTAGCTGAGATAAGGCTAAAAGTCAAAACAGTCCCCACAGCCACATTTAACTTTATGATTTGTTTTACCTTTGTCTGACATGAGCTTTAAAGTGAGGCAACGTCTTGTTTGAGGAATATAAAAGGGCTGAGATAAGTTTCCGAGACAGAGGCTCCTGCTGTGTAAAGTCTGGAAGTCCTGAGCAGTACTCTGTGAATTCGTTTGCTTAGGACGTTTGCCGTGCACACATTACAGTACTTTTCACTGTGGGCTGTCTTTTAAATGCATTTGGTTTTGGAGTTTTAAGCCAGAGAAGAAGAACGAAAAAGAAATCATCAGTGAGTCCAGAGATTGACTGAAGCCTGAGAGAAATCCACCCCACGGCCACCTCCCCCGAGGGGCAAGTCTTTTCAGTGCAGCAGAGCATACCACACCAGCAGAGGCATTTTAAAGGTTCCTTCAAAGTGCGAAATAACAACTGGGGGTCTCCCATAATAGTTTAGGCAAACAAAATACCCTGACCTGACCAAATGTGAAATGCAGGCCAAGCCTCCAAGAATGTCAACATAGCAGCTGCAAAGCATCAGAAACATGCACCGGTCAAACACCATAACACACACAAAGTCTTGATAAAGCCTTGAAGGAAGTGGTGGAAGCGGATTTTTTTTTTTAAAGAAAAAGGCACAATAGAAACAATGGAGAAGCACAACATCATATTTATTTTAAAAACACAAATCTGTAAAGTATTCTGACTTTTTAGAGGAGTGGTGGCCTCATCAACACATCGTATCATGCAACAACAACAAGGCCTCCTGTTTGTTTTGTTGTATATATGGCCTGATCTTGCCTATTTATAATGGCAGAGATACAGTGGTTCCCCCCCCCCCCCCCCCCCCCCCCCCCACACACACACACACACAGGAATGTTAATCTGCCTAAGGGCTTTGGTCAAGAGTCCAGTGACCCAACCAGCAAACGCTACGCAGTCAATCCGCATTGCAAACTGGCTCTTTAAGAATGATGCAGCTAATCTGAAGCCACAGGAAACGAAAGGAAATGCTGTCTGGTTACATTTTTCAAAGACAACCTCATAGTGTATTGCAACCACATAAACCCACAAAGAAGCCAGTAATTCCAGTGAAATGAAGCAAAGTGGGAGGAAGGAGAGCTGCAGAGGCCCATCAGATAAACTGAAAGAAATGGCCTGTCGCACTTTCTGATAGTCCCAAGGTCTTTCTGGACGTGTGTCAGCGTGGATGTTATTGTGGTTTTGGGAAGAAAGAGGGGTCAGGCTGGGCGGATCCTGTCACACGTCACGTGAAAGGGCGCCATAGCAGTTTTATTTATTTATCTTAACTAAGTACATTCAAGAGTATAACTTGTATAGCTCAGGACTGAAACATCTGCAAAGCATCAACCAGTGTGTTTAGCGTCACGTTAAGCTAAATTGGAGCACATGGTGGGGTGATGAGTGAAGCATGCGCTGGTAGTAGCAGTACACATACTGCAACTACCTAGCAGGCTTAGTTGGTTTGAACACTTACTCTATGGTTACTTTCCATTGGAGATTTGTAAGAATTGTAAGTTTTAATCTCTGTAATTTAAGACAAACTAGATCATCCATGTAGTAAACGCTGCTAAAGTGTTTATTCATTGCATGATATTTTTGACATGTTGCATATTGTATTGCTGACTGGTCACTGACGAACACGGCCACTTTAAAATCAATTCTATCTTTATACAAAGGAGCTTTAAAAACACTAGATGGAAAAATATTTTCCTGACATCTTTGCTGAAGATTAGAAATACAATATTCTAAGTTTTGAAAATTGGACAAAAATTAAACTGGTGTGTTCAGTTTATAAGACTAGCATGTCCTTTTGTTACTGTCCTTGATTTACTGAGCTCAAATCAAGGTAGAGTAACTTTTTATCTGATCCTCTATTAGAGGCGACTGTGTATTTTTGTATTGATTTAAGAGACTAGCACATTCAAAGTATTGATTATAAAACTCAAAAGTTAGCAAACGGCCCGTTTACACTGGATCCACAAGATGGATTTAAAGATTAACGGACAGTTTTTTTTTCTGTCTCCTGTTTACAAGGAGCTTAGCTCTTTATGGTCACTTGATGCAGAAAACGGAGCAATACCAATAGAAAATCTAGGGGGCAGTATTGAGTTGTATACCTGACAGGCAACCGGCGAAAGGAAAAATCCCAAGAAGAAAAGAAACAGGAAAAAGAAGACGCAGAAACTTCCAAGAAGATCCCAAGAAGAAAAGAAATAGGAAAAAGAAGACGCAGAAACTTCCAAGAAGAAGTAGGGAACAGCAAAAAAAACTGTGGCTTTATTCTTCTACTTCTTCTGGTGTTTCTGAATGCCTGTGATCAACTTTATAGCTGTATATTTCAGCTACGAACCGCCGTCAAAATGTGGAAGTTAACGCTGAACTCAGCACCGGCCCCCTAGTGGATGAATTGACTTGAATTACTATAACAACGCAAAAGACGCATGGAGGTTTGAGTGAGGCGATGTATGGCATAATTTAGAAAGGACATCCCCGTTTACGTAGGTGAGGGACAAGCGGCGGCCTCTGGTGGTTAAAAGTAAAGCCGATGCGGAAGAAGCCCTGTGATGGACTGGCGACCTGTCCAAGGTGTACTCTGCCTCCCACCAGTGACTGCTGGGATAGGCTCCAGCTTCTTTGTGACTTAGCTGTTAAGAAAATACTGTCAGGGATCTCCAAATCTGGTCCTTCTGAGCCACTGTTTTGCAGGTTTTAGATGTTGTGTAGCTCAGTGTGGTGTGTTCCAGTAAGGAAACATCTAAAACTTGCAGGACAGTAATTCAAAGGACCAGAGTTGGAGATCCTTACTCTATAGATGATTTAGATGTTAACGAACACTGCGATTGGGCTGGTTGAAAGAAAAATAGATGCAGCTCTTGTTTGATTTTAAGGAGAGGCTGTGTGGTAAAGTTTCAAACATTATTTATCGTTAAAGACACACATGACCTTATATTTAGTGCGCAGGTGTATAGATAGCACAAAGGTACCCTTTAAGGTGTGAACACATCTGGCTCCACTAGAGTATCTAAATTGGTCTTGGAAACAATAAAATGGCCATTAGCTCACAGAACATGAATGATGTGACCTTTAAACTAATTAGAGACTCAGAGATGTTGCAAATGATCGCTCAGTTTTACCACTGTAAACATAGTAGATCAGCAGCCGCCCCGATAACTGAACTCAACAAAGTCGCGCCGGTTCAGTAGTAGATAATTAGTTGAGTTTTCCTAAATGAAACAGATTAATCCCAGAGAAGTTCAGGTTCAGTGAAGGAAGTTATGTAGGAGAGATATTTGGTTGAAATTTAACATACAGTAAATCTGTCTGTGTGTAACTCATTCATTCATTATCCCAACCTTTCAGGGTCGTGGGGAAGCTGGAGCCTATCCCGGCAGTCTTTGGGCGAGAGGCGGGGTACACCCTGGACAGCTCGCCAGTCAATCACAGCTATATGGAACTATTCCTATTAATAACTTTTACAAATATATAGTTAACAAAGAAGGCAAATACTTTTTTTGTTTGCAAATTTCCCCTCACCTCGTTTACCCCCGTTATGGTTTGGATTCTTCTTATATCTGGTTTGTTTCATGTATCACGCTGCTTGCGAGGTCCCTTATTTATTCTCAGTCTTATCGCTTTTCCAGTAGCCTGGTTAGCATCCAACACCGACCACACGTCATCTGAAAGGTGCGATGGTCATATTTTGGCCTGCAGCTGCTGTTCATGAGCCGTAAGCCTTCCATAAGCAAACACGGGTCACCGTCAGTCTGACTAATGTTCTGAAACTTTTCTTTGGCAAAGTTTTCATGTAAAAAGTTCAGGGGTTTTAGTGTTGGGGATCCATTACTCCAGCTACGTTTCAGTCTGATGCTTTGACTCCTTCAGCTGTCAAATGAATTCATAATGAAGAGCCATGTGAAAACAAAGATGACCGTAGCAACCACTTTGCCACAGTTTGACCTCTTCATGTGGGTTGTGTGCATTAGGGAAACATATGTTCTGTTTGATTCATGTTCCGGGATAACATAAGTGCTGAAATTAAATACCACGTATCTGTTTAACATCATGCGTGTGTTAACAGTGGCTGTACGCCTTTGTTATGGTTTCATCTCGGTGTGCCTTGTTCTGCTCTCGGTGGGGAGTAGCAGAGTCTGTCGTACAGCAGCCGGGAGAGCTGATCTTATTAGTGGGCCGATGGGAGGATTGCTGAGCTCGGCATTCCTCTGTGGAGGAGATGCACAGCTTCCAGTGAGTAAAAAGGCTACAATAAATCTGCAGAACAAAAGAACTCGTAAAAAAAAAAAAAGACAACCCTCTGAGAGTTCTTGTAAAAGGTGCTCATAAGGAAAACAAAAGTGTTTCCAAACGCAAATAACCAAAAATGGAACTCATCTTTCTGTTTCCTTTCGACTCACACGAGTCCAGTAAATGTTTGTGAATGTGTTTCAGCAGACTGGGCTGGTAACACTCTTTGGAACATGATGAATTTCAGATGAATTTCTGTATTGTGTTACACACTGAAGAACTGCGCAGGCTGCAGCTGGCTATTTTTAACTTTTTTGGCATGTACTGTATCCTTACACAGATAATGGCAGGGAAAAGGGGGGGGGGGGGGGGGGGGGGTGTGAAGTGCGGCACAAATCAGGGCATGAAGTCAAACTCTCTTGGCTCTGTAAGTACAGCGACATCAATCACACCTTACTAACAGCTCCCCTTATCCAGCAGATAAGGAGTCGCTGCAATACGCCATGTGTGCATGTGTGTGTGTGTTTCATACACTTCTAAGATTTGGATCAAAACCGAAACAGATGGACAGATGGACCGGTTGTAATTAAACTTCCACAACCTCCTTAATCCTTGGTGTCATAACTTCAACGACGCGTTGGAAACGTTTCTCAGAGATTTTCTCCATGTTGACATGAAGCATCACATCATGACGAGAATCTCCTTTTGTAACCAGGCTGGTCACCAGCCTGGGGTCCCTGAGCCTCCCAAGCGGGGGCTCCAAGATCACAGGAGGTCTGTGAGGTTTTGTCCGTTCAGAGCTTGTTTGATTGTTCAGATTAAGCCCACACCCAGACAAAGACAGACAAAGACCAAATTTAGACATTTTCTTTGCTTTGCAATGTTTTGAGAGTTTGGAAACACGATCTGTTCAAACCAGCTCCCAAAGTAAATCAATGGTGTCATCAAAATCAGCATGAAAACAATAAGGGGAAATTCTCAGTTGGAAATAAAACTGGGGGGGGTCTTGAGCTTTGTGACATGGTGCATCATCCAGCTGGAAGTTTCCATCAGAAGATGCTACACTGTGCTCATAAAGGGATGGACATGGTCAGCAGCAACACTCAGGTAGGCTGTGCTGGTTAAACCATGTCATGTTGGGGCTAGTGGGACCAAATTGGGCCAATAAAAATATCGCCTACACCATTATATCACCCACAGACTGTTAAGTTAGGATGTTTCCCATTGGGGTTATGGCCACCAGCTTGGGAAAAGCAGCGGTAATTCATAACTTTGTGATGCTTTATCCCTAGCACTGTCCATGGAGGTTACATTATATAACACCTGACTTGTTTTCCAGCCTGAAGCATCACGTAGTAGCTGCGCCTTGCTTTGCAGCACCAATAACTGGATACCAACACATCAACGTCCATGCTGCACATTGATATTTGTATATGTTGTATAGATTTTCATTCTTCCTCACCGGCTTCACTATATTGAAGCACTCCCACATCAAGGCTGCAAGAACAAAATACAAGGTGTGTAGCTTTTAGTCATCATAAGGGGGTGCTAAAGTGCAAAAATTAGCCAGTAGTCAGCAGTGCCACTTTAATGCAGTTTTACAAGATCTGCCCAAGTCTTTAAAGGCCCATTTATGTTCCCTTACAAATGTAAATGGAAACGCCCATTTCAAATGTCAGATGTTGCTGCCGTCATTCTTTTGTCAGTCTGTTACGTTGTCACCATTGTTAACTTATTTCCTCCACTAGTGGGCAGTGTTGAGTTCACAGTTCACTCATGCATTTTGACACCAGTTGTTGGCAGTAATGCACCGCGACTATGTTCATTCATTTATTCATTATCCGAACCGCCTGATCTGTCTGATGAAGGGTCACGGCGGGGTACACCATGGACAGCTTGCCAGTCCATCACAGGGCTGCTACTAGGTTGTTTGCAAAAATTCAAAAACACCAGAATTAGTAGAAGAAGAATGAGTTTTTCTTTTCTTCCCTGTTCCTCTTCTTCTTTGGTTGTTCCTTTTGCTGGTTATTTGTCAGTAATACAACTCAAAACCACCTCTGTGATATGGCGTAATTTTCTGCTTTTCTATTTTCTGTTGCTGAGCCCCAAGAAAACAGACCAAATGAAACGTACAAAACTGTCCATCTGTCTGGGAATCCATCCTCTGTGTCCAGCACAAATGGGCCTCAAACGGAATTTAGTTTGGTTTTCACACAACCATGATTATAATAATAAAGTTTAAATTTATTTATTTAATTCCTTCAAAAATAGATTTGTGTTATTATAATTACTATTATTCATATCATTATTACTGTCATTATTATAATACCTTGACATTTCAAGCACCCTTGGGGGACCCCAAGTGGCCACTTAGACCTCGTATTAGTTCTGCATCTTCAGCATATTAGTATAAAAAAAAAAAGTCAACAGGGAATTTGTTGATGCTGGATAAAAATTCACTGTTGTATCAAATATACTTGATCTTCATGAAATAAAGTAAATTTTGAAAACGTTTCCTTCTACAGAGAAAAAAATTCTAAAAAGCAGATTCTTACAGAAATGTATAAAATGTGCTACCAAACAAAATACATTCAGTATTCAGACTTATGGAAGAGTATTAGGGGCACTGAATAATAAAAAATTAATTCTGTGAAAATAGTCAGAATTCTGACTTTATCGCAGAAGTTTAACTACAAGTTAAGACTACAAGTTTAATGCCTGGGTTTTCAGTAGCTGTGTTCCCATTTCATTCTTTTGCAAGATGAAAGCAGCATTTGTCAGTTTTGACAAAAAACAACTGCGATTTGCAGGTGTTTCCACTGAGCTGTGTACAATGTAATTCTGACTTTAATCTCAGAATTAAAGTCAGAATTCACAATTTTTTTTTTTTTTTTTTAAAATTCAGTGGCCCTAATACTCTTCCGTAGACTTCCACCTGTTCATAAGAACTTAATATGTGTGGGGGAGATTTCTTTTCATAACATTTTTCAGATTTAAGGCTGTTTTGTCAGAGTTTAAATAAAGTTTACTACCAATTGGATTATTGCAACGGCGGAAAAGGGGGGAACAGGCAGCAGGAAAGAAAGCAGGGTGAGCGCACACGCAAACAGAGAGAGAGAGAGAGAGAGAGTGAGGGAGGGAGGGAGGGAGGGGGAGAGAGAGAGAGAGAGAGAGGGAGGGAGGGGGAGAGGGAGTAAGAGAGACCCCGAGCTGGCACAAGCTGTTGGCGGTCTGACTGGAAAGTTTCTTCTCGGAACTCATCAGAAGTCTTCTGCTCCATCGCAGTTTTCCGTCTGAAACCTTCATCACTGGACTTTCTCATGATGTGAAGTTCCGGCATTAAATCTTCATCTGAAGCTCAGAGAAAGAAAGAAGAAAAAAAAAGCCAGAAAAGCTGAGTGAAGTTTAAAGGTTGTGGAAAGTGAATGACAGCCGCCTGTTTGTAACCTGGACGCAGTGATGGAGACTTTCTTTTACCTGCTCGCCTTCGTGTTAACTCGGAGCTGCTCGGGTCTGGGATACGCGGACTCCAGTGTTCAGGCAGGTCAGAGAGCCGCGAGCAGACACAGGTAAGCGCGAGCGGGGTTTCTGTGCACGTGCGGTGACGTTTTCTGCCTGGGTTGCTGCGGTGACAGAACGAGGAGAGACGCCACAGAAAATCTTCATCTGACAATCGTTGCATTTAGAGATGAAGGAAAGGTGAAGGTCACCAGCTCGAGGATTGATGTTTTTGGGGCTCTCAAAGCAAAGTTCAAGATCTTTGGGGCAGTACGTCATTTCCAGCGGAGTATGACGTCATTTACAAGTGAATTATTTAAGCTATTAGTCAGGAATAAGTGCTTTAAGATGCATAGTTTCTTGTGGTTTCTTTTGGCTGCCTATTGATTTATTTTTAGCTGTTGATAGACAATGGATAGAGTGAATAGTTGTCTGTAATTTTTTAAAAAACATTTTTTATTTTACTTATTAAAATATTTTTTATTTTATTGTTTTTATATTGATTTTTTTTAAAAAAAATTTTTGGTCGACAATTCTACAATTTTTATTTATTTATTTATTTATTTATTTATTTATTCACTTATTAAAATATTTATTTTATTTATTGTTTTTTTTAAATTTATTTATTTTTTACAAATAATTTTGGTCTCCAATTTTTATCTATTTATATAATTTTTTGTCTTACTCTTCTCCTCTTCCCCACAAGCATTTTGTGATCATTCCTGGGATAATAAATAAGAATTTCTTCTAAATATTGAGCCTGATAAATTAGAGTTTAAATAAATAAGATAAATAATAATAATTAACGCCTTTCGCCCAAAGACTGCTGGGATAGGCTGCAGCTTCCCCGCCACCCTATACTGGATTAAGCAGTTAGGATAATGAATGAATGAATGAATGAATGAATGAATGATAATATTAAACATGTAGTTTAAAGTGAAAATGTAGGAAATAAACCCAACATGTCATGAACTTCATAACCATGTTATCACCTCTTTTTAAAGTGCTTATTTTCAGCACAAGTTGAAGTGAAAGGAGGTGCACATGTTCTCATTTTCACAGGAAATATCTTATTGGAGATTAGGTCTATTACTCAGCGGGGGCTGTGAAGGGGGAGTGACGGGTGGGTGGGTGGATGGATGATGGTGTGATGATTCAAGGGGGCCTGCAGCTGAACAAGGCTTTAAGGGATTACAAATATTTACTGTTTCAGAGCCTCAAGTGTAAAGTTTTCAGGGGGTCCAAAATCTCTTTGGAGGCCTCTGGTGTCAGCCTCGTTGGAGGAGAATTTATTATCCTGCCCGGGAGGATTATATAGACAAGGAGGGGAGATTATCCTGTGAGGGGAGTAACAAGTTGCAGAGATTGTTAATGTTAGACACCTTTAATCCTTAGGAGCGATACTGATCAGCAAGTGTAATTTTTCCTCCCAGGTTTATCTTCAGCTTTTTGCTTGAGTGCTCAAAAGGATGCCCAACCCAGTGCGAAATCTTTCCTCTTACTAGACACACCCCAAGAGACTTTGGATCACTGTTTCATCTACTAAACTGACCTTTATTTAGATCTCAGCGACCGCCGATGAATGGCCGCTTGTAAAGCCAACCTGTGTGTGTTTTTTATTGTGCCGTTACAGCTCCGTCGTTTCTCTGCCTGACGGGGGTCCTTGTGTGGGTGCAGATCAGTGCATGTATATCCCGCTTGTGTGCCTCCAAATCAGTAAAGAAGCGCATTTTTGCAAATGAAGATGACTGTTAATGTAGATGGTGTAAAGTGTGTGTGTGTCACAAGAAAATGTCAGACTGAATGAATGACAGATCTCTTCCATGTGGCGCGCGTCTGCTGGAATTCCTGCATGTGTTTGCACTTTGTGTGCACGCATGTGTGTGCAAGGCATGCCAAGCTGCTGGGAGTCAGTCGTCTCTGCACAATGCAGCAGTTTGCTGCTGTTGACTCTACCTGATGGTGGGGTATGGTTGCTGTAGGGGGGGTGCATGATGGAGATTACCTGTGGATGAAAGAGAGTGGGAGGCAGAGTTAGAGGGAAGAAATTGAATTGATGCAAAGGAAATGAAAGTACTGGGGAGTATGGTATAAACAGGTACATATTGAGAGACAGGAAGGAGTTAGATGAAGACAGGAAGTAGCAGAGAAAATGTCCTGGACAAGAGGAAACTGTAAAAGAAACAGACTTTCTGGAGTGAGAGTAAGCAAGCGTGACGAGAGGGGATGAAAGAGCAACAAAAGGTAGGGAGGAGCGACAGAGGAGAAAAGGCAGGCCTTCCCCCTGCTGAAACCAGGAGCTCTGAAGGAGCCAGCATGATTGGCCCGCGACACACGCACACACGCACACATGCACACATGCACACATAAAGTGACGCATCAGAGAGAAGAATGCACCGGCCCGTGGCAGTCCGGTTTGCCCCTCTGACATCTGTTTGAACTCAGTTGATATGTTTTGACAGATGTGTGAAGTATTCCAAAAGTGGTAAAGGTTGTAGAAGACGTCCAGCAGAAGGTCTTATGAGGGGATCAGGAGGACCCAGAGCTTTCCGACACATCTCCTGCCAAAATGTTTGGGCCGCACATTCGCCAATAAGCAGCAGCAAAGAGGGGTGAAGAGGCAGTGTGTTAGGGGTAGATGCAGGTGGACCGCTGACTTGTGTTGCATCACTTGCAGTGTGATCGATGGGGTTGTCAGCAAGAAGCTACAGCTGTTTACTCATACTTATGTTCCCATACACCTGCATTTAGCCTTGGAGTGCTCCATTCAGTATCCATCATGGAAGACAGATAACAGGCATTGATGCTGCACATCTTGTGCATCTACAGCATCTTGTGGTGCAATCCTTCCCAACCTGCTTTCCTTTCTTTCCTGACATGCTGTGGAGGTGAACTGGAAGGAACATGAGAAAGAGTCAAGTGAAAAGCAAGATTCTGTGTGCAGTAAAAGAAAACATAAAGAGATAAACAAAACAAAACAGGAGAAAGACAGAAGACTCAGAGAACAAGAAGCTAAACAGGCTACAATATAAAACCTTTCAACTGCAAAAAGACCATGGCAGGAATGAAAGGACTGAACAGTGAGGAGCCATGCAGCACATGGTTTTAATGCATGACCTGGTCCTCCTCCATTAAAACAATGTTTAATACTATCGATCTATCTATCTATCTATCTATCTATCTATCTATCTATCTATCTATCTATCTATCTATCTATCTATCTATCTATCTATCTATCTATCTATCTATTCAATATTTATTTGGGTGCCGTTCGATTTAAATTGCGATTCTCAAAATTTTTCAATTTAGCTAATTTTTGTAGAAGCAAAGAAAAAAAATGTACAAAACTTGTTTTTGCTCATCATTTTTCTTGATTTCAGTTAGGAAAAAACAACACAGTAGCCAGACCATCATTCTGCTGCTATAATGCTCATAAAGACAAGTAAAAAGATCAATAAAAACAATAAAAATGACAAATTTTACAATAGATTATTTTTATTAATTGAAAAAAAATGTTTTAACAAAAATTTGATTTTAAAATTGTGAAGCAAATATTCCTGATATTCGATTTTATGCTGTTGTCAGACTACAGCGCGTTTCACTCATTCACCTGTCCAAAGCCAGCTGATCTCAATCAGCTGATTAATGCGTTGCTATGGTGAAGGAGTGATTATGTTAGTGACTTAACTCGCTGGACTATGTGTGTGTATATTGGAAAATAATGCAGCTTGTTGACATCAGAATTTTAATGAGCAGGGTATAAAATCTACTACTTAGCCTTTTATTTCAGTATTTGTTTTTTGTATCGCACTTTGATGATCCTTAATTATTCACTTTGGAACCAGATTTGTTATTTAAAAAAATATTTTCAGGCTCCTTAAACATTTCTTCCATGTGACTGAAAAGTCTGAATGATTAAAATCTGAAGCAGCAAAGCTCAGCTTGTCTCCATGTAGGCATGACCTTAATTCAAACAACCACTTAGACTCTGAAACATCAAAGCGTCCTGGACCGCCTGCGGGGGTCAGGGACCCCAGGTTGGGGACTACTGTAGTGCAACATATGAATACATCATTGTGAGCCACTGCAACTCTGAACTCATACTTGAAGACCTTTTTGATGTGACTTTGGATAAATATGAGAAGAATCTCTTTTATCTCTCAAGTGGAGAAAAATATTTGTGTTTAATTTCATGATTCTATTTTTAGAAAGATAAAAATCTGATTTTCTGGAACGGAACTGATTAAACAACTTGTTTTTAGCATCAACTGGATGTGAAAGCTGAAAATACCAGCATTATTATCAGTTCCTGATGTATCTCCATTCTGAATCCTCAGTTCCAGTGTTTAGTGAGACTCATGGTTCGAGTCAAGTCATTAGACAGAAAACAGTTCATCATGTGACCTCCATATGTTGAGGTATCTTTGGATCAAACACAGAACCCTGAGTTGTTCCCATTAGCTGCTTGTGTGGGTGACAAAAACATTGTACAGCACTTTCCAAACTGTGTCACCTTCCAAAAAGTGACGCTGCATGTGCAAGTCAACACAGCTGTAAAGCAGCTGGTTTATTGTCTGTTTTATCTTAAATCGGATCATCGTTTCATAAATGCACAGAATCCCTGAATTTAGTGAGTTAGATCTGTCGGTAATTTATGACAAGCGCTACATACTGAACGTCAGAAAGGCTGTGTACCTCCAATCGGGTTGGGAGTGGGCGAGCAGTCTCCTTCGCTAGCCGGCTGCGCTGACGAACGAGGCGGCGCACAACAACGGAGCAGGAATAAGGCGGACTACAACGTTCTTAAGATGATCAGTTTATTATACGTGGCATAAAAGTCAACAGATTGATGGGAGTCAGTCGTATCTCTGCCCCGCTGTCCCATTCAGGGCGTTTTTTTTTTTTTTCTTTTGTGTCTTGTCCAGCATTTAGGCAAGCTGAATGATCGTCTGGATGCTGTGTTCTGCTGAGCAAATTTTCTTTGCCAAGGGAAGCTTTTCTAGACATAATGATCCCCTTGACTTTCTGAATTTTTATTTTATTTCTATATTTTTTTTACGTTATTGTTTGGATTATAGAGTTTGTACTGCTGGACCGGAGAGGACAGAAGAAAGACAGAAAGAGAAAGAAGAGAAACACCTCATAGGAAAAGTGAAAGAGATAAAGGGAGAGGGAAAAAAAACAAACAAAAAACAAAAAAAAAAAAAACCAACCTACAGATGTATACATAAATACACACATACAGATGTTTGCTTTGGCTTCCCCATGACAACTCTGTCGAAACACTGATCTATGAAGTCCGTCAGGCTGGCCAAATCCTCCCCGTTGTGCTCCAGAATGCACCTAAAAAGACACTTTACCTACTTAGGAGAATGTTCAAATTAATTTCAGATTAATTTGGCAAAACGCACACATTAATAAATGAATGAATGGTTTACGTTTGCCTAGTGTGACTCCGCCGTCTCAACCTAACTACTTGCCTACAGCATTACGTCATTTACCTGCGTCCTCTGTCACTTACCTCTGCGTCCACCTTCCAGCTTTCTCAGTATTTTATGAACTTCACTATATATGAACTATATATAGTGAACTATCTAAACTATAAACACGCACACGTGTTCCAATTTCTGACCCGTCTGTGTGCGTAACACGGAAGTATCATATTACAGCGCATTCTGAATCACCACAGACCATAGGTTAATGAGGAAATCAGGTTAGAAATCTATTCAGACGTGGGGTATTCTCGTATTAACAATTTGATGTGATTTTTTTAACCAAAGACATCGCCCTCTGCTGGCTGTTACGGAGATTACAGATTAAAAAACACTTTGGATGGGCTTCGCTTCTCAGATCTGAATGCTGTCTTCAACATTTAAAAACAATCGGTAGATTTTTATGGTTGAAGCAGGAAGGGGAAGAGGGATCAGCAAGAACTTAATGTTTCTGAACGCTTTACGGCTGCTTTTACAGTAAATTCCACAGATACAGTAAATAAACAAGGCTGAGAAGATGCCTTAAAAATGTAAATATTGAACATAACTTTTCATTATTTGGTCTAAAAGAGATGAAAATATGGGGAAACATATTGTTTATGCTACATTCTGAGGGAAGGCAGCAAAGTATTTCACTAGTTTGCTTTTTTCTTTGAGAATTCAGCTTGAATAAAATGCTGTTCATTGGTTTGGTGATAACTAATTTCCGTGAGCTTCAGCAGCTGGATCTACATGAGTTAAAAGGCAGATGTTTAAAAGAATAATAAATTACAGGGTTAGAATGTGACAAATAAGAGCTGTTTAACATTTCAACACACTTAAATAAGAATTAATATGTTGTACCTAAACGGAAATCTGTAAACTGGGAAACCGGAAAAGCACAGAGTACTGTAATGGAAAATGTGCAACAAACCTGCATGTAGCAGCGGCTGTAAAGAAGTAAATATCCTTGGCAAAGGCTCAGTTAGCCAAAACCATGAGGTACAGTACCAGTCAAAAGTTTGGACACACTTTCCCATTGGATTTAATGGGAAAATGTGCAAAAATCTTTTGACTGGTACCATAGATTCAACACAGACAAGGTTTAAAACTCACGTCTTCATCATTTTGCAATAGCAGAAAGTACTAACCAGCTGAATTAATATTTATTGGACAGTTTGGGAGGCTAGGAGTCAAACCGCTACGAGCTACATATGAGATATGTGCAAAAACTGTAGCTGCTACTTATTAAAGAATCACAAGCAAGTGATGCATCAAAGAGGAATATGTTTGTTATTAATAAGTTTGATAAACCGCAGGGTGTGCGACAGTTGTTGGAAATGTGCATGTTTTTCTATGTTCCTTTCTGCTTACAGTGACTTGCATGCCCAGTGGCACCCAGTCCATGTTGTTTAAAGGAACTGTGGGAAAAGCTGGAGCAGCAACTCAGAGGCAGGAATTAGTTTTAAGAAGCCAATAGAATTTGCCAATCTGGGCACAGGAAGGCAGCCACTGTATGTAATTTAGCTTTTATTAAAATTGCCCCTAAGCAAGTTAATAAAGCCCAGTGGCACCAGCAGAATTCCAGGGTGTTTACTGTCCTCTGTTCCCCTCTTGTTCAGGATTTCAGCATCAGTGTGTTAGAAACTGCACGAAACATGCCGCTCAGAAGACCAGTGGATTTGATTCTGCACAAAAAATTAGTTTCAAGATTTATGCATGTAATTAAACAATTAACAAGTCTTTTTTTATTTAAAATGTAAGCTGAAAAATGTAAAAACAAATCCTGATAAAGCTGAATAATGAATGGCAGCTGTGACAGGACTGGATGTGTATCTGCACTTGAGGACACATATTTCCATATTTCCACTTTTGGCTCAGTGGTTGGTAACTTCAGCCAATTGATCCAGACTGAAATATCTCAGCGTGTGTGATGAATTTATCCTCCAGGACCACCACAGAGCTGATATTTGTAGTTTTAGATTAAAAGTCTCAACAACAAAAGTTACAACTGGGACATTTATGTCCCACAGAGAGTGAAATGTCATCAAGTCAGTGTTGCATGAATGGGATAATTTAGAGAAAAATGCAGCTATAAATGAAAAAAGTCCTTCTCCTTCATGTCATGTGGTTTACATCTCTGCAGACAACCTTCTGCTGGTATTTTCCTTGTTTTTGTCTTATTTTGCATTTTAAACACATTTTGTATAGGACCTTTTTGAGTGAAACAATCATATAGAGATGTGGACATGCTTTAAACACACCTACTGTGGTTGTTTTTGTATTCTTTATTTCTGTCTCTAGTTCCCTGTGGCTTGGAAGTATGTCTTATAGTCTTTGGCTTTTAATGTATGTGTTATTCAGATTTACCTTCAGGCTTAGAACCTTCATTTGATTTGGACTTTTCCATGTTTTCCTGTTTCCACCTCGCCCTCCTGACCCTCTCTACCTCTCACCACCTGTTCCTGGTTGCTAACTCCTCCATCTCCACTCTTATAATCACCACTATCAGTTTATTCTTTGGTTTGTTTGCCTGTTCCTCTGAAGCTCAGTGGCGCTCTTTGTAGTGTCAACGCCTGCATTTAGGTTCCTTTGAACAACACATGACAGTGTCTTAGTAGAAAGCCTTGTTTTGATCCGCCCCTTCTTACCCTGCTAAAGTTAATGCATCAAGCTTCCAGCGAAGTCTTGACACTCCCCATAACTGTATCAAATCCAATACCCTGTAGTCGTTCAGGGAACAGAAACCCTTCACAAGGAAGTGGATGTAGCCGTCAAATAGGATTAAAGACCAGCTTCACAAAGTTTTAACACAGTTTAAAACCTGTAAAACATACTGGCTACATTTACTCATATCTAAAGTAAGAGGAATACACCTTAAGCGTAAACATAAAGCACACCAGCAGTCTGTTTTTTCCATCGTGTTAATGTCAGTCATTCCCACAGTCATTACAGCTGGCTTACAAAGGAATTTCTGGGTGTTAAGATGAGAGTTCAGGGCCACAGTCCTGCACGTTTTCAGTGTATCCCAGGTCCAACATACGCAACTCAAATAAATAGATCCAGCAGCCTGTAAAGTTCTGCACATTGACTCATTAATTTGAATCAGGTGTGTTAGAACAGGTGGCCTTCGCGGATACCCCTAGTCTAGATACCTTCAAATGATAAAGATCAGGGGTGTCCAGCTCCAGTCCTTATGGCCTGCGGGTTTTAGATGTTTTCCTGCTCCAACTCACTTAATTTGAATTAAATTTCTTTCTTAAACAGCACGTTGTCTAGTTCTTCTACACATGTTGACCCTTAAATCTGATTCAGGATAACTTGCAGGACAAAGGCCTTCGTGGACCAACTTTGGACATGCCTGATATAGATCCTTATACGCTGTCCTGAACTGTTTCTGCTCCTGGAAGTAGAATTTGTGATGAAAGAGTATGATCATCTGGACAGTCGTCGTTTTACTCAACATATGGAATAAAGGAACGTAACAAGAAATTATATCTTATAAAAGACCATCACTGATACACCTGGCGATTGTGTAAAAATTCAAGGACGGTCGTTGTAATCTCCTTAAAAGATCACTTTTTTGCATTATTCCCAAAAGTATTGTCACCCTGGCTGTATCTTAGGAGGAAGAGTGTTTTTTTTAGCAGGTCAAAGTGCAGGTGGTTTGAGCCCAAATTTCCCTAGACCACATGTCAAAGTGTCGTTAGGCGAGACATTAAACCCCACATCGCCTCTGATGTGTTCACTGGGATGTGAATGTGTGTGTGAGAAAAACCATTATCTTCCATTTGTGGTGTGGTGGGAGACCACCAAACTGCAACTTGAGCAGAAACCAATACCCACTGTTGAGGCTCCAACAGCGGTATTGTCATGGGGTGGTGTACTCTACCATCCCATGACAAACCATTGGACCCCTGAATGTACAATTAGGTACTTTCTTCCCTAAGAGTGAACGTGTTTTGGGCGTAAAGGGTCACCAACTCCTGGAGGACTATCGTCCTGCTGGTTTTAGATGTTTCACTGTTGCAACACACCTGACTGATTAATGGGTCATACGAGGCTTGTGCAGAACATAACAACAAGCTGCTGGAGAACCATTTCATTTGAATCAGCGCTAATAAAAACTTGCAGGATGGTATCCCTTAAATACCATCTGTTTTACTCTATCATGGCCTAGATTCTTCGTAGGGTCGCAGTCTGTGTTGTCTTCATAATAAAAATGGCTAGAGTATCTTGATGAATGAAGAAAAAATCTTAACTCAAGTTAAAATGAGTTCAAATAGAGTTGTTGTCCGTTTCTTGCTTAGAAATCTTACCAAGTAAAACCAGAAAGCAGCTACAGTTTTTATCACCCTGATTGTTCATTTATTCACTTAAAAGTAGAAGCTAAAAGAGAAGGACCCTAACCAATCAAAGTAAAGTTTATTTATACTGGTCAATGCAAGTTCTGATATGCTTTTATTCAGTTAGTTTTAATCCCAATGAAAGGTGTGCATGCTAGGGCTGTGC
Organism: Telmatherina bonti; assembly: GCF_933228915.1. Taxonomy (NCBI): domain Eukaryota; kingdom Metazoa; phylum Chordata; class Actinopteri; order Atheriniformes; family Telmatherinidae; genus Telmatherina; species Telmatherina bonti. The sequence continues at coordinate 31,310,992 of NC_136614.1, read as the reverse complement.
GATTCTGCAAATGTTCACATTGATCCAGTATTAAGTCAATTCAATGCAAGTATCACTGATACAATACAAATACGATACTTATTACTTAAAATATTACAATCATGTAAGGTTTTTTGCAGTTAATTATTGATTATGATTAAAAACAGAGTACAAAAATATTTTCTCCAATTAAAACATTAAAAAACTGAATTACAGAGCTGAGAAAATCAATTTTTTTGTTTGTGAACTAGATGAAATAGTACAAGTTTAATTGTATAGTACAATTCAACAACGATGAAAAAAAAGGAAGGAATAACAACATTACGTTAGATTTTGGCTTTTAAATAAAAACTATTTAGATGCAACTGAGAACAGAAGGGTCTTTAACATGGATGTTTCAGCCGATCTGAGGCTTTCTGGGAGTTTGTTCCAGACACGTGTAGCATAGAAGCTGAATGCAGTTTCTCCTTGTCTGGTTCTGACTCTTGGAACTGATAACAGACCTGGTCCAGATGGCCTGAGGGTTTCTGGTAGGTTCATACTGAGTCAAGAGGTAAATTTAGGTTCTGAACCATTCAGAGCTTTAAAGTCTATGCAGTCTAAAGATCTCAAAGCTGGGCTGATGAGGTCAACTTTCAAATTTCAAGGTTCAAAGTTGGATATATTTGCAATACGACCATCTATAGCTGAGAAGCCACTGCAGTGTTGCACGCCGCCATCTTCTTGGCCTCAGTGAGGACTCGGCTGATTTTAGACTAATAACATCAACAATATAACATAATAAAATAACTATCATTATTCCCTTTCTTCACACAATTGTTTGTGAAAATAAAGTAAACATTGCAAATTAGCTAAACAAAACCAAAACCTACTTTTGGTTGGCTCTCATTAACAATTATTGGGTTTTGTGCCCCCAAAGCCCTCTGCAAGAAAAGTATCAATCTCACTACTTTGCTATCAAATGATATCAACACCAGCCTCGGTATTGATACTATCAATATTTGGATCGATCCACCCAGCCATAGTGCTTACTATTTTCTATTTAGTTAAAGGACTCTAACTGTTGCAGTAACCGAAGTCCAACTCAAACTCAAGGCATTTTCCTGCAGTCTAGACACACACTCTCGTCATGGGATGCCCAAGTCTGGTCCGCAAGATCTAATATTCTGCAACTTTTAGATGCAATCCATATCCAACACACTTGGATTTCCTCATTCAGATGTGTTGCATCTAAAAGTTGAAAGATGGTAGAGCTCGAGGACTGGACTTGGGCCCCCCCCTGCTCTTGTCTATATTGAGTTGCATTGCCACCCACTTTATGTTAAAGCGGCTATGCTGTCATGTGAAATCCAGCATTTACAGACCTTGCAAATGTGATTAACATATTTTCGTATTGGAGATTTGAACTTCTGTAGCTTGTATGTGCTGTATCTATCCTGGACTAGGGTGTAGTCCAGGGGATACGTGGGTACACTGAGTATACCCACTTCTTTTTCAGTCAGCATTGAGTATATCCATTTCTAAACCTCTTGTGATGCTGCTTTTACAATTACAAAGATCCCTACACATGTATCTAAATCACACAGCAGCTCAGCTACACTGGTGCAGTTAGCCATCAACTGCGTTAACTTTAGCCTGAACATAGACATAATGAAGATATATGTATATATGTCTATGAACCTGTCTCTCACTAGTCTGTGTGCCAGTGTTGGTTTTGGTATCCCATAACTCTTCCTCCTTGAAACCAAAGATCAGAAATTATGTGACAATGAACAAATATAGCGCTGGATTTTTAAGGGTAAACTAATTAAAGTCTTACATGTCACTTTTTCTGAAACAGCTGGGCTATTTTTTTTTTTTTTTTTTTAAATTGAGAGTATAACCACTTCTTGAGGGACTACAACACCACTGATCCCAGTGTACTACCATGTAATGGAAACTAAGATGTAGTTACATACAATTCGACTAAACTAAATTGTACCACTATGTGGTCATGGAATTTCATCATCGTAGTCGCCACTAACCCATGGACCACATCCAAACTCACTTTAACTGTGTGATTTTCTACATCCTCTTAATTAGGTCAGTAAAGAATCTCCTTACATATGGTAATGCAGTGGGAAAAGGGATGCTTTCCAGACTCGGCTATTGTAACCCAATTACCATAGTTTCCGGCATGCATTGCATTGAAAAGCTTTGTTTTGTCAATAAACTAATGGAGTACCAAAGAGACTTGAACATTTTTACATCCCACACCAGAAATGAACTACTGACTGAACTGATTGAACCATGAATCCCCTCTCGAGGCAAAGAATAAATTTAACAGCATGACAAGACAACTGTACTTCAGAGGAGCCTGTAAAGTCTAAGCTGATGGGCTGCACTATTTAGGGCAGCTGGGATTTTAAAGCTTTGCACAGACTTATGGCTCAAACACAAATGCCTCCATAAATGGCCAAAAGAGAGGCACGAAAAAGCCCGGCAGGTCTGAGAAGTGTGACGCATCTGAACAAGAATACGAAAGCTAACGACTGTATCGTGCCTGTTCTCCGTATATCTTCCTGACCGTCAGGCTAAACAATCAGAGGGACGTTTACACAGACACGCTGTCCCTCGATGTTGGAACAAGTCCAAAAAAAAAGTGTGCGTGTGTGTTTGCATGTTTGTCTGTTGGAGTGTGATCACTCAGGCAAGAGTGGGTGCACTCAAGTGCATTGCAGCTGTCTGTAACAATATGCGTACCATTGGGTGTGTGTACCCGGGTATGTCTTTACAAGAGCGTCCTTGGGGGTGGTTGACCTGGGGGTCACAGGTCAAATGCTAGGACACGCCCCTTTTCTATCCACTCATTCAGGTCGCTGTCCAAGACTTTCCTTGAAGCTAAATGAAAGATCCCTTAACAATAGATGCCGCCAAGTGATTTCTTTGTTAAAGTATTAAACCTCAGCCCCCTTTTTTTCCTTTCTTTGATTGCCTCTTCCTCCCACGCACTCACTCCATCCCTTTTGTCGTGGCATATTCCCGTTTTACCCACAATTCTCCTCTCTGGGGCTCACGCAGAGATGCTTTTGAGTGAAATGAACCTGGTATGTGTGTGTTGAGATGACTTCCTGCTTGGCTGTGAAGTTGTCTGTCTGCTGTTTTATAAGAGGGGAAATTTATAGGGGTATAAAGCAATACCCAGACAGGTGCAAGAGTTCCACTCATGCTGAGTTTATGGCTCTGTAAATAAAAATAAATGTTTCCAATCGATGTTTCTTTAGGCGTCTCCCATAGATGTATCGAAGACACAGCTAGCAGAAGACATGGACGTAAATGTCTGGCCTGTTTATGATTTTGTTTCATGAGATTGAGGAATAAATTTAGTCTCAGTTTCATCAGATAAATTCACCAATACAAGCTTTTAACACACTGCTTTTGCAGTTTTTTTTCTCCTTAAGGTTGGTTATAAAGTCATTTTATGGATCAGATGACAAAATGCGGTTAAAATATGTTTACTTGTAGTGAAGGATCTCCAGTGGAAAATCTGGCATTTTGGATTGTTAGCAGATAAATCTGCTTATGTCAGTATTGTCACATTAAGGCGGAAGCATACATGAGTGTGTCAAATGCCAACAGAATAACATTGTGACAAAGTCTTAAACAATAACCTCCTGACTTTGTTGTCTCACTCAGCACTGCTGGGCATTTTATAGCCGTTAAGCTCATTGTTTCGGTTTTATGGCCCACATCTTAACTGTTTGGGTTTCTTAGAGTTATTTCCAGATGTATAAGGAAGCTCCAAACACACACACACAAATATAACATCTAGCTTGTGAAATTGTGGAGGCTTTTAGCAGCTGAAATTAAAACCTTTTCTTCAAACCTGGGCATGAATTTGTAAAGTACACACACAGAAAACTTTTAGGACCAGACATGCTATGATCCCAATTTGCGAGTTGTAATTTGCGTGTGCAGTGTAGAATTCTGCATGTGGGACTGAACCAAGGTTAGCAAGTGTTTCACTAAAATCAAATCAAATCAAAGTTTGTCTCTATAGCACTTTTCAAACAAAAGTGCTTCACAGACTAAAAAGCAAAGCTAAAACAAGGTTAAATAAAAAAAAAAAAACATGCCTTCACATACAAAAACATAGAATTTACCCAAAGTCTAAAACATGCACTCATTTTTTCACACACACTCACATAGATAAAACATATAAAACACTTTTATCTGACCAATCTTAGCGATCCATTCACACCAGGACCCAAACATGACTACAGAGGCCACCATCTCAAGACCGACCCAGTCCAGGGGGTGGGTCTTGAAGCCGGGTCGCCCACCACTATCCATTGGGAAAGTTGAGGACACTGGGGACAATGGGAATCTCCGCAGTGGTGACTCCCTGAACCATTTGGACCCGGCCCCAGTGTGAAGATAACAGTAAGGAAAACACTAAGAGCGATTGTGTAAATGGGCAGCAGGTGCAAACGTGTTTGAGAGTCCTTATTTAAATCAGGGTTTTGCTCATTTTGTGGCTTGCAGCACGGCGAGTTTGGAGAGAAAGAATGACCTCCAGCAGGGGTCACCAACTCTAGTCCTCGAGGAACTAGCATCCTGCAGGTTTTAGTGTTTCCCTGATACAACATACCTGACCCAAATCAACGTCTCATTAACAGGCAGGTATAGAAGATGACAACAAGCTGTTAGAGAACCTTTTTATTTGTGTTGTACACATCTGAGTTTTACGCATTTCTGTTTATCTTTCCAGTGTGAATCAGTGTATCAAGAGCTGTGTGAGCAAAGGCAGGCCAGAAGAAGGCTGTTAGCTCGAAGTCATACTCTGGGTCAAATCTGGTTTAAGCCTGTGTCATGTGATGTTTAGTAAACAGACTTTATATAATGGCTGCCACCAGTACTGGGCAGCATGACTGAAATTATGTATCACGGTTTTTTCAAAACTATTCTGTTTTTAAGGTGTTTAATACGTTTTTTTCTGTGTTTGAGAGGATTTCCACATTTTCACTTAATTGTGAGAAGAAAGATTGCAATAATTTGATTAGAAATACAGTATATACATAGTTTATTGGCAGCAATACAGTATCTGTTATCCTGTGGCTGGATCACAATGTCAGGATCTCAACCAAATACATCAAATGACTCGAGTTTCCTCCATGCTTGTCAGTTTTACCTGAGGATGTGGATGATGCTGATCTTAGTAGCATAAATTCTTGGCACTCCAAAGCAGGTTTGCAGCTCAGGTTGTGCAGCAAACTGCTCCTGTTTCTTTCTCTGGTGACAACGTAATCACAACAACTTTCCTTTGTTCCAGGTCCAGTGAAATTTGTCCCCCCTAACACTATGTCTTGCTTTGCATTGTCCAAACGTTGTTTAACCCTAGATGTCTAAGTTTGGGTGATTTTTCACCTATGTTACAATTATTTTAACTAGCAATTCATGCTATGTTAGTATTTTAGGGTTCAGCAGTGTAAGTAGGTGTTTGTGGAAGAAGCAAAATTCATGTCTTAGCAAAAATAAAAACTGGTTTTCAGTATGAACCTGTGTACATCCCAGAAATAGCTATAACATTCTGATATGATGCAAAGCTTGTGACTTTTTTCTGAAATATTCTAATAAACTTTGAAGCATTAATAATCCATTTTTATTGTTTTTTTTTTTAAAAAAACAAACAAACAAAAAACTATAAAACCTACAGAGAAAGAGCTGTATGAAAAGTTTATTTTGCCTTGTGGTCCAACTAAATGTCCTCTAATATCCACTTGACCTTCCTGAAATGTAAACTAATGGTTTATTTAGAAAGTTAATGAAAAGTTAACAAATTAAAATCATCTTTAAAATACCTTGAAAAGGGTTCTTTTAAGTGTTTTTGCACTCTTACAGATCTTTTGAGCTGGAACTGATCCACTTTCATTGGACATTGATATCTTGCCTGAAAGTGGAGAGACCAGTGTTGCCAGTAAGACACAGCTGATATGTGAGAAGGGCTTTTGTAAGAAGTTGTAGGGCTGATTATTTTAATCAGATTGTAATCTCAATTACGATCTGGGTTTTCAACGATCATGAAAATAAAAGGGTGCAATTGTTTTTCTCTTTACAGTTTCCTCTCCTGCTGTCTTCAGCTGCTAATCGAGCGTCTCTGGCGTTGCAGCGCTGTGCTGTAAACTCCTCCCACAGCCGCTTTGCTTTCATTCAGACACTGTTGCCAACTTGGCGACTTTCTCGCTAAATCTGGCGACTTTTTTTTTTTTTGTTAAAAGCGATTAGTGACAAATCTAGCAGCTTTTACTGGAGTTATTAGAGACTTTTCTGGTGTTTTGGCGACTGACTTGAAGGCACATATTGTTCTGCAGTTACTGTAAGGAAGGAGCAGCGGGAGCCTCTCCCGTCCTAAAGCACTCCCAGGCGGCCAGTCTCAGTCGGCTCCGGCTGCAGGTCAATGTAGAATAACTGCAGTAGGTTGTGGAAGTTCACCTAAACATAGTTTATACCATTGTCAGTGACAACTGGCTGCATTATTTTCCTATACATAGTTCGGCGAGTTAAACACTGTAATATCCCTCCGTTACGGGGCGTTACCATAACAACACATTAACCAGCTGGTTCAGATCAGCCGTCTTTTAACAGGTGAATGAGAGAAACGCGCTGCAGCCTGACAGCGGTTGTTTGGTATAAAACGTATATCAAGACCAACGTAAAATAGTTCATATATAAGCGGTAAAAGCAGATTAAACAACTCGGAACCGTCCATTAGACGGTTATAATGTCCGATGCCAAGTCGAGAACACCACGATGTGCAGCATTGTTTAATCCTTACTTATATTTATCTATTCAGTTTACATCAGTATTTGCACTTTGTCAAGAAAAAACTTCATGTTATTTGTTTGTTTTCTAAAATTTGTGGAATCATAAATACATTGTTTAAAAGTCACAGTTTAAAGTTAACTATATTCACGTTGTTAAAGATGATGGATAATCATGTTAAATAATCGAGATTTCAATTACAGTCAAAATAATCATGATTATAATTTTCGCCATAACCAAGAAGCCTTAAGAAGTAGTTATGTTACTCAGTAATGGGAGGGAATCTGTGGGCTCCCTGTTGCCTCTTAAGGGCAGTGGAGGCAACACATAAGGATTTACATCTGACTGCCTGCTTTTTGGCACAATCAGCTACAACAGCTGATTCATATGGAAAGACAGATGATCCATCTCTCTTTGTTTGAGTTTCAAGACTCTATGATGAAACTACAGCTATAAATTTTAAGGCATCTCTTTACACTTAGTGCAGCTGTATCGCATCGCATGCTAGCTGCACGTCAATGTGGCAGCCAGAAGAATTTATGGACATGGTGACTATCATGCACAATATGTTATACACATTAAACACCATACCTGAACTGCACCTGTCAGGCCAACCTGTTGGCCTTTTGACTGGTAAAAACACTGAACATATCCAGCCTGCACTTTGAGGATTTCACATAAAAACTATTGTGAATTTTAACAATAAACAAAGCAATAAGTCTGACAGCAAGCTAACATGGGCGTTGGATGATGTAAACTCAACGTTTTAAGGACAATGCTTGCCGGGAAAACATTGTGATCAAGGTCCGTTTCTTCGCTTATCTATAGCTTTTTGATAAAGTCTGTAAATGCATATCATAGACCAGTTCCTGAACACGGATGTGATCAGGAACTGCTCTGTATATCTGCAGTGTTTTCCTGCAGATCTGCTATACAGTAATACAGGAAACAAAGATCTATGCATGTTCTTTGGCATATAGTTTCCAACTTAAATATAACCTTTTTTTTCCTTTAGGAGTGGTGTATGTGGTGTATTGTTCTTTTTTTTTTTTTTTAACATTTTCTATTGTCAAGTTACCTTCATGTAAAACCGAACTGACAGGAAAGTCGAAAGATTTAAGGTGAATGGCAGCAAATTAAAGCCTTCACACCCATCCAGTTGAGTTACTCAACACCCCGTGCCCACACACACTTATTTAGTTTTACCCTCGCATGCAGTCATCTTCTAACAAAGACCTCTCTCATATAATCCCACGATTAAAAGATGGAAAATGAAACCCGCTGCAAGTTTGACGTGTGCGGTGTGTGTTTGGAAGCTGCCAAACATGAAGCCAGCTATGTATATGTATTTGTTCGTCTGTGTATGCACATCTGTGTCTGCTCAGAAGTGAAAAAATTAGAGAGGTTTATTTATATAAGAACATCGCCTGTTCTCCATCAGCATGGATGAGGTGTGCAAGCTGCCAACTTTAAACTTTATCTGCTGTTTGTGATGTTGCAAGTCAGTAAGTCAAGATAATAGATTGGCAGAGCTGCCCCCCCTGAATCACAGTGACAAAAACAACACAGCTGAACCACATGGAGGGAAGAGCATGAGCTATTTCTGATTTATACCAGCTGTTTCAGTGATATGTTCCCTCTCCCTTCTGTGTTGGTTCACCTCCTGATGGTGGATCTTAGATTGCTGTTTGTAAAACATGTGGCGTCCAAAATACACTGTATAATAAACCAAGACCAGAACAAGACGACCCAAAACCCAAAATGCAATCATGCAAATTTCAATGAACTGCAGGACTGTGGAGGAGCGCTGATGGCAGAGGTTTCCTCTGAATAATAAGTGTTCTGATAAAAACATTAAATGCAGCGTACCAAACCACAGAATAGCAAAGCGGAGAGTAATGCTGGATCGATGTGACAAACCACAAGTCCTGTGAAACACTTGATGATTTCAAGTATGCTGCATCTGGTTCTGAGTTGAATCGCCTCAAAACTCTTTTTAAAATCAGCTCCGTGAACGTATCAAATGAGCTATGTTTATATAAGGAACAGTTTCAGTACAAGGTCTTGATCTGCATCAATACTTTGTTGTTTTTTTTAAATGAACAACTTTTCTGTATTTAGAAAATATAGCCAGCCACTCAAAAGAAAAGTTGAGACAGAGGCTTGTTTAACAGTGTGTTGGGACCTGAAGATACCAGTTGTTTCAGTTTTACAAGAATTTATGTCCTTTCTTGCTGAACTGAAGATTTAAGCTGCTCAACAGTCTGCGGTTGCTGTTGCCTGATACTCCACCTCATAATGTGCCGTATATTTTCACTAGAAGACATCTGGACTGCAGGCAGGCCACTCAAGCATGCATATACCGTGTCTCTGAAGCCATGCTGTTGGAAGTCATTCAAAACAAGGTTTTGTTATTCATATTGTCTGCTGAAATGACCACTTGAGTACCCCTGAGAGATGCTGCCTTGATAGAAGCAAACACATGCCCCAAACTGCAGGATTCACCTCTGTGCCAATGATTTCGTCACACGTACTGAAAGTTATCTTTGCCATGGATGGTAACCCTATAAAAAAACTTCTAACTTTAGATGATAATAGGCTGAAAGGTGTCATCTTTGGCATGCAGGGTCCAGCTTTGAGGCCACTGTTATGGCTTTAGCGCAGTTGGAAGGCTGGTGGTCTAATCCGAGCCTCATCAAACTACATGTTGAAGTGTTTTTGGGAAAGGTACTGAGCCAACGAGGCCTCCAGTATGATCATTAGTGTGTGTATGTGTGTATGATTGTATAAGAAACAGCATAGTTTAAAACTAAGAGGTGCTCTGTAGCTGTGAATGTAGCGTGTTTCCTAAAAATCTCTTTGAGGGTGCATTCACATCAGGATAGTCCACTAGACTTGGTCCGATTGGGGACTTGGCTCAGTTGTAGGGAGGTTTATCCATGTGGACCGAGATCGCGATTACACTGCACTTTGGTCAAACCAGCCAAACCATTAGAATAATATGTCCCCATTCCCACCAAAGGTGGCGCTGCACTAGTATTTAGCCAAAGGGAGGACAAGACCCACGTGAAGAAGAAAATCCCATTTCATCCATTTGCAAGGTAAACATGGAGACAAAATTATCGCTGTTTTGGGTTTTTATTTTGTCTTATGCAAGTATACTGCAGAAAGACACTGCAACAATGGACGCAGTGTGAACAACAGAGGAGGGAGAGGACTCTTAACGCTGTCGCTATGTATCTGCACACAATGCAATGTTTTATCACATGCAGGAAGTGACTTTTTTTTGTAGTCTGCTTCCTGTATTTGGTACGCTTGAAACAGGCCAAGACCTGCATTTGTGGATGAACTGAGTCCATTTCTTTGGTCTGAATCAAAATTTGTTTGGTGCGTTCACATTTCCCAAAACGAAGCGACTTTCTGGGCAAACGTACTCGGATTCTAAACAAAAAGGCTGATGTGAACGTGTCCTTAGTGGTTACGTAAGAGCAGAAAATCGATGTAAGTACAGTCCATAGCATTTAACTTATACATTTTTGCCAAAGTAGCTGAAACATTCCCTCTGTTTTTCTGTAATACCCAGAAAATGATTTCTGGACAAAGTTGAAACATGGTGGTGGAATGACTCTGAGATCCCACATGCTCAACGATGGTTATCATCTGGCATTTGTAGAGTGAGGTTTCCTGAGACTTCCTTAAAATAAATCATATTCAAAATTGTAGATTTTAAAAGACCTACATTATTTGCACATTTGTTGCACCAAGAAATGCACGTTTGTTTGTGTGTGTGTGTGTGTGTGTGTGTGTGTGTGTGTGTGTGTGTGTGTGTGTGTGTGTGTGTGTGTGTGTGTGTGTTTTTTTACCCATCCGTAGATGGTAAGGCAAATGCAGCCTTTCCTTTTTATAACCAATCCTGGTACCCTCACCTATAACCAATTAATCTGCTTACTGTACAATCTTACAAATCTGTGTTACATGTATATTATTAAAGTTATCCACATCCTTTGTTGGTCTTCTAACTTTTTACCACTGCATGACTGATTTGTGAAAGTTTCTAGATACGACAAGGCTGATAGGCTGATCATTCAAGCCAATGAAAACCATTTCCTTATATTAAATTTGATCTCAAAACCAAAAAAACTCAGAAAAAGTATCTTATTATTGATCAAATATTAAACTTCCCCCTTATTTTTCTTCTTATTTTTCTTTCTTTTTTTTTTTTTTAGTTTTACCATTTAAAGGGTTCCTTCATGCATTTTACACCCCACCACAGGATCGGTTAATGTAGCGTTTAAAATTCTGTGGAAAGTTTTTGTTTGTTATTTATTTTCACATCAATAAAATTTCCATAATCTCCTCTGGAAATCTTTAGAGCCTGTTACTGTTATAATATTTGTTTATATAATGTTACATATATGGTATAAACATTATTGTTAGCCTAAGTCCACCTAAAAAATAAACGTATCAGTAAGACTCATAGCTAATTAGTCTTGTTCACTTTCCCACGTTCAGTAGCAACAGGTCATGAAGAGGAGGCCATGAGGGGCTGGGAGGATCAAAACGTGATAACCTCTTCGTGTCAGTGAAGCAAGCTCTGGTATGAAGGAGAGAGTGGTGGTCTAGGGGAAGAGAAAGGAAGAGGGCGAGGGTGGGGAACAAAAACTATAAGAAATGAGAAGCAGATGATGAACAGTTATACACGAAGAGAAACAGGTGGGAAAAACGTGAGCCAGGAGAAAATTACACACAAGTATAATGTAAAGAAAGAGGAAAAGCAGTCAGAAGAGAATGTAAAGATTGGATAGCAGAAAGAAAGAAGAGACAGACACACTGATAGATGTGAAGACAGATGTAAGCTGTCGACTGACTTTCCAATATGAAGGAACTCCCTTGTATGAATTTATCCGTAAAGCTTTCATAGCTTTGCTTAGATTAATCTGAGAGTGACACTAATTGGCTCTAATAAGCACCGGAGAAAAAGCAGTGGACAAGGATTCTGGATAATATTAAAAATGATAATAGAAAGCAACTGAAGGGCGTCTGTGTTTTAAATGTTTCTGGAGTCGTTATCAGAAGAGACATCTGAGGGTCATGGGAGGGCAGTGAGGATGAGGACTCTCTAAGTAGTCTGTGAACTGCAGCACAATGTGGGATTGTGGGTTTTCTAAAGCACTCGCATTGAGTTTGAGCCTACAAGCATGTTCAAGAGTATAGTTTTGTTGTTTTAGCACATTTTTGATAGCCTTTCTTATATTGGAGTCATTTTACCATAAATATTTTTTATATTGGCGATTATAAGTTTAATTTTATAAGCGATGGATTAAATGTTGCGGGTGGAGAACCCACTGTTATTTCAGCTACAGCATCCAGCTGTAAGCCTTCAACTTCTATCTCATTGCACAGAACTTGCACAACAGCCAGTTTACTGGCAAAGTTAGACCTAAACCATGTAGAGGTTTAAAAATCAATCAGTAGCCAAAGAAATGTTGTCAAAAGCAAATATTCATGTGCAAACACTGAATAGTGACTTGCTTGCGTAACAGCTGGACACAGCTGGCATGCTAATGCTGCCCATTGTTTTCTCAATTTGTAAAAATAAAAATCCATGGAAAAACAGACTTTCACATACTCACGTATTTTCTTGTATTGAAGAACTCAGACTGGGTTGAGTTGCTAAATTCACAGGGTGTAAAAACAAAAACGAAAAGCTTACGATAATTTACACCTATTTTAATATAGGTAGTCTCGGTTTTCCAACTTAGTGACTTGGTTGCAATATTTAGCAAGTTTTCAGACCCCTCTAGCGACTTTTTTTTCCAATAAGTGACAACGAAAAATCAAGCGACTTTTTCTGCCGTTACTAGAGACTTTTAGAGACTGACATAAAAGCAGGGATATTATTTATTTTAAATAAACAGCATTGCTGCACATTCACCTCCCGCATGAAAAAGCTTCCAGAGGAGGCTTGGTCCTTGGTGGCAACCTCCGGCAGTTTGAAGTGAAGCCTATGCATAGTGCATAACACTGCAGTTCCCTCTTCATCCACAAGGGGCTCCAAAACAGAGCAAATCCCCATAGACTCCCATGTTAAAAAGACCAACTTCACTGCAGAAATAAACATGTTTACAGCCTGGTGCAGAAATCCATTTTAGGTTTAATAGGTCAGGTTTACCTTCATGACAACTCTGGGGGGAGTGAATTTTTTCTAAATCACCCGTTTAAAAGTAATTGAATCTCAAAATTCGGCATATTTAGGGGTGTGTCCTTTTGATTGACAGGTACCCAATCTCCCGCTTCAAGTAAGAAGAATGCAGAACAACTGTGGTTTTTAGCTGGTTAACCACGTGACTTAGCTTTACCTCCATTAGCTGGTTAGCTCCTGTTATCTCCAAGTTAGCTCGGTTAGCTCTTAGCTGCAGGCAGGCTCGATGTCAATCTTGCACCATGTCGCTCACAGCCCCCCTCTCAGCTCCACCTCTTTGCCCATATTTGTATTTTCCAAGATGGCAATGGTAGGAACCGCCCACCAAGCTTCAATTTAGCTCTTCAGAAACCTACAGGTGACGTCACAGAGGCTCCGTCCATCTTTTTATATACAGTCTTTGGTCCTCACGCAGCAGCCGTCCCAGAAAATACGCACCTCTGCTCCATGACCAGACTGAAAATGAAACGTGCAAAGCTCCTGGTTGCTCATTCCATCCTGGCTTACCATCATTAAACTAAATAAATATTAAATAAACTAAAAAAAAAAAAATCAGGTAAAATGAAAAACTGCAGACCCCAAAGTGTTCATGCTAACACAAGAGCTAGCATGAAATTTATGCTAGTGAATAGCGACTATGAATGGTAGCAGCACTGTTTTGGTTCCCTTTACTGTTCTAGCTGCTTTACAGTGATCAATAACAAAGCTGTTGATTCACTCTGGTGAATTCAGCTTAGCAGTTGAAGCTGTAAAGTTGGAACAGTAAATTAGTAAACTCTCTTTGCAAGCTAGCGCAACCTCACACCTCCTTTCAACCCTTCTTTCTCTTCATGCATTGCCAGCTATTGTTCATGTCTCTGCTGCAGCAAGAATCATGACAGGAAGAAACACAGAGAAACTTTTGTAGTTTTTGTAAACATAAACTTTGAAAGATGCCCAATTAATCCTTCACACAGTATTCAGTTTTGGACACAGTGATGATAGAGGGAGCCTATTTTTAATATATCCCACTGAACTTGTGCAAGCAATGTTTCTCTTTACAACCACAAAAATAGAAAATTTTTCCAGAACAAATGTGACTTTTTTAGATTTGAACATCTAAGTTTCTAAACAAACTTTGAATAAAAATGTGAGATGTTCTCTATATTTGTGCTGTAGATGTAAGCAGAGGTAGTAGCCTATTTTACTATATACCCTGTATAAACACTGCAGTGATGTCTTTTCTTGTGTGTGTGTGTCTGTGGGGGTTGGTTAATATAGTTGGAAGCGCAACACAATGGCACCCTTTGTTGAGACCGTGGAGTTATCCTGAACTGATCTGACATTTGCACCCTTTTCTCTTGAGTGTTGTAGAGAATAATAATTGAAACCAGGGCTTGAGATATTAATCTGAAGACATAGTGGAGCCTCACAATCAACAAGTCACTAGATTTTATTTTTTATTATCATTATTTCTTTTCCTTTGTTTGTTTGGAAACAAAGAATAGTAACCATACTGGGTGTGTAAAAGTGCTGTAGCCTATCTCAGTTATTCATTTGACATTTCCTTTTCCCCACTTGTGTGTTTTATAGGAACTGGTGTGCTTATGTGGTGACACGCACAGTAAGCTGTGTGATGGAGGACGGGGTGGAGACGTACATAAAACCCGATTATCAGCGCTGTACTTGGGGCCAGTGTCCACGAGTAGCGTGAGTACCCAGTCTTCTTTCACATCTCCACAAATTCCCCCTCTTTGCTGCTGGATTCTGTATTCGATGGCGCTCCTCTAACTTCCTGCCTGGGAAGTTTGCATCCTCCCTTCAATCCATCATCTGTCCCCCTTTTTCCTCTCCACAGACGCTGATTTCACAGAGTTTCAAATGACCTTTTCAGGAAGGTGTTGGGTTGCAGCTGGGGTTGTGTGTAGCCAGAACATCCCTGCAGGCGATGTTACAGCTCCAGAACTGACTGACTAAACTCAGTGGTAAAACACTGGTCTCAAAGTCTCACATGCTGCTGTGGTCGAGCTCTAGTCTGTCTGATGCAGACCTGGGTATATCCTATATTGCAAATCCAGCAGCAAATTTCCTACAAACAGGACTCACTGGATGATTTTTCCAAATCTTGATGTTGTGCTTGCAGGAACACATTCATCAAAAGTCACAAGTGTTTTTTGTCTTTTGAAGTTTTCGCTGCGTTTTGACCTCAGCCTGGCTGCTTGATCCTCCTGCCGGCCAGGGGCTTCAGCGTAAACCTGGACTATGCCAAAAATGAAGCCAACAGGGTTTCCAGGCACCACAGTCTAGACTCATACCCTGCTAAAAAACACTCTTCACACTCGTCTGTCTCCTTTTTTCCAGGGCTTGTTTTGTTTTTCTCTGAGAAGTCCTTTTTTTCTCACGTTCTCAAAGCAATTCTTTTTATTGCAGAGAAAACAACTTTGTGATACCTGCAGTGATGTCTGTGGATCGCCACAAAGGAGAAAAACCTGCCAAACCCTCCCAGTCAGAGCCTCCGAGCGTGATTGTAATGCTGCGTTAAATCTTTATAGAGACTTCTGTCCAATTTTGCACCGTTTACTGCTTGTTACTGCAACAGGGACTTTCTTAATTCCCAGGGTTGAATGACACTTTAATCATAAAGCTGCAGCAGAGACCTCCAGATAAAACATTCATTCATACTTTTGGGGGGTTTTTTTCAGGTGGGATTCATCTATGAACGTGTGAAAGAGATTTTGTTCCAGTAAAAAGCAGTCCGTGTCATTTGGAAATGGGAGAGGATCTGCAGAGACAGAAATAATACTGAAAGATTAAAGAGCACTGATAAACCCATCAATCATGAGAAGCTGCGTCCAACTGTTTCCTGACTTCCAGTGACCCCAAGCACATTTTTATCAGCACTGTTCAGAGTGATGATACATTCATTACAACGTTTAGCGACCATTATGGGATCAAGTCTTCTTATGGATGCAAATTAAATAAGACAAAGGGCTGATGACATGCTCATAGGCTACAGAAAGTATAGACGAAAAGGTGCTAATATTCTCTAAATGTTGTAAAACTTTTATCATAAATGAAAAGGATGGGCCTGAAGGAAAAGCTGGAGGATTAGTCAGAAGGTCAGCAGTCAGTAATTCAGCTGTCTAGACCAATAAGTTGGATTTAAAAACCAAACTACTGGCTCAGAGCCTCATAAGTTATATCTTTCTCATGGATTGTTTAATGTAATTACATACAATGTTCTGAATTAACCTACAACGGAACCACAAAATGTGGCACAGCGGCACATAAATGACACATATAGTTTCTCAGACATTTGGCATCACTTTATTCTAAAATTGTTTCTCAAAATCCTGTAAAACACAATATGATGACATGATTCTTGTCTTCTGCTCCTTAATGGACACCAGAAAGCAGAAGATTACACTGTAAGAGTTTCTGCATGTCACATAGGAAACGGCTAGTATCCCTATAAATGCTTATACTCTTTTTTTTATAAATATATATTTTGTTTAGGAGACAAATACTGAGGGAAAAAAAATAGACTTTTCTTACCATTTTTTCACAGGTCGGGTCTTTGAGGGTTAATTTAGGTGGGCATAATTGAAAATTTACTGGTCAGTTTGGCAGGTATCAGATGAAGTTAATCTATTTAGTTATGTGTCCTGGTGATGCAGTCGCTGTTATTCATAAATGCGATTATTTGTGTGCTTACTTTACATCAATAAGGAATAAAATTTAAACAATGTCAGCATGCTTTAAAGAAACATTAATAATTAAAATATATTCAGTTGTATTTTTCATCTGACCTCATTTCCTCGAACAGAATTTGGTTTGTGGAAATTGTGATTAAACTGCTGACTTTAGGAATATACCAGAAACATTTTCTTCTTATTATAATAATAATAATAATAAACACAAGTTAATGGAATCGTTGTTTTTTTTCCCACTAGAACTAATTTTTACTTCATAATACAAACCGTTTATATATGTATAAATATATAAAAATACCTGGTATTTTTACCAGGTGATGCAGAAAGAATCATTACAGTAATATATATATATGTATACATATATATATATATATATATATATATATATATATATATATATATATATATATATATATATATGTATATATTACTGTAATGATATAAATCCTCTATGAAGGACAATTGACAGGATTTACAGTTTTTTCTTTTTCTTTTACAGTTAGAAATAGATAAAGATATAAACCAATCATTCAAAGAAATTATTATTATTTGCATCATGAATGAATTAAAACTGGAATTAACACATTAAATACGTAAAAATGAATCAGTAGCCACTTACATGTGCCTTTAATAAATCTTAGAAAAATAAATTCTATAATTATTCAAATAAGATACTAAAGTATGTCAGTAGCTGATCAGAGTAAAATTCATTAAATTCATGATTAATTTGTTTATAAGCCAGGAGACCAATACAGAAACTTCAAATAAATTTGGCAGCTACACAGGTCATTCACCGCCGGAGAGCCAAGATTCCTGAGATGTGAGAGATCTACGCCATTCCAGGCTAAACATTTTTTCTGACCAGTTCCAAATGCAGTTAATACTGTACTCAGTAACACGATGCTGCAGCGAAGACGGACCAGTTAGACCAGCCAGGGGCCGATGAAAGTACTCCAGTAAAACAATTAGTCCACAACACGTCTTTAAACATAAAAACTGCAGGTCACATGTGATGTTGCAGCTGTTGCTCACTCTGGGACTTCTGGCATTTTCCAGTAAGATGAGAAACATTTTCTGCTACATGTGTCAAAAGGAAAAGGTGTTAAATTGCACAACAAACTTCCCCCCAAAAAACAAATATAACCACAAACCTGTTTTTACACCTAAAAACGTCTGTCATCCTCAGCTACCGGACTTACAGGAGGCCGAGGTACAAGGTAGCTTACAAGATGGTGACGGAAATGGAGTGGAAGTGTTGCCATGGTTACTCAGGGGAGGACTGCCATGAAGGGCCGCATGGGACCCCGGACACTCATGTGAACGTTGGGCGACCTCACAACAGGGGGGGAGGAGCAGGTAGGAGGGACATTTAACATGAATGCAACTAAAATGTAGTTTTGTGTCATTTTTCTTCTCCTGGTCGATGGAGACGCGCTGACGATGTGGAAATGATGGCAGTGTTGCATATCGTCTGTGATTGACAGTTTCTGGCAGCATCAGAAAATGGCCCTGAAACTGGCTTCAGACTTTGATGCTCTCTGCGGTCGGGGCTTGGAAATGCATGAAGTCAGTTTTTCCAAATGAGGCCCACCACACTTTAGACATTCTTCCAAAGAGGAAAGAAGCAGAAATGCAGAAATCCCTCGACAGAAATTACCAACAGCGATCAGACTTTGACCACATCGCTCTTCGCTGGAAGCAGATTTAGCCTCATTAATCTGGTCCATACATTTCAAAGGATCAAAACTTTAGTAAATAAGAGGCAGCAGAATGAAACTGCATGTTTTGTTTTTTTTTATTATTGTTTACATGTAATAACTCGTGCTTTATTTTTATTTTTACCAGGTGATGCAGAAAGAATCAAGCAGCTGGAGGACACCATCCGTGGTCTGACCAGAGACCTCCACAGCATGCAGACCAGCATTCATGGGATAAACCAACGGCTGTGTGTGATCCTTGTTAACAATTCATCAAGTTCATGTTTTACTGCATGAAGTGTGTTCACCTGCGCGCTGAAATGTTGTTTTAGGGAATCCAGGGAGCACAAAATTGTTAGTTTTTTGGCTCAGTGTGTATGATTTCCTGTGTCTCTGTTTGTGGCAACAGGTCAGCGTAATGGGGGAGCTTATTCCTTTTTACCTTCATACAGAAATAGGAAGACATAAATAGTTAATCCTCAACAAGAGCTTAATAGGATAGTATGTAAATAAACAGCAGAATCAGCTAATTTTGGACTGAATCTTGTGTACCTGCTCCACACGCTACTTTCCTGTTTACAGTGTATTTAAGTGAATTTATTCAGCAATTTCCTTTATTTTTGTGTATAGTCCTGGACTGAGCCCTGCTGATTCAGCTCAACCACACATGAAGGAAACTATAAACAGTATTCAGACTAAACTGGACCATCTCTACAACAGAACACAGGTAATCTGTCTGTATGACTGTCTGGACATAAACAGTTCGCTTGTATAAAACCGGTTCATGCATTTGGCTGCTTAGGTTCACGATCAGACCCTGCTTAATATCAACAACCACCTGGGGAACGGAGGAGGTAATGAACTGGATGGAACGTCTGGAAGAGGAGGAGGAGCGGGAGGAAACCAGCTGAACTCGCTGAAGGAGGAGATACTGACAGAGCTGGAGAGGAGGGTGACTCTGTCCTGCTCCGCCTGCCAGGTAAAGATCATTATGTTGAACATAGATGCAACTTTAACCAGGAAGTTAAGGAGATCTGTTTAAAAAAGGGGCGTTCCTTGAGTCAAATAGATAAACAAAGGTAGAAATCTAGAAATCTAGAAGCTGAAAGCATCGCGCGTAACTTCGACTCGACCTCACATAAGTTCAATCGAAACATGCGTCTTTGTCAGGAATAGTGTGCTTTGACTCACAGAGTTTCCATAATTCACAAAAACTGCAACTTTTTTTCCACATTAGAATGATTAAGTTTTGGCCAACTCGAGCCACAAACCCAGCCGACATTGGAAACTTAGAGTTTTAGACTAATTTAAACTAGAAACAACGTTAAAAGTTTTAGCCAGTAATAAAAGAGAAAACTTTGACTAATGGGAGATTTTAATATCTTTCTCGGTTTTGGCACAATCACAGCTTATGTTTTAAGAAAAACAGGAAGCCAGTTTGACCTCTTCTCTGCTCTAACATTCACTCTAAATCTGGTCCAGAAATTCTTCTCAAACAAGCATGTCTCATGCGCAGAATTTCCCCATAACACACACATTATGTGTCAAAACGGAGGAGTTTAAGTGGGCTTTGAATGAACCTTGGGTGTGAGAGAGCTGGGACCTGTACTGTGCTCCAGCAGCAGAAAGTCTTCTTCTTCCCCCCATTAACCCCCATTCAAAAGAAACTGGGATTCCCACATTTCTCATGAGTTTTTAACCTTCTGCTGTTTAAATTCTTTAGAAAAACAGTGTGATCAGATGTAATTTTGCTGATGGAAGGTGGATATACTGTGGTTATAAAGGGATGGACATGGTCACGGTCTGTGGTTTTTTTTAGTTTTTCTCTGGATGTCTGGTTTCTAGTGGTATTTGAGTCTTCCATCATCTTTCCTATTTCATTTGGTAGAGTTCAATCCTTTGTGATTTCTGTTTAGGCTACTTCCTGCCTCTGATTCTGGTTACTGATTTTTGTACCAGCTTAACTAGCCCTTCTGTTTCTGTGTTTGATATTTTCCTTGGTTTAGTTTGTTGTGTTGTTAGTTGCATTACTTTGTGTCAGTCATTGTTGCATTGCTTGTCTAAGCCAGCAGTCAGTCAGTCTTTAGTGCTCAGTTGCTGTCTGAGCAGTGCTTTCTGTGTTATAAAATCATCTTAGTTCATTCTTCCAGTTCCTGTAAATCCTGCATTTGAGTCTGACCCACTTGTTTCCTGCTGCATTGACTCTTGATGGGACATGGTTCATAACCATACTGTTTACACCATTTCAGTTGGTAGTAAGGGGACCAGTGTACCAAAAATTACTCTCCCAACCGTTACACCACCAGTAGCCTGAAATGGCAGGATGGATCCATTTTGTCATGACGTTTGCAGCAGATTCTGATCCTACCATGTGAATGTGGAGCTGAACTGGAGACTCATCAGACCAGCAACGTTTCTCCATCTTCTATTGTCCAGTTCTGGTGAGTCTTTGTGAATTGTAGCCTCAGTTTCCTGTTCTTACTGACAGGATTGGCACTCGGTGTGGTCTTCTGCTGTTGGAGACCATCTGCTTCAACGTTGTGTGTTCAGAGATGATGTTCTGCATATCTTGGTTGGAACCAGTGCTTGTTTGACCTCCTGTTGCCTTTCCATCATCTCCAACCAGTCTGTCCATTCGCCTCTGACATCAACAAGACATTCTGGTTCAGACAACTGCTGCTTGTTGGATATTTTCTCTTCTTCAGATCAATATCTGATCTGTAAACCCTCAGGATGGTTGTGTGTGAACATCCCAGTAGATCAGGAGTTTCTGAAATTACTCAGGCCAACAGCAGCCATGGCACGTTCAAAGTCCCTTAACTCCTTCAACCA
Organism: Telmatherina bonti; assembly: GCF_933228915.1. Classification (NCBI taxonomy): domain Eukaryota; kingdom Metazoa; phylum Chordata; class Actinopteri; order Atheriniformes; family Telmatherinidae; genus Telmatherina; species Telmatherina bonti. The sequence goes on along the minus strand of NC_136614.1, from coordinate 31,289,789 downwards.
CCTACTGTGGTCTTCTTAAAATTGTGGAACAAATTGGAAAACCAACTTATCCTTCATACATACTTGTGCCAAACTTGTGACTCCCAGTTTTGGCCCTAAATAGAAGATACTTTCTTTCCTAAACATTTGCATAAAAGATGGAGAATGACAAAGCAGCAACCATTAAGACACACAATACCTCCAAATGTGTGAAATGTGGTCTCAATAATATCTAAACTGCACCTTAAATCTTTCTTGTGTGTGTGGATATGCATCATGTATGCATCTGGCACCCTGTTTGTTTAGCTGTTAAATTTTAATGCTCTCTTCATTTGGGGCTGTGTAAATGATTTCTGCTGCGTAAGGCAGTTAAAGTAATGGCCACATGCGGGCTGTAACACAGAAACCAGTCCCCCCAGCATCAGCCACTGCGCAAGCAAATTAACCAAACAAAAAGAAAAGTATTAATGGGGGGATAAGGGAAAGAACGACAAATCCAGCCAGTTTTTTTACAGCACTAGTTAAAATTTTACATAAAACTTCTCATCTAAATCCTTTCCTTTGTGTTTTTTTCATTCTTGGTTAACAGCTTTACCGTAACTACATCAAATTCCCTCCTAAACTCCCCACCAAACCAGACCTATCATAATTTTAATGCATTTTAAAGTACTAAAATCAAAATCTTTATAAAATTTTTATAAAACTTTATAAAATTTTTATATTTAATTTTTTGGGTACTTTTAAAGAAAAAGATACCAGAAAGAGCAGAAGCTTCATTAAACCTCTACAATTTCCTTCCAGGCCGGTGTGGAGGACTTGAGACGGCAGCAGAAGGAGGACAGCGAACGCATCAGTGCCCTGGAGAAGAGGATCAGCTCCATGGACCAGTACTTGAGGCAAAACTTGGAAATATCCCGCAGAGAGACCGAAATCTCCCAGTCCTGCTGCAGCACAGTCACAGATCTCGAAAAGAGGATGTCTAACGTAGAACTTCGGATCACGTCTACTGAAGACAAGTGCGACACCACTAAAGGGCGGCTGGATAAGGAGCTAGCTGGTTCAGGTGGAGGAAAAGGAAGAGTGACGGAGGACCGGTTCAACAGCAGGCTGAGAGAATTGGAGAAGAAGGTGAACACCACGATGAGGAAGACGGAGCAGAGGTGTACTAACACAGGGAACAACGTGAAAGACACCGTCCAGAGAGATGTCACCCAGCTGCGCAACATGGTCCTCAGTCGCCTGGACGATCACAGCTTCAAGATCGGGAAACTAGAGCTGGAAGTGTCTGTACTCGGAGACACGGTGACGGATCACAGTCGACGATTAAGCCAGCTGGAGAATGTCACCATCTTCCTCGACAGGAGGCTGGCATTAACGGCGAACCTGTGCAACGAGAGCTGTGGGCCTAACGGAAAACACCATACCACTGACGAGACTGTGAAAACCTTGCAATGGAGAGTTGTTTCAAACGAAGAAGAGATCCAAAGGTTCAACACCAAGCTGAAAGATTTGTCAATGACTGGTGACTCGCTGATTGACAGAGTGATAGACTTAAGTAACGATGTCAAAAAGATACAAACTCTGACAGGGGAGGACGGCGAGCACTTTAACCAGATCGTCACAGAGGTGGAAAAGTTGGGCCGAGACTTTGAGGACTGCTCTGTTTGCAGCAGGATAGAGCAGGACCTGTTCAGGCTTTCCAACTCCACCGTGAGGTGCCAGACTGAACTCACAGATCTGAGGAGGAAAGTGGACGCAGGAGAAACCGCCTGCTCTCAGGTTTGCTCCGACCTTCAGGAGGAAGTGGGACGACTCAGAGAGGAAGTGGAGGAATGTACCGGGCAGTGTAGAACCAGCTTAAATGATCTGAGGAAACGTTTGGACGGTCATACTGTCCACAATGGAAGATTAGGAGGTGATCTAAAGTCCATCCAAGGAGAGCTGGCGGAGGTCAGGGTCACATTTAACTCAATTAATGATACTCTGAAGGGCCTGGGAAGAACTGTGCAGAGATACGGGAACACTCTGACGGATCTGACCAACGCCAAGGATAGAATCTTCTCTGAGGTGAGTTAACATGATAATAGGGGTGGTGTATCAACACTGGTTTCCCTGTTGATAGTTTCCCCTTCCAGCTCTGCTGAAGCCCCGTCCCAGTCTACATGTTAGATAAAGGACTTTATGTTCATATTCCCAACAAACTCATGGCGCTAACAGTAACAAATACTGTAAACTACAGAAAAACCCTTCGTAATGTTTTAAGAGTTTTCAGAGTGAATGCATTCATTCATTCATTACTCTAACCGCTTGGTCCAATGAAGGGGGAGCCTATCCCCGCAGTCTTTGGGCAAAAGGCAGGGTACACCCTGGAGAGCTCGCCAGTCCATTGCAGGGGTGTGAATGCATATAAAATATAAACTTTCCCATAAATCAGATGTTATATAAAAATAGAATTATTGTTGCTATAAATGGAATTTTAGCAAATATCCCACAGAAAATATTTTGCTCTTCATTTGACCAGTACTAATACTCCCCCCTGCCACCATATTACATAGATTATCTAGTTCATACCTGTCAAGTTCTTGGTTTTAAAACTCTGGAAACTCTCTGGAAACCGTCCAGAGGGTCGTTATAGGAGTAAGAGAGGTGTTGTTCGCTGGTCATTCTGATTGTCAGTGGGGGTGGGGTTGGGGTTAGTTCTTTCCATGTGGTTGCTGCGTGTTTACATATTTATTTTTGTCTCTTCACATCAATGTATTTTTCTCCTATATATCAAAATACGGGATATTTACCGAAAAAAAAAAAATGGGAGGACGTTGGGAAATGGGAAAATACGGTTTCCTGGCCAAAATGGGAGACTTAACAGCTGTGATCTAGTTTTTATCTAGGTGGTTTTTTTATCTTTAATGAAATGAAAAATACTTTATTAATACCCAAACGGAAGTTCCATTTCCCTACGTACATGAGTTAAGGGGCAAAAAGCTAAATTCTTTCACTGCAAAGTTTGCTTTTGAACACTGCCTGTAGACAAAAACAAAGTGCATCATGAGCCAAAGCTCCTTCTACTTCTTACCCCAACCTCGCCTTGTCTGCAAACAGATGTGCCAAGTGCAAATCATAGACTGTAAATAAAAAGGTAGACAGAGTCTCCGTGACGTCACCCGTAGGTTTCTGAAAGGTGACTTGAAGCTCGGTGGATGGTTCCTACCATCATCATCTTTGCAGCGTCATGCATGTCGTCTCCTGGAAAATGCAATAATGGTCTAAGAGGTGGAGCTGAGAAGGGGGCTGTGAGTGTGGGCGTAGATGAGTGACATTGAGCTAACGTAGCTAACCCAGAACTAACATGAGCTAACCAACTAACAGAGGAAAGCGGGCTAAAGCTAAGTCACAGTGTTAACTGGCTAAAAACCGTGGTTGTTCTACGTTTTTCTCACTTTAAGCGGGAGATTGGGTACATGTCAATCAAAAGGACACATTCCTAAATGTGCCGAATTTCAATATAAAATTACTTTTAAACGGGCAAGTTAGAAAAAAATTCACTCCCCCCACAGTTGTCATGAAGGTAAACCTGACCTATTAAACTAAAAATGGATTTTTGAACCAGGCTGTAAATATGTTTATTTCTGCTGTGAAGTTGGTCTTTTTAACATTGGAGTCTATGGGGATTTGCTCTGTTTTGGAGCCCCTAGTGGATGTAGGGGGAACTGCAATTTTGTGCACCTCTGTTTTTCTGACACTACAAGCAAGATCTTTGTTACAAAACCACATATTTATAGTTGTATTTAGGTAAAATGTGGAAAATCAAAATAAAACTTAATGAAATTGTTAGATCTCTAATGGTATGTCTGTATTGGTGAGGTAACTTTAGAAAGGATGGGTAATTTATTGCAGTCTTATGAAATCTTACACAGTTATAACAGCAATAATAACCATAGTCACAATAATGTTCACATAAACAGATTTGGTATCGACAAATATCGGTATCGGCAGACATTCACGTTTCAGATATCAGAGCTGGAAGTTTCGATCCAATACTCTCGCAGCCACCAAAGGGGCGAAGGCTGCGGGAGGAGAGGGGAGGTGGCGATTCACATGAACACACATAAAAGTGCGGTCAGGATGTCTGGTTTCAGATTAAATAACACCTCTTGTTCTGTACATGGTCTATTTTTTATTCTTTCACTCAATAAAAAATGAATTTCCACTCATTGCTCCTTTAAGAAAGATATTTCAGCTTGCCTCGTGTACAACATAACATACTAAGTCAGAGAAAATGCTTACAAAAACAATATAACATGTAACATATGTGCATCCTATCCTACTTAAAACAGACCTGGATGCTGATCTTCCATCACCGGTTAGTTAATCGTTTGATTATATCAGTGGAATGTCAAATGTCTGATATTTAATTTTGAAGCCAATATCGGCTGATACCAATTTTGTGCTGATAATATCTGTAAATATAATAGTAATGTCAGAGCCTTTCTACTATTTATTTTACAAAACAAGGCAGAGTTTTGGACGGGAAACTGGACTCTGTTGGGGAATTGTGAGCCTGTTAATTAGATCAGCGTGTTCTTTTGGACAGATTCACATACATGAGCTTAAGGAGTAGCAGCATGACAGTCTGGTGTGGAGGGACACCCCGTCTTATGGAAAGAACAGAGGTTTATCAAAGTCTTATCCTTTGGTGACTTTAGCGGAAGTGTGTCATGGCACGAACAAGGCTTCTGATAACCTCAGAGAAAGAAGTTAAACAGGCTGGAAAATGTTACAAACCATCACAGAGTTTGGACTCCACCAGTTCCACTGAGATTGTGTATAAACGGAGGAAATTCAAGGCTATTTTTACCGTCCTCAACAGGGAGTCTTTAAATAAAGATGACTGCTAAAGCAAAGTATTTTTCAATTGTTTTTATTAGTTTTTAGAAGATCCAAATGAAAACTGATAATGGAAATATAAAAAAAATGACTCCTCTGAGCTTTGTTTCCAGTTGGGATGACCACAGTTGAACCTATATCCCTATTTTACAAAGCCTGGTTTGTTCCCTTCAAACCAGTTAATGGAAACGTGTTTGATTCACTTCATTTTTTTTCTTTTTACACCTTTTAAAAAAATCAGTTCACTTTTGTTATACTAATTTTGCTGGTACAGGTTCCCTACACTCAACCAGTATAACAAGAAGGCTGAAGGTTTTGGTTTCTATAAACACACAGTTATGTACAGATTAAATAACTCATAACCGTGCATTACACAGTTTTAATGCACGATGTGGAGAAACAGTACAACGTGCAGCAGAGCGGCGTTCCCCTTTAAAGGTGATTAAAAACCATCTAATAGACTGATCTGAGTGGTTTAATCTGCTTTTTCCATGGTCCCACACAGTAAACATTTTATTACAAATGTTTATTTTTTTCTTACAAAACTTGCTGAATATGCTAAAGTATAAAAACTATTTATTTTGGCCTTAATGAAGTTTTTATGTTAAACAACCATTGTCAAGCTACAGTAATTTTTCTCTCATTCCCCAAAAGCCAGCTAATTCGAATCAGTTGATTAACACGTTGCTATGGTGATGCCCCATATCAGGATTATATAACAGTGATTTAACTTGCTACGTGTGCGTATATAAAAAAGTAATTGGCATTAGAATATGGTATAATATAATTTTATTATAATGGATGGACATAAAGATAATATGTACAAGCCAGAAGAATTATGTTTTGTGTGCAGATGAGCCTGAAATTCAGCTTTTTGGATGCGTTTAGAATCATGTAGTGTGTAAACAAAGGAAATCGTCTTATCTCTGAAACATGGCGGTGGTTGTATCCTGATTTTACTGCACCAGAGACATGATGGCTCATCAGCCATGACAGAACAATTAATTCTGATTACCAGAATAGGAAACTAAAAGGAAAATACTACAATCAGGAAAAAAGGGGTTTTTTTTAAACTGTCTTGTGCAGCAAAAACTTTAATCTGTTCTGCATGGATGTGCAGGGATGATCCATAGATACCAGAAACCTTTAGATGCAGTTATTATTCTTCACAGTTTTCACAAGTATGATTAAAAACAAAAATTCTAATACATAAATGTCTCAATATTGACTCCTTTTCTGTAATGCATCATTATAATCAGGCCCTCCAGGATGTAGCAGCTTGTTTTTGTGATTGTTGCAACCTAAAGTCTGACTCTGATGCAGTCTTTGTGAAAAGCTGAAAGAAAAACTATTTTCTCGCTAAATTATGTGAAATGTGTTAAAAATCCATTGTGAGCCTTTTACCGTTGGAGTGACCTTGAAGCTACATCTTATTATTCAACAGAAACCCCATTCATTCATTCATTCATTCATTCATTATCCAAACTGCTTAGTCTGATGACGGGTCGAGGGGAGCTGGAACCTATCCCAGCAGTCTTTGGGCAGGATATGGACCTGGATATGTCACCAGTCCATCGCAGGTCACAGAAACCACAAAAAAAGCAATAATAAAAAAAAAAAGGATTCCTTTAGCATTTTCAACATTTCTGGATGCTGTAGACGTCATCATGGTGTTTTGTCTCATAGCTCAGACATTTTCTGGCAGTATTTTGCTGGAGAATATTCTTCCCAGTGGAGGACTCTTGTTTGTCGACCACAGCGTTGCGAAACGGATCGAAAGTTCAGAATGTATTTACATCTCATGACACGGACGTGTCCAGCCATTTCTCAAAGTGACATCAAAGATGAGAAGCTCATGCAGAGTTTACACATTACCTGAACTTGTGCTAAAACTTGCGTTAAAATGTTTTATCTGTTAGCATGGTTGCTACCATGGTTACTAGGTTGCTACAGACACACAACCCAACTGATTATGATTCTATTCTATTCTATTCTATTCTATTCTATTCTACAGTCATTTAGCTGACGCTTTTATGCAAAGTGACTTACATACAAGAGTGAGAACAACACAAGCATGAAATGAGGACATCATTGATAAGTGCTGATCAGACTGCTGTGAGTCCAGTTGGAAGGAGGTGTTGCCATGTTGTACGGCTGCTCGATTATGACAAAAATTATAATCACGATTATCTTGACTGAAATTGAGATCTCGATTATTTAACACAACTATCCAGTATTTTTAAACAACGCTGCACGTCGTGGTGTTCTTGACTTCGTGTCGTGCATTATAACCGTCTAATGGACGGTTCTGAGTTGTTTAATCCACTTTTACCGCTTAAATAGGAACTATTTTACGTTGGCCTTGATGTACGTTTTATACCAAACAACCGCTGTCAGGCTGCAGCACGTTTCTCTCATCCACCTGTTAAAAGACGGCTGATCTGAACCAGCTGATTAACGCGTTGTTATGGTAACGCCCCGTAACGGAGGGATATTACAGTGTTTAACTCGCCGAACTATGTATAGTAAAATAATGCAGCCAGTTGTCACTGACAATGGTATAAACTATGTTTAGGTGAACTTCCACAACCGACTGCAGTTATTCTACATTGACCTGCAGCCGGAGCCGACTGAGACTGGCCGCCTGGGAGTGCTTTAGGACGGGAGAGGCTCCCGCTGCTCCTTCCTTACAGTAACTGCAGAACAATATGTGCCTTCAAGTCAGTCGCCAAAACACCAGAAAAGTCTCTAATAACTCCAGTAAAAGTTGCTAGATTTGTTGCTTTTAACAAAAAAAGTCTCCAGATTTAGCGAGAGACTCGCCAAGTTGGCAACAGTGTCTGAATGAAAGCAAAGCAGCTGTGGGAGGAGTTTACAGCACAGCGCTGCAATGCCAGAGACGCTCGATTAGCAGCTGAAGACAGCAGGAGAGGAAACTGTAAAGAGAAAAATAATCACACCCTTTTATTTTTATGATCGTTGAAAACCCAGATCGTACTGAGAATAAAATCCGATTATCGCCCAGCCCTACTATGCAGTGCTACAGCCTTTTTTTTTAAATTATTTTTTTTGTTATAACTTCCAAGTATTCTGAAGTTATTAGACATACATGTCCCTGCAGAGCTTTAAATGCTCTTTTGTTGATTAGCTGCTTGGACATTAAAGGAATTTGTGGCCTGGAGCCAAAAAGAAAGTAAAATAAAAAACTCATTTATTTGTGACCCTGCGATGGTTTGGCGAGCTGTCCAGGGTGTACCCTGCCTTTCGCTGGGATAGGCTCCAGCTTTCCTTCATTGGACTATGCGGTTGGGATAATGAATGAATGAATGAAGTCCAACTTCCCACCTTACACCCACCCTTTAACTGGATTGTCTCATGACCTCCATCTGATTTATCTCATAAAATATGTGTGGATCCAAGCTGCAGGCTGGGAGTCATTGCCTTGAATTAAACAGAAAACATGCTTAAAGGGTTAATTAGACAATTATAATGACAACCTTTCTCTATGTAATGTTAAAACTGCATTATTCATCTTCTTGACTGCAGAGTTTTCAGCTGTTTTAATTATTAAAAAGTTTAAGTTTGTTAAAAAGAAAAAAAGAGAGATTTTCTTACAGACGGGACGAGATGAGAGCAGAAATTTTATTTAAGAAACTCCCACCAACAAGTTTCCTCATTGTCTTCAAGGTGGATGATTTGCAGAACAGGTTGACGGAGCATGAAGACAAGTCGAAGGTTCACTTCGGCAGTCTGGGCAAAGAGATCCAAATCATCAGGAGCAACTATGTAACAGAGGTGGGGGAGTGTCGGCGGTCCGGTGACGGCCTGGAGCGGAGGCTCTCCAAGCTGGAGGGAGTCTGTGGCCGCTTTGTCTCCTTCTCAGACAGCCTGGAGAAGATCAAGGAGGGCCTGAACAGACATGTGTCTGGCCTGTGGAGCTGCGTTAATGGACTCAATGTCACGGTGACGTCTCAAGGAGATCTCATTGACAACATCCAGAGCGTCCAGCTGGAGACCGTCCGCTCCAAGATACACATGCTGAACTCCTCAGTGCTGGACTTAAGCAGGCAGTTCCACATGTTCACAGAACAGGATTTTAGTGGTGAGTTAGAGGGTGGAGGGAGGTGGGAGGGGAAGGGGGCATGGGATTTAACTTCTTGGCCATGAATAAAACACTCGCTAGAAGGAGGGCAGGCTCTGGCTGAGGTTAAAATAGACCAAAGAAAGAATCCACTAAGAGCCTGTAAAGTCTACTTGCAGTTTGAAGGATGCTTTTTTGTAAACATAGAGCGTGAAAGCCCCACCAGGTTAAATTTCTTGGCCTTCTTGGCTTGCTGTACTTGTTTTTGGAATCTGCCTGCGAGATGTTATCAGATGGTAAACGGGGGTTTTCAGTGTTGTCTCACCAAACATGTCCCTCCTGCAGGTCCTGCAGGTCCTCCAGGTTTACCAGGACTCCGTGGAGAGAGAGGCGAGCGTGGAGCCCAGGGTCCTGTTGGACCCCAAGGGAGGGTGGGACCTCCAGGTAGAGATGGCAAACAAGGTGCAACTGGACCCCCAGGTAAAACAAACTGAGCTGAGGACAGCTATCCTGCCTGGAGACTAAATGTTAATGAATAAAATCAGTGATTTTACTGGATGATTAACTGCTTTTTATCTCTCGTCTGACGCGTCAGGTCTCAGAGGCGAACAGGGTATGTGCTGCAGTCGCCACACAAAGGATGAAAGCTCTTATGAGTCTTTGATGGTTAATACACACTAACCCAACTCCGTGTGTGTGCTCTGTCATCAGGTCCTGCGGGATCCGACGCCCACGTTCCTCGCCTTTCATTCTCCGCGGCGCTGACTCGCCCCATGAGAGACTCAGGAACCATCATGTTCAACGAAGTCTTTGTGAATGAAAGGAACGCCTACAACCCCAGAACAGGTGTGTGTAGCGGTCTCAGACATGACAGCTTATTTACAGATCGATATCTTGCTGTGGGAAACACACAGCAGGCATTAAAACGCTAAAAAAATAAACATGCCTCAAAAATTATTATCATTATCATGTATTAGGTACATCACCCTTTTTTATCTTTAAACACTTGAATTGAACATATAAATGATTAATTATAAAGTAAGCAGACCTTCCAGCGTCTCTGCCTGGACCTGTTGGGGTGGAAGGGACAGGCGTCGTGCTGTAGCGTGTGACACGACTCGTGGAACATTTCTTGTCCCTATCAAAGAAATAAATAAATTAATTAAATAAGCATCGTAATAATAAACCAGTGATACCTGCTGGGAAATAATAAAATAAACACAAATTAGTGGTTAGGACTCTGTAGGATTAATCATTTTTGGTGCCTCTGTTATTTTTTACCTTTAGTGAAAAAATTCTCATAAATTCATCCCGTTTAATCCCAGCCAACATCCAGACATTCAATTAAACAAACAACAGAAACTATTTACATATTTTCCTAAAAATGTGGGGTTTTTTTCATTTTAGGTTATTTATGCTCCCATTTACCAAAACCAACTCCATCTAATCTGGCCTTTAGTGCCACTAAGCATCAAAACCATCTTCCTGTCTCAGAGGTCAACGCCCAGGAGCCTTATCGCTTATATCAGGGATCCCCAATCCTGGTCCTCAAGGACCGGTGTCCTGCAGGCTTTCCAAGTGTCCCTGCTGCAACACACCTGATTTAAATCAGTGTGTGTTTAGCAGACATGTGCAGAGCTTGTCTGAGTCTGAGTCAGGTGTGTTCCAGCGGGAACACCTGGAAAACCAGCAGGACTCCGGTCCTTGAGGACCAGGTTTGGAGATCTCTGGTTTATTCTGTCAAAAATAATCTCAGCAACGTTAGTATGCAACTCTGTAATGGATAACTTACCCTTTAGATGATCTATGCAAGTTTTGCAGGCATTTAAATGCCATCTAAGGGGTTTACAATCCTGCTGACGAAAGTAGTTTTTATTCAGAGACTTTGCAGGGTAAATCCATAACGAGTGATCCATGATGAGATGATTATTGTCTCATTTTGTCATAAAAAAATGATCACTTTCACTACTTGGTTGCTAAGACTCAGAAATGATGATGAAGCCACTCCTGACCAATCAGAGAGCTTAAATCGATGCTAATGTTGAATCAGGAGCAGCCAGAGATCAGCAAGTAGCAGAAAGTTGTGTGTTTGTCTGAAAAAGGACAAAAGTAATGGTCCTCTATGGACGGATTAAAGACAAGAAGATGGTTTTGATGCTTAGTGACACTAAAGGCCAGCTTAGGTGGAGTTGGTTTTGGTAAATGGGAGCATAAATAACCTAAAATGAAAAAAAGAAAAAGACCTTTTTAGGAAAATATGTAAATAGTTTCTGTTGTTTGTTTAATTGAATGTCTGGATGTTGGCTAGGATTAAAAGGGATGAGTTTATAAGTGATTTTTTTTCACTAAAAGAAGAAAAAAACAATGATTGATTATAATAATAGTGTTATTATACATGGAAGGGGAAGTGCTCACTGCAACATCCTGCAGCAGCACAACTAAAGGGACGACTAAGGGTCACCAGGCCACACGAACGCCAAACTTTATCAGAGAGGAAAGTTTTTAGTCGAGAGGGTGTCTGGTTCCTGAAGCCAAACTGGGAGCTGGTTCCACATGGAGGTGTCTGATAGCTGAAGGTCCGGCCTCCTGTTTTACTTTTAGAAACCAAAGGAAACGGGCTGCAGATGCATCTAAACCTCACAAAATGTCACTTCTTTATTGTTTCATGTTGAGAAAAAAAGATGGGTTTTTTTCCTCAAATGTTTTGTGTTTCACAACTTTAAGGAAAAAGAAAAAAAAAAATGTTTGTTTTTTTTTCTTCTCATGCATCTTGTCTTGCATTTCTCTGCAAATGTGAATGCTAATTATCCTCCTGCCCTCCAGGTTTATTCACAGCTCCTGTGCGTGGAAAGTACTTCTTCAGCGGCATCCTGACGGGCCACAAAAACATGAAAATCGAGGCGGTGCTGTCCAAGTCCAACACCGGCGTTGCACGGGTGGATTCAGCAGGATATCAGCCAGAAGGGCTGGAGAAGCCCATGGCAGAGGCCAAACACATCCCCGGAGCTCTGGCTGTGTTTAACATCGTCTTACCGATGGAAGCGGGGGACACGGTCTGCATCGACCTTGTGACTGGCAAGCTGGCCTCCTCCTCCGAACCGCTGACCGTCTTCAGCGGGATGCTGCTGTATGAAACTAACTGATTCATCCGCCGCACTCTGCATTGACCTGAACTCATCTGTCCGTTGGACTCTGAGGAGACGGAGCCTCTGACAGTCGGATGAAAGCGGACTGGATTCAGCCAGAAAAACAGGAAGATGTTTTATAGTTTACCGTCTGTTGAGAAGCAGAAAAACATGTTTTTGAACCTCAGATGTTTTGTGTTTCACAGCTTTAAGGAAAACTAAAGCCTGTTTATTCATTTTTTCACATGTATTTCACTTTGGAAGAAAAGCCACTGCAAGTTTGTCTTATAAATCCATATTTTCATGTCGCACTATAAGCTTGAATCCTCCACAGATAAAAACATAGCCTGTTGGTCTCATTTAGTGAAAAGAATTAAGGATGTGGGTGTTTTTTGGGACAAGCGCTGTCCACCCACAACATTTCAGAACGCCAAGAGGTCATTACACACTACTTTTATTTTTTATTTTCTTATTACTTACAGTTTCATTCTGACTATTCCCACTATTCGCTTGACTGTCAGCTGTATTGGAAAAATTGCCAAAGGGACAGAGTCCAAACCGCTGTTCTATGGGAGGAAACAGACGAACGAAGTCAGTGACAGTTCAGCAGAGAAGCCACAGGATTTTATAAATCACGCCACAGAAAAACAATAAGACCGTTTTAGGACATTAGCTTTGCCCAGAAACATGAAGGAAGGAGGAGTGTCGGGGAAAAGAGAGGGGGATTTCTCTTCTGCGTCCTTATAAGGGACGTGTGAAGTGGACAGAGGATGGAGGGTTGAACCCAAGCTGGTAACATCAGCCTGTCATGCAGAGGAATTCTTGTGTAAAGCTAATGATAATAAACAATGAAGCTAAACGTGTCTTTACCTGCTCCGCTACAAGTCCCGCGTCTATAATGACCACCAGCTCGGACCTTTGAAAGATCGCTTGCTGAAAGTGCTCGTGACATGAGGTTTGTTGATGTAACTGAATGGACTTTAAAGAGAAACATTGCAGATTGTCTGCAGAGTGTTTCATTCACACACACACACACACACACAGATCTCCAGGTGTTCTTACGCGTCTCGGCGTGGGAGAGTAATTTTATGTATGCAGTGTTTAACCTTGTCAGATTGTAAATATTTTTTCAGCCTTTGTGCTCTTATAAGATTTTTATAAGTTACCACTTCACCTTGGCAGGTACTGTGTATGTTTTGTATGTTTTTTGCCACATGTGTACCTAAATACAGACACCCATTTTTACACAGTTCATGTCAACAGTCTGTTGGTTTTTTTTGTCTTTAAACTAAATAAGCAAGTCTGCAGCCATTTTTACACACTGTTTTGGACTTTTCTTGCTTAATCTGGCACCGTTTGGGCCTCCACAAATACACACAGCTGGGCTGACTTTGTTTCTGGCTCCTATTTAAGCCCCTCTCTCGCATCTGTTTGATGGTCCGCCTCTCTGAAAGGATCATTTTAGCTCAGTAGGAGATGGTTGGGAGAAAAAAAACAACAACCTTAAGTTGTACTCTAGTGACACCTTGTGTTCAACATCACAACCTTTATTGTTGTGAGGTTGCTACTGAGAAACTTGAAGGACTCTTAGGAGAAACGTATTGCTTTGCACATCCATTACTTATCAATGGAAATTAGAGATCTTTGTGTCAGAATCTCTGCTGCCGTTCCACTGACACACAGACAAAGTCATCCTCAGGACGATGTAAGCTGATCTATTTGCACTATCAGTCAAGAGTACAGGACCTGTAATCCTACCTAGACGACTTAACGATGTAGGAAAGCATGACGAGATGGGAAATAGATATACACAAAGCCTCGTGGCAATTTGCAACCACTTTGTGGGAGATCATGATAAAAGAAAAAAAAAGTCAGAAATACCACTGCAAGCTGAATGCAAATGACTTGGAAAAATAAGCCTGAAACTACACAGAGCCCGTTTTCTGCCACCATATTCCAGCGCTGCAGAGTTTCCAGAAGCGCCATGTGTTGAGCGCTGGGAGACATGGCCAAGATAAAGGTTGAAATATGACCATTTAATAAAGCACACATGTTGGAATGACTGTGGAGCCTGAAGACACATTGTTTAGTAGCGATCATGGGTGGATAGAATGAGAGTGATGGCTGATGGAGCAGATTGGTGGACATGTGCAGAACCTGCGTGGGGCTGAAGCGTGGTATTTGTATTGGCTACTATCATGAAGGATGAGCTGCTTCAACATTTTCTGATTAAAGGCAGAGTATGTAAGATTTCAAGGCGATTCTTTCCACCACCAGGTGGCAAACACCAGGTCGTGAGCAAGACCATAAAACTGCTTCCTCCACAAACGACCACAGGTTGGCAGTAATGAGCAAAACTCACCCCTCACCCCTCCTCCTTGCCAGCGCCAATGAGGGCAGGAATCGCTTGTGAGCTGTAGCTCAGAGCCGCTCTGCAATAAATGGGCTTATACTCCCTCTACTGGTGGAAAAAAAGTACTTTTATTTTTTTACTGGTCAGAAAACATTTAAGAAGGGTCTTTTTCATTAATTAAACTTTTAATTTAATAACGCATCAAATATGGACAGACTGGAACCTACATGTTTAAAAAAATATCTAATTATGAGTGTCGTTATTTTTTTGGTTAATTTATTTTGAAAATATTGAAAACCTTACATACTCTACCTTTAAAGATGGAACTGAGTCGTTTTCTGGATGTAGATGGACAAAGCACCATCACATGCAGAGATACAACCCAAAACATGTTGGGATGCTGTGTAAAATGTAAATATAAGCAGAATCTCATCGACTCGTATTTTATTCCCAGTAGAAGATAAACAACAAATAAGATGCTGAAACTGAGACATTTTATCATTTCACAGACAATATGAGCCGATTGTGAGTCTGATGCAGTAACACGTCTGTAAAAAGTAGCTCCAGATGATGTTTAACATCATGTAACATCTACTCTTCTGCTAACATCTGTCTGTAAACATCTGGGAAGGGAGGAGACCAGCTGCTGGAGTTTTAGAACATGGATGGGGTCCTATTCTGGTCAGCTGCAGGGTTCTAGCTGCTCTACAGTCCTGGATCTTGGTTTGTACTGGTGAAACTGGACTGCAGCAGACTAGTTCTCCTGTTCCACCATGCTGCTGTGATGATGCAGGATGTGGTCCAGCATGGTGGAACCTGCAAGGTCTTCCCTGAAAGAGACGTTGTCTGGATGGGAGCAGATGTTTCAGCATTGATGGAGCTTCCCAGATGTGGAAGCTGCCCACGCCATCGGCACTAATGCAACCCCATCCCATCAGAGATGCAGGCTGATAACAAGCTGGACGCTCCCTCTCCTCTTTAGTCTGCAGGACACGCCGTGCAGAAAGAACTTCACATTTTGATCCATCTGACCACAGAACAGTTTTCCATTTAGCCTCTAAACATTTTAAATGAGCTTTGGTTCAGAAAAGATGACGGTGTTTCTGGATCATACTCACATATGAGCTTTTATTTAAATGATGGAGCTTTAACCTGCAGGTGTGGATTTCAGGGTGAACTGTGTTCACAGATTTCTGGCAGTGTTCCCTTCCACATGCAGTTGTTATCTCTGTTTTTTATACAGTGATGCCTGAAGGCCACCAGCATCCAATTTTGACCTTCAACCTTGTCCCATGCCCACAAAGATTCCTCCTGATTCTTTGAATATTTTGTTGATATTATATACTGTAGATGGCTGGATCTGCAATGTTTTGACAGTTTTATGTGAAGGAACTTTCTTATACAGTCTTTAGAGGGAGTTTGTCTCAGACTGAACATTTTCCAAATTGTAAGATATGTGGTACTCCCAGAGAATTCAACATAATTCAAAGACTATGACGATCTCTCAGTTTCAACATCTGATATGTTGTTTATGTCGTGTTGGGAATAAAATGTGTGTTTGTGAAATTTGCAAATTATTTTTAAGTTCTTGTCTACATTTTTTCCATTGTCCCAGCTTGTTTATGTTTTACTAGGAATAAAATATGGTCATCAGAAGTCATTGTATTCTGTTCTTTATTTAAATTTTATGTACTGTTCCTATTTATTTATTCATTTTTTTTAATTTTTATTTGAATTGGATTTCTACAAACCTTTACAAGAAAACCCAAAAGTGTAGAGACTGATCTCAATTTGGATTCACTTTGAGAGTAAATGACAAAAAGGTATCCATCCATCCATCCATCCATCCATCATTCCATTCATCATTCCAATTTCTATGCCGCTTAGTTCACTTCATGGCCGCGGGAATGATGGAGCCTTTCCCAGCAATGAGCAGGCGAGAGGGGAAAGGGTATGTTGTTCTAACGTCCCAAAATGCCACAATGGTGCAAATTGTTTTAACTTATCCTTCAAATAGGTTGAGATCTAGCTAAATAAGAAAGAAAAAAACAGGTGAGAAAAAAATTATTGATTACATTATTCTATTATAATTCCAATCTACACACAACAAAATAACATTTTCCTTTACAAAAAAGAGAAAATCACATGATTTAAGCTAACAGTTGGCACTATGTTCAGTAAACAGTCATCTAGATTTATAATTTTTGTTTAGTTTTCCTCCATAACGTGTTATTTTACGGAGTTTGTCAGCTGTCCCTGAAGGCAGCATTGGCACGAGCGCTGACGCACGACACGACGTCCACCGCGAGATTTTCACGCGTTCTGTTGCCATGGAGCCGACTCGGTAGTTTTTTTCAACTCCTTTTGTCTAAAACTACAAGTGAAAGGTTGAGCTTTTTAAAGTTGGGATAAAACCGTCCAGGAAGAATATCTTAGAAAGTTTGGCTCCTCGCTGACCAGACCAGACTTACTTGGTAAGTAGACAAAAAGAGCAAGTACGGTTTTATAAAGTCTCTTAGTGCAGGTGTACCGAGGGTCAACCCTGCAGGCTGCAGGGTGAGGCTGGTGTCATTATGAAAAGTTTATCCGGATCAGACGAAACTGAAGTTAGCTTCCTAATTTATATATTTAAAGGGCAATTCCACTGAATCTTTGGGAAACTAGGCCACATTAGACCAGGTCCTGCTAAAAATCTACAACGCTTAGACTCTTCAAACCAGGACTGAAATAATATAAATACTGTGCATATTCATTAAATCATAGTTACTGATTTGTGAAACCTTTATTCTATTTGTGAAAATGCAAACAAGGCTCGTTTCATAATATTTTTGGCATCTGGACCACATTAGACCAGGACCTGACAAAAAGCTACAACACTTAGACTCTTCAAACGAGGACTGAAATATTCTACATACTATGCATATTCATTAAATCGTAGTTACTGATTTGTGAAACCTTTATTCTACTGGTGAAAATGCAAATTATGCTCATTTTATGACATTTTTCAGCATCTGGACTGCATTTGACCAGGTTCTAACTAAAAACTACAACACATATACTCTTCAAACCAGGACTGAAATGTGCTACATACTGTGCTGATTCAAGAAAATACAGTTTCTAAATTGTGAAACCTTTATTTTATTTGGAAAAAAAAAAAAAAAAAAAAATCAAATTAGGCTAATTTTATGACATTTTTTGGCATCTGGACCACGTTTGACCAGGTTCTAACAAAAAACTATAACACTTAGACTCTTTAAACCAGGACTGAAATATTCTACATACTATGCAGATTCATAAAAATAAAGTGTCTGATTTGTGAAACCTTTATTCTACTGGTGAAAATGCCAATTAGGCACATTTTATGATATTTTTGGCATCTGGACCACATTAGACCAGGTTCTAACAAAAAACTACAACATTTAGACACTTCAAACCTGGACTGAAACAAAAAAAAATTATTATTCAGAAGAAGATATTACCTTGTTCTGGCAGGCGATACTTGCTGCCAGGAATAATCTCCGGACCTAACCTAGGTCTTGGACCCTAACCTAGGGTCCAGGACCCCCAAATGGATCCCCCAAAGAGCACAGGGGGTTCCTGAGGATTTGACTATTAAAGCCATTGTGATTCATGATTGATCATTTTTTTTTTGTTGTTTGTTTTTATACTTTGGCTTTGTCAAAGGACATGCATGGTTTCAGCATGACATGGGGCAGGCATCCACAGCTTTTTCTTCTGTCTGCATGAAAATAGACTGGGAAGGAAGTGAAGGGTTGTGCATTTTGTCCCTGCAAGGTAATCCATTACCTTGTTAGTACCTGGAACTTGCTAGCGATCACACATTACCTGTCTCAACAGGTCAAAGAAACACTTTGAATTGCCAAGTTTTTTCTCTTTGCTTCGCTCTGCTTCAATCCCTCTCCAACTTTTTTGGGATTTGGTTTGTTATCTAGCTGATAATCATGGTTTTGGAGAGCTTTTGAGTTGATCCAGCTTGTAAACAACTCCTCTGTTGCCAAAGAAACTCACCATAACAAGTCTCAATGCCAAACATGTAAAATTAACTTGAGCAGCACAGGCTCTGAACTATTATATATAAATATATTTTTTCTATAAGAAATTTGAAATAGTTAAAAAACAAATATCTCTTAAATAGATACATATAACATTGTCAGTTATATTTATAAAATTAATATAAATGATATAAATATCTTGTTAAAATTGGTCTTTTGCTAGCATAATATATACATGTAAAATATTTACCAATGTTATGTAATAGAATATATGAATATACACTGTTCCTGATTTATTGTTGATCATGTAATAAAATTATCTTTTATTTTCTTTTTCAGTGATACATTTACTTTTATTTTTTGCTTGCTTATAATGTGAAATGTTCTGCTTTCTATGTGTCGGACCCCAGGAAGAATAGCTGCAGTTTTGCTGTAGCTAATGGGGATCCAAATAAAAAGAAAGAAACCTTTTGTGTAAATTGACTCATTATTTTAATTGTTATTTTGCCATCAGCCTCTCAGTGACCACAGAATGAGCTTCAGAGAAGCAGTGAGCCGTCTGGAGATCCTGCAGATCTACCGCCTGCTGCAGTGCATCCACCAGAAAGACACGGAGATGATCAGAAAGATGGCGGCAATAGGGGTGGAAGACCTCCTCAATCTCACAGAGCCGAAGGATGGCATAGGGGCGCTTCACTTGGCAGTTTCAAAAAATAATCTTGGTGATGGATCCCTTTCTTATTTTGTTAAACAGTAAACTGAAAGCTGATTGGAATGATGGAAAAATATGATTTTTTTTCAGATTTAAGAAAGCAATCACATCAGATGGTTGCTGTATGAGTAGAACATTGAATACTTATATTTATATATAGGACAATTGATGAAGTGTTTGCAACCTCCTGAATCCTTGTTTAGATGACTTTTATCACAGTAAATCTTCTTTCTTTCATTCCAAAATCAGCCTGTGTCACATTGTTCAGTCATGCCAGCCTCCTTCCTGAGTGTCTCTCTCTTCTGTCTTTTCACAGACATTGCCAGTGTTTTTCTCTCACTTGGATCAGTGCCTGATATCCAAAATAAAATGGGCCAAACACCTGTTATGTTAGCTGCTGAGTTAGGAAATGACGCCATTGTGGCTCTGCTGGCCCAGAACCAAGCGAGCTTGAGGATCCTGGATGTGGAGGGTAAAGGTAGGCTGTCCGAGACATTACTTACCACATGTGTAACAAATCCAGATGGTTGTGGTTTTAGCTGAGAAGCTGTATGAAGAGTGTTTAGGAAAACATTAGTGGCTAACTATTGGTTGACTATGGGATAAAGTGTTTTTCAACCTTTTTTGAGCCAAAGCCACTTTTTTTCACTGAAAAATCACAAGGCACACCACAAACCGAAATGTTTTTTTTTTTTAAAAGTCCATATAATTAATATAAAGTCCATCTCATCAAAGCCTCTTTTATAGAAATCAGATAAACACAAGAAGGAATATTATTGTCTTTCACTGGGACCTGTTTGGATTAAGACACAGCTGCTTTTTAGAATAATTAGGTTAAATTGGATCATTTTTCAGGGCACACCTGATAATCTCACATGGCACACACAGAAATAGAGATTAAAATCACAACTGAGTGTGCCGACCTGTGAGAATCAGACGATGAGAAGCATTCCTTCTGTGTGACTGATTTTTTTTTTTTGGAAAAGAAAACAACAAAAACCTGCTTTACTCCAACACATGATGATTTAGTATGTCTGTACATTAATAAATGTACAGACCGGTTTGGTCTCACCAAACCGGTATTTGCAGGGAATTCAGTTATTAGCCAGAGTTCTACTGGGAATTCAGCTGTTCACAATATCGGAGCTTGCGTGGAGCACTTCGGTCCAGCTGTGTGTCGTTGTGTATATATGGAGTCATTCAGTACGTGCATCAGCTGGCTGTTAGTCTAGTTATATTTAAGAGCTTATATTTGTTTTATTTTGGTCAAAATAACCTGTTTACATGCATTATAAATATCCAGCTTACAGTCTGACACAATAAGTAAGTTTCTGTCTTATTGAGACGGAACAATGAGAGATTTGGCATCTATCATGCATCCTGCGTCTACTGCAAGATCTCTCCAGCCACATGAAAACAAAGTTTATTTCTATACAACTTTTCAGGCAAAAGTAACTCAAAGTGCTTTAATAAAAGCAATCATTTGCAAACAAATACAAATAAAGACAATTTAAAGTGAAGTTAAGAGAATAACAGGATTCATGATAAGAAGACAAATAAAAGTTAAACATTATAAAATAATATAAAAATAAAAAAACAAGTTAATGTAAAGTTTTAAGAAGTGATTTAAAAGAAGCCAAACTCAGACAGTTTCTGTCTGGAGTCAAGTCAACATCTTGCTGTCAATAATTATCTGACATTTCTCTGAATTGTTTGGGGTTTTTTGTTTCAAATATTTGTTGTTTTGGAGGAACAGAAACCTTTCTACAATGCTTCTGAAGTTTTCTGCCACTGTTCACAGACAACTGAAGGATGTGTTGCTCTATTACACCAAATGTGTCAAATTTGATACATGAGTTTCCTGAAACTTCTGCATCGTTCACACAATTCTAAAAGTAGCACTATATAACTTTCTGACTGTAAAGATCTGTGTTTCTGACCTGTTGTGATGCCACAGTAATGTTTATGTACGCTCCTGGAGCTGTTGCTGCCCTGCAGCATCCTGAGGCTGAGGAACCACACTCCACATGCATCGCTTTACAACCGCGTTTCAGTTCATGCATCACATCACACAGCAGCAACTGGCTATCAACACACTGGTCGTTTTGAACGCGCACCTTGGCTGACGGAACAAAGAATTGAAAGACGACATTATAAAAGGAAGAGAGGGAAAGAAAGTTAGAAGGGGCAAAGATAAGAAGAGCCAACATCAGACTGACCAGAACGCTGCTGGTCGAGTTCTGCACCAGAAATGTGGATCATACTGCTCCTGTTCTGAGGCGTTTACACTCGTTCCTCGCCCAACAAATAGCTGATTTTAAAACTCTACTACTAGTTTATAAAGCTCTGAATGGTTAGCCAAGTACCCCTTAACCACTGCAAAGTATTTTTGGTTAAGAAATCACACAGAACTTTGTCATTTACGTTTGGTTTATTAAATTTTAACTGCACATCTCTACTACGCTTCAACCATTGTTTGTGTTGTCAAGGCGACAGTGATTGATGGACATGATTTGGCTCGTAATGGGTGGGGTTCAATTCATACCAGAATGTGGGATTTTGGAATTATTATTATTTAAGGATGTTTTAAAGAAAACATAATAAGAAATACGTTTTAAAAAATATTCACGTACCCCTGAATTGGCTTGAGGTACCCCCAGAGGTATGCGTACCCCTATTTGACAAACGGTGGACTAGATCATCAGGTGCTGGCTTGCTTTCTGTTCCCAGAGTTGGAACCAAACACAGAGAAGCTGCTGTTAATTTTTATGCATCGTCCAATTGTAACAGAACTGCAGGGAGCCGATGAGTTTGGCTTCTTTTATATCACTTCTTTAAACTTTACATTTAACTTGTTTTTTATTTTTATATTGTTTTATAATGTATAACTTTCATTTGTCTTCTTTTCATGAATCCTTTTGTACTCTCATCTTCACTTTAAATTGTCTTTATTTATGTATGTTTGCACCTGGTTGTTTTTATTAAAGCACTTTGAGTTACTTTTGCCTGAAAAGTTGTATATAAATAAACTTTGATTTCATGTGGCTGGAGAGATCTTGCAGTAGACGTAGGATGCATGATAGATGCCAAATTTCTCATCGTCACAGAAAATCCGCTAGAGCTTCTTTCAGGTTTTATTTTAAGAAGTAACATCTGACCCCATTTTCATTTAAATTGAAAACTAAATCATAAAAACTGTTTTAATCCCCGAAGAGAAATTGTAATAATTTTAAATGTGTTTTTAAATATATGTTTTATTTTACCAATTTATTTATTTAAACCATATTAAGGAGGCATTTTGAATGAAAATTCAAAGTAACAAATTTCTAAATTAGTAAGGTTTAATAGGGTTAAGTAATTTTCAAGTAAACAACTTGATGTTTACAAATAAATTAAAAACAAAAAAGAACCTGAAATGCTTTGTAAGATTGTAGCTGAAATGCATAGGGACAGTAATTTTAGATGGCTTTAGGTATCAGGTAATAGAGGAGATGTTGTGTCTCGTTCTCGTTTGAGCCAGAAGTTTCCATCCCCCAAATAGAGCCGTACAACGGTCTCAAGTTAGATGAGATGAAAATGTATGTTGCTTCCGTTTGACGTTGATGAGGAGGAGGTATCCATGACAACTCCAATCAAAATACTTAAAGTTCTTATTGTCATGATAATTGCCCCAATTAAACTCTTGTGAGACTCTTCTGGGAGAGTTAGCGTGGGTTGGCACATAAATACACTGTTGGGCAAGTATTTTTTTTTACGTTGTTTTATAATGTGTGATGTTTTTATACATTATGTATGTACATATTCATAACTGTATGTTTGTATGTGGGTGTGTTTGTGTGTCAGGCCCCATGGGTACATTTAATTACAGTTCAAGTCCTAATGACAAGCTTCTCTTGTGAAACCTACTCAGTAAGGTGATATCATTGTTCCCTCCCCGGAGACTTGTTCAGCCTTGCTTCAGTGCACACATCCAGATCTTACCTCCAGGAGTTTCATTAGTCACACAGTTTATTATTAAATGTCCTTCTGATACCATCAGCATTATTTCCTGCTATCAGCTGCAGATTATTTTGCTCGGTTTGTGAGGTCAAAATGAATCTGCAGAAAAAGAGGTTAGTTTGATGTTCATCCACCTGAGTTTTTTTTTTTTTTTAATGATTATTTATTCCAGTACAGACACACAAGTGTATGATAAACGTCTCATTTGCTCTAATTAAATCTCAGAGTCCTACTCTCACTAACTAGCATATTGGCACTATAGCATATCGACCTAATAACCAGTGTTATTAGGTCAGCACTATTATCTTCAGTGTTGACCTAAAGTGAGACAAATGGGGAGGGGATTTGATTTTTGAGGAGTGGATGAGATAAAGCACTACATGACGAACAAATTAATCATTTCCCACCACTGCATACAGGATGGTCATCGTTCATCTTTAATGTCTTTAATGTTTTATAGCAGCAGAAACAAGCATGTTTCAGACCCTCAATAGTCCTCACATAATCTGTGAAATAGAATTAGCTGTAATGTTAATAGAAATTCTCTATATGTATCACTGACAGCGCCTGTTGTGCACAGACTGCAGCATTTAAAACCCATTTAAAGTTCTATGTTGCGACAGGGTGCTCTGAGATCAGAGTAAATGGCTGGCATATGGCCGCAGTGTTGCAGCATGTTTGCAGATCAAGCCGCTACTCTCACCTGTCATGTGTTGCTTCTAATGGAACCACTTGTCTGCTGTCTCAGTTTTATTCAACTTTCATGGACGAGAGATGGTGGATAAAAAAAATGAATCAATGAGAGAGGTCATGGATGGATGGATGGATGCATGGCTGGATGGAAGCATGCATGGATGGATGTTGGATGGATTAATGCATGGATGGATGTTGGGTGGATGGATGAACGAGAAAAGGGAAACAATAGGCTGATAAAGGAGGATAGGGAGACTTAGGTTGAGAGAACAAGACAAATAGAGCTGAGTGGGTGAAGCAGGTATCAGAAGACTCATCAGGTGATAAAAGGTGAAGTGGAGGCATGACCTCTTTTTAACTCAAGATAGAATTATTGATTTTTTATCGGGGTGTTAAATATTCTCTTCCTTTTCCTTTGAATTGTACTAATCCATTGTCTCTCCCTCATTTGTAACTCAGGTGTGCTCTTCTACTGTATCTACCCCACCAAGCGCCACACCCGGTGCCTGCAGATCGCTCTGAAGAACCGGGCAGACGTCAACAACGTAACAGCAGAAGGGATTCACGTCTTCCAGCTGATGTGTGAGAAAGCCAAGGAGATCCCTTTAATGTGTCTCATGATGTTAGACGCTGGTGCCGACCCAAATGCAAAAAATGAGGTAGAAAACATTAAAATGAGAGAACCTGTCAAACTGATAGGAACAGTGTTTTTATCTTCTCTCTTGTCTCTTCTTCTCTCATCAGAAAACTGGTGTGACAGCGTTGATGGAGGCTGCCAAAGCAGGTTCTCTGGAGCTTGTTAGAGCCATTCTTAGGAGAGGGGGAAACGTAAACGCCTTGGACAGAAAAAGCCTCACAGCAGTCCACTATGCAGCAATGGGCGGCTTCTTTGAGGTCATAACTCAGACACAAAGCTTTCCTCTTGCAGAATATCAGTAGATGAATCTAAATTCTCTTTTAGATATAAAGTTATGAAAGTGGATTACATATTTCAGTAGGGACAAGAAGTATCAGTTAGGATGTTTTGAAGCATTTCTTTCTCAGCACATTTATATCAGATTCTCTAACTGGTGTTTTGTACCTTGCAGGTGATTCAGTTGCTGTCTGCATTCTCAGCAGACATGAATGTTATTGACCGTGACAGCTGCACGCCGTTACATTACGCTGCTGCTTCAGGCAATGCTAACTGCTGCAAGTTCCTCGCACAGAGAGGTGATGTAAGCGAAACCGTTAGCACACTATCAATACTGTAATTTAACGCATATTTGCTAGGTAAGTACACGGTGTTGCTGCGATTATGTGTCCTCAGGCTTGAACAAATACTGTTATTATATGTTAGATGCTTTGATACATGTGGAGCCAGAAGCCAGATGACCCCACATGTCATTCTACAATGTGTTTTGTGTTTCCTCTGCTCTGTGTTCAGGTAGTAACCCTAAAGTGAAAAACCTGGAAGGTTTACGGCCAAATCAGTTTGCCAAAGACTCCGGTCACAAAGCAGCCGCCAAAGAGCTAAAGAAAGCAGAGAAGATAAAAAGGGGGTCTACCGGTGTTAAGCTCATGACAGATGTCTGGGCCCTAAACCTCCACGACTGGTCCCACGAGTATGAGGCTGAACTACGGCAAGCCTGTGTGGACAAATCAGAAATCGTTGACACTGACACATTCATTTCTGTGTTAGAGGAGCTAAACGCTCCAGTTGACCAAGACCAGCTCCAGAGAGTCATATCAGCCCATGATGAGAAAAGAGACGGAGGTATCAACATGTCTGATTTTATAAAAGGAGTGAAGTATATCAACAAAGCCTTTCTGCTTTCCACGTATGTGCCTAAAAAGAAAAAGGAGGGAAAGGCAAAAAAAGGAGGCAAGAAAAAAGGTAAAATTGACATCCCCGTTCCCATTCTCACCATGCCAATAGAGAGCATGCCCCGGCGACCGGATGGAGGCCCTCCCTACTTCATGATTGAGAAGTACCAGAGGCGCGCAGGCATCCATAGATTCAAATTCAGAGACCAACCAGTACACCGCCAAATGGATGATGGTTCATGGTACTTGGACAAGCCAGAAAAGGTCTATGTCAGTATCAACAACTGTGTGAGAGGCGGAGATTTCGACTCTCTGGAACTCGCTTTCCTTCAGGGAGTTCCTGTGGATGTTCAGGATCCGTTTTACAAGACGCCACTGATGACGGCCTGCTCCTATGGCAACTACAAGATGGTTCAGTATCTGATCAAGCAGGGGTGAGAAAGCTGATGTTGTTTTACAGAGTTCACATTTCCGTCCAAATTTATTTGGTTCCAGAAAACAGCCAGTTCACGCTTTCAACTTTTATTTTTAACCCTCTAATTCCTCCATTAGTATCAGCTTGTTTCAACTTGTCTCAGCTTTGTCCTGTTTCTTTTCCATTACAATCTAGTACCATGTCTAAAATGGGCGGGGTTTGTGCAAAATCACTGTGATGTCAGTGAACAACAAGGTCTTTAACAACACAGGACCTAGAGGCAATCTGCTACTTGATCTGTGGCTCGCCGGTCGCTTTCCATAAATTGTATCCATTTGTTGGAACCACTTCCAGTCTTGTCTGTTTCATCCACTCCGACCATTGTGGTCCTTGACCTGCCAATAGTCACTTTGGAGCTTTTTCAGCTTCTCTCGACACTGCTGGAAACTTTGTTGCTACCCGTAGCCATCGAGTCGGAAAGCTCTTGATAGATTTTTTCATTTTGTGTAGCTCCATCTAGTTCCCTTTGTATCCTTTCCTCAGTAACCAAGCAAATAAATGTCTCCACCTCAGTGTTGGACCAAGGAACAGACTTTTTTTGTGGCATTGTTTGTCACGTAATGTAAACAACTTGCAAGTTGGAGTCGCTCTTCCAGTGATGTCACTCCCTGACTTTTGATTGGCCACGCCCCTGACCAATTGCGGCATGCAGTCTGGCGACGTCACACACAACCCAACTCAGCTCGCTTAGAATCTGGGCTGAGGAGTTACAAAAAAAGTACCGGTTAATGGGTCCAAAAGCCGAGTGGAAAACCCTACAAACCGAGTCGAGGCGAGTTAAGTTGAGACAAGCTGATACTAATGGAAAAGGGTCATAAGCTCCTGGTTTACCGTTTGGTAGAGGTAAATTTGCAGTGACTTTGCAGGACAGTAGACCTTAATTTGTTCTTAGTCCCACTTTTACAAAGACTGTAGCTTCACAAATGTTTCTCATTCAGGAGTACGTATGTTTAAGCGCTGACATGTTCAAACTAAACCAGCTAAATAAATAATTTTTGGTAAATCACAAAGGATTTCAGAAGCCGTAACATCTTTCTGCACCGAGGAAGATGACAACAAACATATTGGGAAAGGTGCTGATTGGGTATTTTTGTCCACCAGTTGTCAAACACCTGTCTACTAAAACATATTTATTTCCCATAAACCTCCTTTGTTGTCGTCATCATTTTTACACACACAAATTCAGCAACTCTGTCTGGCCTTAGTTCTCTAGTCGCGTTTTAGTGGAAATATCCTGTAACAAGCAAGTACATGTAAACAATTCATGACTCACAATGGTCGTGGTTGCCGACGTAAACGCAAGGCTAATAAGCAGCAATATTCTCAGCCTGAGTAAACATTTATGAATCTGCCGTAGAGACTGCATTTTTTTTAACACTTAATGAATACTAAGATGTAAGAAAGAAAATATTTGCATTTTTTCCGTTTTTTATTAGACAATAAGAAGAAGAATCACTGCATTTTAACCATTCATTGTGATACTATGAGTGCAATGTTCAACAGTAACGTTACAATAAACAAGGACTTTTGGCATTTTATAACCAAACCAATGGGCAGATTTACTGCCACAAATTCTTGATAGGTTATGTTATGGTTTGCTCTTCCAAACAGCAGAGCAGGTAGTTAAAATATTATTATTAACAGCTTGAGAAGGAACTCAGGAAAGGCTTAAGAAGATATTATTAATTGAAGCCCGATGATCCTTAATATAAAATAGCAAAGATGCTACACTGTGGCTAACATGGCGTCTCTGTTAATCACTATAAGGATAAGTTTGTTATTTTTCTAATTTGATAATAAAATGCAACCATGTCAACATTTGCTGTTTTACATGTTTTGAATAAAACTGAATCATGAGCCACACCTCCCTCTGCGTCGCAGGTGGGCTGCAGTCCTGCAAGTGTTTCCCTGTTAACATAACATATCCTGATACCTGTCAGACTTATTCAGTGAACATGTGCAAAGCTTGAAGTCAAACAAGTTTTCTAATTAGCATTGATTTGAGTCAGATGTGTTTCAGCAGGGAAACTACCTCTTAACTCGTCTGCAAAACAACCATGGAAAGTGTAAACACACTGAGCAAAACAATATCACCAGTTTATGGAGCATGTCTGTAATTAACTCATATCGTTTACGATATTTACAGAAGAAGAGCAGCTCTGAGTTAAACTGTAGCTCCCCTTTAGAAATACAAGGCCGATGTTAATCCGGTTCTTCATCCAATAACTTCTTCACCAACGATGCTTTCTTTTGAGAGGGAGAGCTGAAGGCTTCGAGAGGAGGTAGTAGGCAGTGAGTAGGCTCATGAACACGCAGGCGG
Organism: Telmatherina bonti; assembly: GCF_933228915.1. NCBI lineage: Eukaryota > Metazoa > Chordata > Actinopteri > Atheriniformes > Telmatherinidae > Telmatherina > Telmatherina bonti. The sequence goes on along the minus strand of NC_136614.1, from coordinate 31,261,349 downwards.
ACTGGCTGGTAAACACGGAGCTAAACAACAGAGATGATGATGGAACTACTTCAGATTAAATTACACCTCTAGTTCTTTTATTTCTTCATTCATTCAGTCCAGATATGTTGCCCCTTAAAGACTTCATTCTGTTTTTTAAGACACTTTATGCTACTGTTCTGTTTGCTGCTTTTCAGGATCTCTTGTCGTTGCATGGATTGATCAGGTTCAATTTATTGTCCTTGTTTTCTACTTATGAAAATGTTCCCAAAGTTCATCAAAAAGTCAAACCAGGAACACAAACAATAGGTCTTCGGTGTTAGAGAGAAACTTTGAGTGGATAAGTTGAGTTTTCTTATATTTCATGTGCGATGAGGCGTCTAAACTAAGCATAAATCTGTTTCCACAGAGCTGATGTAGATAAGGCCGACCAGTTGCTCTGGACACCCCTCCACTTTGCAGCCTACGAAGGTCTAACAGAGATTGTTCAACTTCTGGTAGAAGCCGGGGCCTCTGTAGATGCCGTGGCCCTGGAGAGAAGCACGCCACTCATGTTTGCCATTCGAAAGTCTAGAACAACATGTGTGAAGGCGCTCATCAAGGCAGGTGCCAACGTCTATGCAGAGAACAAGAGAGGTAAACTTTAAAACACTCATGTTGAGCTGAGACTGGCTGTCATCTGCGTTACTGTAGTAGATCATTATGCATCTAATTCATGTTTGTCTCTGCAATATATGCTTTGATTTGTGCTGTATACCTATTTTTTATGCATACTCATAATGACATCTCTTCAACCATAAGGTCTGTTAAATACTTTCAGTCATAGTAAAAGAATATCAGTTTAAGATGTGTCATTATCTGCATGTCTGTTACTGGGGAAGAATAAACCAACTTTTTTTCAGGTTTGCCAGAAAAAAAACACTTTCAGGATGAATATTCGTCCTTTTGGAATGATGCTGCGGTAGCTCTAAACTCCTATAACTCTGGTTCTCTGGTGCCACTGTCCTGCAGGTTTTAGTTATTTCTCTGCACCAACGCACCTGATTCAAATCAAATGGATCCAACAGCTCGTCAGCTTCTTCACATTAAGTTTCGTCAGGTGTTTTGGAGCTGGGAAACGACAAAAACCTACAGATTAGGAGCTCTCAAGGACCAGAGTTTGACACTGGTGCCAACTCTGATATAGTGAAGCAGAACAAATTAGAGAACATATGCTGTCAAAAGGACCTTGAAACTAATATAACACATGAAATGACACAAGTAATCAAGTCCTCAAGATGTTTCATTGGTCCGATATGTTTCAATGTCTTGTCTGAAAAGGAGTGGGTAGAAGTACACACAATGCCAAATGGAAATGTTATAAATAATACATGAAAGGAAACAGTTATTGTGTGAATTCATTCCAGTGATTTAGAATAAACAACAAACTGTTGATGGAGCCAGCAGAGGTTGTTTATAGAGAGCAATCCTTTCCTGATTGTGCTATTATTTGTCTGATTTCCTTTCAGGGCAAAACTGCATGGATGTAGCGCTAGAAGATGGAGACGACAGCGTAATTAAACTGGTCAAAGATAAGATGGATTCTCTGCCAAAAGCACAGGGCGCACCAAAGAAGAATAGCGACAAAGCCATCAAACCTGCCAAAAAGAAGGTGCTCAAGTAACTTCATTAAAATCGTTTGACTTCAGACTTTCCCTGTTTACTTTGTGTTTACTTTGCTGAATGGGAATTTTGCCATATTCTTTTCATTACTGTTTACAAACCCATTCAAAGTCAATGAAGGAAACAACCTTCATGACTGCCAGCTTGCAGCTTTCCTACTGCCAGTCATGTGGAAAGCTGCAGCAGATTGTGAGCTTCAAATGATGTCAAAGTGAAACACAAACAGGCGCACTGGTTTTCATTTGGCTTCTACCTTCATAGCACAATGGAAACCCAAACCTGGAGAGATCCGATTACTTTGGGCCAGGAAGTTTCAAACAAATTAGACCAAATGTGTCACGTTACAACCAGACATCACCGGTGTCTGAGTTTTCATGTCCTGTTACCGGGTCACAACGACACAACATGCTCTAAATCTGTTAGTAGAGTGATCTCATTGGGCGACTAAACCAATGGTCAGGAAGGTATTGTATCTGTTAACAGCAGTTTGATGGGGCAGAAAAGGTTTAGCTAAAAGGATAAACTAAGCATTTTCTGCCTTCTGGGAGAAACACATGACAGGATGGTCCTGATTTCCTTTCCTGTAAACTGAAAAGGATGTTTTTCCACTGCAAAGTAATCTTCACTCGTGGCTTGGAGGTAGTTATTAATGAAAAAATACTTCCTGTCACCTCATCACCTACAACATTCCTCTTTCACATGAAGCTGGTTGAAAGGGCACAGACCATAGACCGTATATGAAAGATGGACGGAGCCTGCGGCAGTCAAAAGGTGAAGCCTATGCAGACGTGCATAAAACTGCAGTTCCCCCTTCATCCACTACGGGCTGCAAAACAGAGAGAATCCCCATAGACTCCCATGTTAAAAAGACCAACTTCACAGCAGAAATAAACATGTTTACAGCCTGGTTCAAAAATCCATTTTAGATTTAATAGGTCAGGTTTACCTTCATGACAACTGTGGGGGGGAGTGAATTTTTTTCTAACTCACCCGTTTAAAAGTAATTTAATCTCAAAGTTTGGCATATTTAGGGGTGTGTCCTTTTGATTGACAGGTACCCGATCTCCCACTTCAAGTCACAAGAAAGCAGAACAATTGTGGTTTTTAGCAGGTTAACAACGTGACTTAGCTTTAGCCCGCTTACCTCCGTTAGCTGGTTAGCTCCTGTAGCTCCGGGTTAGCTCGGTTAGCTCTTAGCTACAGGCAGCTCAGAGTTCGCTCGATGTCAATCATCCACCATGACGCTCACAGCCCCCCCTCTCAGCTCCACCTCTTTGCCCATATTTGTATTGTAATAACGTTTCTGTTTATCGCGCTGCCACCACCTTTGTTATTCCGGTCTGGTCCGGTGTAAGAGAGCACCCACCACAACAGTTTAGATGTATACACAACAGACTTTATTAGAAAAATATTGATCCGGTAAAAATGTCTGGGACCTGCAGATGAAATAGAGGCGTCAGTAGGCAGGCACTACACCACGTTCTGCGTGCAGACACTGCAAACAAAAAGGAGCTATTAACACCCAAAAAGGCACACAAGAACAGCTGCACAGCAACACCACACAGCACACTAGGGGGATTCACCAACACCACCCCTTTAAGGACCACTGCAACACCAAGTAGGTCACGCCCACATATGACGTCAGAAAGGTGAAGTGCTGCTCGTCTGACTTACCGCCTTAAATGACTGCTCCCAGACTTATAAAACATATAAAAACTGTTAATAAAAGTTATAAACAAATACAAAAAAGTTATAAGAATAGAAAATGGTGACTTATCCTGCCCCGGTCTGACCACAAGACCCTCCCGTGGGGCGGAAGGATTAAAGTCTGCCGGACCCAGCGGTGTTGCGGCTCCTGCCACAAAGGGCGTACTGGCAGGGCTGATCCGCTCTGTGTGTTGATCCCTTTGCGTGGATTCAGTTGTCGAAACAGACGAAGGAGCTCGGAGATGCACCGGCTTGGCACTTACTAATCCCCGGACCCTAACTACCTAAAGGAGGCATCCAGACACGCATGCCACTGCCAAGATGGCGATGACAGGACCCGCCCACCGAGCTTCAATTCAGCTCTTCAGAAACCTATTGGTGACATCAGGGAGGCTACGACCATCTCTTTATATACAGTCTATGGCAGGGGTGCCCAAGTCCAGTCCTCGAGATCTACTATCCTGAAACCTTTAGATGCAACCCCTGTCCAGCACAGCTCGGTCAAACAGCTGAATTCCTCTTCTGCATGTCATTCAGCTCTGCAGAGGCCTTTTTTTTTCTTTTTTCAACCTTTGGTTATAAATTCCTTTGGACATTTTTGCAAGAGCATTTTATTAAACCCTGCTTTACGAGTCATGGAGCTACTGACCGTCCTTCACTTTTACATTGAATATTTTTCTCCTACATTTAGATTTAAATAAAGTGTGAAACACGTGGCGATAAAACTAAAGAGGCGCGCTTAAAGAAGGAAGAGAGGGGGAAGGGAAACAGAAAAGTGAATAAATCAACAAACAACCCACTAAGAATGATTAGAAAAATAAAGCAGATACAAACTTAAAAAATCCCCTACAGCAATGAATCCACCACCAGTCGGACCACCACTCAGGAAACCGTTTACAGTTGACAAATGTGAGAAAGAACGGATTGTGGTATTTTCTACTCTGTATTCTCCGACAACACCAAGCAAAGCCAGTAAGGAGACTGGATCCAATTTAAACTGAGTTAGAGAGTGAAATACCTCAGTCCAGTATCTATGGAGGCTGGGAATGGACATGTACGTGTGAATTAACTGTGTCATAATACACAAAATAAATCATAGGATTCAACATACATTGCTTAAAAAAAACAAAAAACTATTTGCCTCATAAGTTTAATTATCTCGTCTTTTATCATTTGTTTAAATTTTCCTATTGATTACATGATTTTATTTCTTTACTGCAGCTGCTCCAGAACTCCTTGTAGAAATACAATAGAGTTTAGCATTTTTTTCTCACAGCTGGTTTCTTTAAAATGGATATTCCTCTCAGGCCAAATATACTCTTTTTTTAACTGGAAAAGCTTTTGGATGCTGCTGGGTAGTTGATAGTTTTTGACTTTGTACATAATTTGAAGTATCTTAAATTTTAATACTGAATCCAAAACATGTACAAGTATGGTTTTTGGCATATGATCTTGATGGACCACTTTGAATTGAACGAGGCAGTGACGAGTGCACAGAGAGGACAAGTTGACATGTTCAAGTACCAAAACACTAACCTGGTAAGCCTAGAATACTATCCTACCAGACTCATCGCAGCAACGGATTTCTAGGGCGGGACAAACAAGTTTGGAGTAAACCAATCAGAAAAATGGCCGACGTGACGTCAGTAAAGCAGCAGCCTACAATGTCCGGAAGTGTTCAGTAGAGCGAACGCAACAGGAGAAAGTAAACACGGCGTGTGGTACAGAAGACATAAATGACCTGTGTCGTTTTTGCTGTGAAAACCTGAGGCTACATGGCGTTATTGGCTACTCGGTGTTGCTTTTTTAACCTAATTGTAAGTCAGTAACATTTTTTACGACAAAAAGAAACAAACTCCCGCTACGTACGTGCGCCATCTGGAACGTTTTGAAGAATACATGGTGACGTAAAGCAAGCGGCAAGAGTCTCTTCAGAATGACCAATCAGAGCGGCCAGTTTGTTAAAGACAAATGCGAATCTCCGTGAAGGGGAGGGACTCCAGACTGAGTCACTCTATATTAATATATAGAGCACTCCAGTCTGTCGTGTCAGGCTACCAAAACAGCACAGATTTTATGTGCCATAGTGAAATCCTGCCCTGTCAGACGTCGGTGGAAGTAAATGAGTCCATCTAAATAAAAATAAAGATGGGAAAATAAAGTTTTAAAAAAAGGTGTGATTGTGACACCTAATTCTGAGTTTTCTTGTTACAGTTCTAAATGGTCGGCTTGTGAGATCTAGCTGCATGTCCTGCTGTCTACTCAGCATTTGACTGGATGTAATGATGATTTAGTTAAAGGATGGGATGGTTGAAGCACGTACTTCGCTCGATGGATGCACAGTAGTTAAAGCTGAGCTTTGATTGTTTACATGTACGGATACAAAACTTTCTGTCGCACAACACTGAAGAAAGACCTTCACAGCAACAAGAAATGAATGCAAACAGTTCATCTTTATTACTTTGTGAAGGGTTTTTTAAAAAAACTTTTATTGATAAAAGTGGTGCTATCGGGTCCTTTACCTTTACTTTTACTGACTGGCTACTCCATGTTTTTTACCAGCAGTTTTAGAGCATTTTTAACCCTGTTTCCATCTGTCATCCAGCACCTGCGTCCTTCATCCTGTCCCGGGGAAAGTATCCCTCCTGTTCTGCTGAAGGAGGTTTTTAGTGCTGTGGGTCCATCGCTAGTCAGTTTGGTTAATGCCTCTCTTCTTTCAGGTTGTGTTCCAGCTGCTTTCAAGCATGCTGCTGTGCAGCATAAGAACTTGGATCCTGATGTTCTTTCAAACTTCAGGCCAGGGGTAGGCAGGGGTGCCACAGTCCTGCAAATGTTAGGAGTTTCTCTGCTACAACACACCTGCCACACATCAGACCTAATTAGCAGACTTGTGCAGAGCTTGACATCAAACTCTGCACAAGTCTGCTAATTACCATGGATTTGAATCAGGTGTGTTGCAGCAGGGAAACTCCTAAAATCTGCAGGACTGCGGCGCTCGAGGACCGGAGTTGCCTACCCCTGCTTTAGGCCGATTTCTAAGCTGCCTTTTCTTTCTAACGGTGTTAAAAAGAAAATGATGCTTTTCATCACACCTGACGCATTTTGAGCTTCTAAAATGCTTAAAACGCTGAACGCTCGCCGTTTAGTGAACGGTCACTAAAGTGTCACTTTTGCGTCCAACGCCCAAGACGCTCCTGTTGCGTTTGTCGCTTGTCGGGAGCGAGCAGCGGAAAAGAGAGGGGGGGAAAGGCGGAGCTTTCCCTACGGTCAGTTTGAATGATGGCGGATGCAGTAAAGAGAGCGGCATGGCTTTGTTTAATAAATAAAGCTAAAGAATGTTGTCGTAGGGTTAGGCAAGGTCCTTTCTGTTCCTTTCACGATCATAAAAATGCGAACAGTCATAGATGACTGCCTTTGTTCATACCATAACAATTGGCTTGTCCTCCATTTTTGACTTCATCCCGCTGAAAAATGAGCCGTGACGTATATCGCTCTGATTGGTTGACGCCCCGCGTCAAGCGACAAAAGTTCAGATTTTCCATCTCTGGAGTTTGTGGCGAGTAACGTGCATCAACCTTAAAAAAATGTATAAATTTTTGGCGCCGCGAGAAAGCTTGACGCCTCCTTGATGCGCCTCCACATAGACTTTACATGTAAATGTAAACTTTACATGTACATGTGACGCTCTTGACTCTCAAAACACGTCTGGTGTGAACACACCATCGGATTTTAGGGTGGTTTATCTTCAGTTACAAGATCACCTTGACCTTCGTGGCATTCATGAGAAGTTTCCGTCTGGTTTTAATTCTTGTCACAGCAGTGAGACGGCTCTTCTCAGGATGCAATGATTTGCTTTTAACAGTGGATTCTGGAGCTTCAACCAATCTTCTTGATGTCTCTGCTGCTTTCGACACAGTAGACCATGATGTTCTGTTATCACGCTTGCAGCGGTGTGTTGGTCTAACTGGTACAAAACCCAAATGGTTTGAGTCCATTTATGTAACAGGAGTTTGCATGTTCTTCTTCAAAAGCAACACTTAAACATGAGGCTCCGTCCAAAGTTTCATCCTTTTTTCACTATATTTACTTCCTCTGTGGTCCATTTTTAATAAATTTAATGGGTCATTTCATTGTTACGCTGATGACATTCAGCTTTATTTTCCTTTAAAGTCTGTTGGAGCCCGCGGTGTAGAACATTAGACATTAGAAGATGAAAGTTCCTCTGCATAAATGAGGATTGAACTGAAGTCATTACTTTTGGGAAAACTGACCTGTTGGCTCTATAACTCTTTTAACCACCTTTTTATTAAAAATCGTCTTTTATTTTAATTTTAAATTTGATAGGCAGGTCAGTGCAGTGGTCAGGTCTAGTTTTTATTATCTGAGGCTTATCAGTAAAGTGAAGCCTCGTTTTCCTCATGACATCCTGGAAAGGGTTATTCCTGCCTTTATCTTCTCCAGAATGGACTACTGCAACTCACTTTATACTGGGATTGACCAGTCTCTCCTCCGCTGCCCACAGCTGGTCCAGGACTCAGCTGCCCGCCTGTTAACGGGGAAAAGATGGTGTGAGCACATTATCCCTGTGCTGCGTTCTCTTCACTGGCTGCCTGTCTCTTTTAGATTAGTTTTTAAAGTTTTACTTCTGGCTTTTAAATGTTTAAATGCTCTGGCACCTTCGTATCTTTCTGAACTTCTGCACCATCACCTTCCTGTTAGAGTTGTGAGATCTGAGGACCAGATGCTTCTAGTGGTCCCTCAACTCCTGGAGACAGAGCCTTTTCCACAGCAGCCCCCAAACTCTGGAGGGCTCTCCCTCTTTCTGTGAGGTCGGATCAGACTTTAAGTGGCTTTAAGTCTCTCTAAAAAACTCATCTTTTGACTTTGGCTTTTAACTCCAGAGGGCATGACGACTAGGTCTTTTCTGTCTTATATTGTCTTTTTAACAGTTTTATTGTCTTTTTAACAGTTTTTTATGCTATTAATTATTTTATTTGACCTGTACCGCACTATGGTTGTCTTGTGGTATGTGAAAGTGCTCTATAAATAAAGTTTTGATTGATTGATTGATCTTCTGGCAGTAAAAGGGCCAGATCATGTTCAACCAGCTCTTTTTCTTTTAAAGACTTGGTTCTTAGCAACCTTCTAACTAAAATACAGTGAAGAAATGGTGTGAATTCCCTGTTTTTCTCTATGACAAGAAAAAACAAACAAAAAGCGTGTCCATATTTAAAAGACAGGAATTTACAGTACACTTGAATTGTAACTACACCCTGCTGATTTTTTTTATAGTAAATCCACCATATTGACCTTTTTTTAGGTGATTCATGTAGCAGCTTGGTCGGACATTAAGCCGATGGAGAGACATACCGATTCACAAGGCTTTTATTTCTTCTCAAAGGCTTTTTCTTTGTTGAAAAGCAGCTTTTTGCATCAAAACTGGACAAATCATCAAGCAACAGGTCATCCTTCAAAGTGCAACTCAAGTAGTGAGAAACAGAAATGACTGAATATTTTTTCTATAGCAACAGTACTACACTTAGCTCATATAAAATCTGTCTGAACATTTAGAGACATCTAAGGGCAATGAAGTGGTGAACTGTAATGAATAAACAGCTACATCATCTTCCAGAGTTAAAGTATTTAGCTGAGTCAGGAGGTTTGGAAGAACACAGGGCGTGATTTAAAGATGGCTGTCGGACACCGAAACGCCACGATGTTTAAAGAGTATTGGAGTTCTGCCATCAGACACTGATGCCGTAGGTCAGCAGAGAAAATCTAGTCTGTTTTGTTTTGTTGTTTTTTTAATAAACAAATACCCCAATCTAAAACTTTCAAAGCAAAATGTTGAGAAAAGTCTGAAACAGGCTGGCAAGGTGAGTGACTGCTCTCTTTAAATCTGGAGAGGAAAGGTTTAGTTTTCTTTTTCTCACAATGTAGGTGAAGAAGATCACCTCTACGTCACATTTGAGTGTGAAAAACTAAATCTGGATTGAACCAGCAGCCATTTTGAAACCATGTTATCATGTTTTTAGTACATTTTAGCAGCACCATTGGTGGTTTTCAAACAATAAGGTCATAAAATGTTGCTTAAAGCGCAAACAACATATTTTAGGATGTACAATCTCTTTAAATAGAAGTGCCTTGTTCTGTTTTTATTGTTGCTGTTGGAGTCCATTTTTAAAATGGAAAATCTGCACATAAGAATAAAACTGCAGATAAACAGCAGTCTTCTTAAATAACATCAAGTCTTGTATTAAAATAAACCTCCCTTAATTTCCACAAAACCTAAACTGCAAAGCAAAGATTTTTTTTGTTGTGTAGCACTTTGGTTCAATCGTACTGTTTTTACTGTTTTGATTGATAATTGACACTGGATTACAGCTGTATTTGTGCTTTAAATTTCACATTTCAGGGATGTGAAATGCTCATTAAAAGATTTTTTCTGGTTGGACATTTTATTCCTTTTCTACTTTGTGCCCCTAATGTGATTAATTAAAAATGAGTACATCTTATTGTTAAAATGCTTACACATTTGACAAGCAGTTAAGAAAATGACAAACTGACTACACATTTGGGTGCAGACTTAAGCTGCTGATAGTGTTTATATGCATAATTTTTTTATATGAAGCGTATGGATAAGATGAGACATTTTGTTCTTACAGGTTGTTGCTGCAGAAGGTCCAGTGCGGGCAGAGACATTGACAACAACATCAGGAAAGACTCCATCACAGCTGGACTCAAAAAGCATCATGTCCCAGTACACCAACATCATTACAGGGAAAGCTCATGCTGTGGACATCAATTTTGTGCCAGAAAAGGTAAGCCTTATCAATATTTGAAACAATTTGTCCCAATGCGGCATCATTATAGAGCGTTATAACCCAAATTATGGAGATATGTGTTAATCTGTTTATGTTGTGAAATGATAGAAATGTTCTGGTGTGTTTGAACGTGCCCTTAACTTTTTGTTGCTTGCAGTCCTTGATTTGGGAGAAACTACCCACCACCAGCCAACTGATGTCAAATACAGAAAGACGGAGGGAACTCCTGGCCATCAAAGAGGTGTTTGATGATTCCCTGACTCCTTTCAGCCGCAACATCCAGAAGAAGATTCTGGAGCTGACAAAAACCAAACTGGAGGAAGGTCAGCCAGAGACAAACTCATACTGGTATCTGTTATCTGAGCTGATCAGCTGTCAGAGTAATCAAAGCTTGACTTAATTTCGCTGCGATGGACTGGCGAGCTGTCCAGGGTGTACCCTGTCTTTTACCCAAAGACTGCTGGGATAGGCTCCAGCTTCCCTGCGACCCTTCATTGGACTTAGCGGTTAGGATAATGAATGAATGAATGATTTAATGTCGATTACCTTCTTTATTATCACAGTTTCTAGCATGAGCATATGTTTTACCAGCTATTTTAAAAAGATATTTTCAACATGCCAAGTTTGCAGAAACAGAAGTTGTTTCAATCAAGAATCCAGTTATAAAGCCATGCCTACCAACCACGAGGAAGACAGAGTCAAACTGGGGTTTGCTCACCTTGAAGTACTGTATAGTCATTTAAAAGCAGAGACTGTTTGTAAATGTTTATCAGTGCAATGAAACAAATATAATATATACATGTGTTGTACATGAAATCATGAATAATGATGAATAATGACAGTATTTGCTCTGATTCTGTTCCGAGTTAAACCATCAATCACTTGACCTTGAAAGGTAATTGTCTTTCCTGATCATGCAGCTGGAGTGTTGCAGTGCTTCAGTTACAGGATGTGCTGAATTTAAAGTCAGGCAGGGGCAGAAATAGTCAAAACTACAAAGGGTTGGAACATGTACTTCCATCTAGATATCAGTAGATTAGTAAAGAAATAAAAACTTCCTTTCACCAAAGCACTTTCCTTGGATCCCACCGGAAAACCTCATGAGGTTGAGAAATCGGGAAGGACTCAATGAGAGCTTCAGTTCTACAAAACATGCTTAGATATTGTGTCTAGGCAAAGCAAGTTTATTTTTACAGCACATCAAACATACAAGACAAATCAGAGCTTTACATAAAACATTAAAAGCATGACAGATGGTGCAAAGAAGCATAACAGACAACAACAAATCACAAAATCCACAATAAAATCAAAACATGCTTAGATATTGTGTCTAGGCAAAGCAAGTTTGTTTTTACAGCACATTAAATGTACGAGATAATTCAACATTAAATATTAAAAGAATTACAGATGGTGTAAAGAAGAATGAAACACAACAACAAATCTCAAAAGCCACAATAAAATCATAAATTAAAATAATTAAAAGCAAGACCAGTTACCTTGCTGATTTCATGCAAAGAAAAAAACGAAAAGATGGATTTAAAAGTGTCTACACCTAGTTTAGTCTCCTCTGGCACATTGTTCCACTTGTTTGCAGCATAACAGCTAAATGCTGCTTCTCCATGTTTAGTCTGGACTCTGTTGGTTTATATTCATGTTGGTTTATATTCTCTCAACATGTCACAGATGTATTCTGGTCCTAAACCATTCTGGGATTGTAAACCATCAGCAGGGTTTTAAAATCTATCTTGTGACTGACTGGAAACCAGTGTAAAGATGTTAGTACTGGTGTGATGTGTTCATATCTTTTCGTCCGAGTTGAAGCTCTACCAGCAGCATCTGGATGAGCTGCAGATGTTTAAATGCTCTTTTTAGGAACTCTGAAAAGACCATACAGTGATCTAATCTACTGGAGATGCATGGAGGAGTTTCTACTGGTCTTTGCTGAAAGTCAGATTGGAGTATATCAACGCTGCAAAGTTTTTTTCTTCATTTGTAATAATATTTTCTCTCATCCAAGTGTTTATTTGCTCCAAACAGTGACACAGTACATCTATTGGACTGCAGTCATCTGGTGACTAGGACACATAAAGTTGTGTATCATCTGCATAACTGTATTATTTGACCCAAAGGGAGCATATACAAGTTGAACAGAAGAAGTCCAAGGACTGAGCCCTGAGGTACTCCACAAGTCATGGCCATTCATAGATGCTGATCATAACAAAATAACTCTGAACTTCTAAATAGGACCTGAACCAATTAGGGACCACTCCAGAAAGTCCAACCCAGTTTTCAGCCAGAATCTACAGTATCATACGCAGCACTGAGATCTAGCAGAGCTAGGACAAAAAGTTGACCAGAATCAGTATTCAACCTAATGAATCAATATTTAACTTTCATTTAAGAAGTCATTAAGCTGGTTAAAGGTTTATAGGAGAAAGCGCTATAGCTGGTTAGACAGGTCTGTAGCTGTCTCTAACCAGCTACAGACTGGTTAGTATAGACCTGGCTAGAGACAGGTCTATAGCTAGTAAGACATGCTCATAGCTGGTCAGAGACAGGTCTATAGTTGGTTTAAGACAGGTCTGTAGCTGGTCAGAGACAGGTCTGTAGTTGGTTTAAGACAGGTCTGTAGCTGGTCAGAGACAGGTCTGTAGCTAGAGACAGGTCTATAACTAGTTGGAGACAGGTTTACAGCTGGTTAGATACAGGTCTATAGCTGGTCAGAGAAAGGTCTATAGTTAGTTGGAGAAAGGTCTGTACCTGGTTAGAGATATGTTTACAGCTGGTTAGAGACAGGTCTATAGCTGGTTAGATACAGGTCTATAGTTAGTTGGAGAAAGGTCTATACCTGGTTAGAGATATGTTTACAGCTGGTTAGAGACAGGTCTATAGCTGGTTAGATACAGGTCTATAGCTGGTTAGATACAGGTCTATAGCTGGTAAGACAGGTCTATAACTAGTTGGAGACAGGTTTACAGCTGGTTAGATACAGGTCTATAGCTGATCAGAGAAAGGTCTATAGTTAGTTGGAGAAAGGTCTATACCTGGTTAGAGATAAGTTTACATCTGGTTAGAGAAGGGTCTGTAGATGGTTAGATACAGGTCTGTAGCTAGAGACAGGTCTATAACTAGTTGGAGACAGGTTTACAGCTGGTTTGAGACAGGCCTGTAGCTGGTAAGAGACAGGTCTATAGTTAGTTAGAGAAAGGTATATACCTGGTTAGAGATATGTTTACAGCTGGTTAGAGACAGGTCTATAGTTAGTTAGAGAAAGGTATATACCTGGTTAGAGATATGTTTACAGCTGGTTAGATACAGGTCTATTGCTGGTCAAAAAAAAGGTCTATAGTTAGTTGGAGAAAGGTCTATACCTGGTTAGATATACGTTTACATCTGGTTAGAGACAGGTCTATAGCTGGTTAGATACAGGTCTATAGCTGGTAAGACGGGTCTATAACTAGTTGGAGACAGGTTTACAGCTGGTTTGAGACAGGCCTGTTGCTGGTAAGAGACAGGTCTATATTTAGTTAGAGAAAGGTATATACCGGGTTAGAGATATGTTTGCAGCTGGTTAGAGACAGGTCTATAGTTAGTTAGAGAAAGGTATATACTTGGTTAGGGATATGTTTACAGCTGGTTAGATACAGGTCTATAGCTGGTTAGAGAAAGGTCTATAGTTAGTTGGAGAAAGGTCTATACCTGGTTAGATATATGTTTACAGCTGGTTAGAGACAGGTCTATAGCTGGTTAGATACAGGTCTATAGCTGGTTAGAGAAAGGTCTATAGTTAGTTAGAGAAAGGTATATACCTGGTTAGAGATATGTTTACAGCTGGTTAGAGACAGGTCTATAGTTAGTTAGAGAAAGGTATATACCTGGTTAGAGATATGTTTACAGCTGGTTAGATACAGGTCTATAGCTGGTCAGAGAAAGGTCTATAGCTGGTAAGACAGGTCTATAACTAGTTGGAGACAGATTTACAGCTGGTTAGATACATGTCTATAGCTGGTCAGAGAAAGGTCTATAGCTGGTAAGACAGGTCTATAACTAGTTGGAGACAGATTTACAGCTGGTTAGATACAGGTCTATAGCTGGTCAGAGAAAGGTCTATACCTGGTTAGAGATAAGTTTACATCTGGTTAGAGAAGGGTCTGTAGATGGTTAGATACAGGTCTGTAGCTAGAGACAGGTCTATAACTAGTTGGAGACAGGTTTACAGCTGGTTTGAGACAGGCCTGTAGCTGGTAAGAGACAGGTCTATAGTTAGTTAGAGAAAGGTATATACCTGGTTAGAGATATGTTTACAGCTGGTTAGATACAGGTCTATAGCTGGTTAGAGAAAGGTCTGAAGCTGGTTAGAGACAGGTCTATAGCTGGTTAGATACAGGTCTATAACTAGTTGGAGACAGGTTTACAGCTGGTTTGAGACAGGCCTGTAGCTGGTAAGAGACAGGTCTATAGTTAGTTAGAGAAAGGTATATACCTGGTTAGAGATATGTTTACAGCTGGTTAGATACAGGTCTATAGCTGGTTAGAGAAAGGTCTGAAGCTGGTTAGAGACAGGTCTATAGCTGGTTAGATACAGGTCTATAACTAGTTGGAGACAGGTTTACAGCTGGTTTGAGACAGGCCTGTAGCTGGTAAGAGACAGGTCCATAGTTAGTTAGAGAAAGGTCTGAAGCTGATTAGAGACAGGTCTATTGTCAACTAGAGACATGTCTGTAGTTGTTGATCACAGAGGAATCTAGGGTCCTTTTTATTTAGGAGTGGCTTAATGGCAGCTATCTTTAGTGACTTGGGAAAAATACCTGATGCCAGTGAGCGGTTGACAAAAAGCAGGAGGTTTTAAACAATGATAAAGATAGTATCATCTTCAGAGAGCATGTTGTTCATTTTAAATGCAAATCTTTTTCTTGGCGGATTTTACAATCAATCATATTAAATTGTGACATAGCATCAGAGTTATTTCTAAGTTTTGGACATTGACTTGTCTTCATGTATGACTGTGTTACATTAATATTTTCTCTAATTCTTTTAATCATTTCACTAAAAGTTATCAAATTTGTTGTATTTCTCAGTGGAAAGGAGTTCTGTGCTGAACAGTTTTAGAGGATTTGTAAGTTTTTCAATCAGTGTGAACAGATGTGAGAATTCTTGACATTCTTATTAATCATCTGAGATAGATACCACTCCCTGGCCTCGCACAGCTCATTGTTCAAATTTTGCAGGCATTGTTTGTACAGCTCATAATGAATTTGAAGTTTTGTTTGTCTCTGTCTATGTGCAGCTTTTTTGCATTCTCTTTATAGGTTTATAACCATACTTGTATTTCATCATAGTGTCTTCTCTTTGCTTAAGGTGCTCTTGATTCTTATCGGCGCAACAGTGTCCATAACATTCAGGATTTTCAGATAGAAATTATCCAGAAATCTATCAACTGACTCTGTTGTAGGTAACAGAGCTAAATCCTTGATAAGCTTGTTCTGTTATTAAAGTACCTCTTTCTAACCGAGAAGCAGGTTGTTTGGACATTCAGAGTAAAGCAAACCGGCAGGGTTCTAGCTGCTCTACAGTCCTGGATCTTCATTGCTGGATTTCTGCTTCCATGATGCTGCAGATGTTTTTATAGTGGTGAAAGGTGTGGACTGCAGCAGACTAGTTCTCCTGTTCCACCATGCTGCTGTGATGATGCAGGATGTGGTCCAGCATGGTGAAACCTGCAAGGTCTTCCCTGAAAGAGACGTTGTCTGGATGGGAGCAGATGTTTCAGCATTGATGGAGCTTCCCAGATGTGGAAGCTGCCCACGCCATCGGCACTAATGCAACCCCATCCCATCAGAGATGCAGGCTGATAACAAGCTGGATGCTCCCTCTCCTCTTTAGCCTGCAGGACACGCCGTCCATGCTGTCCACTGAGACTTTTCCACTTTGACTCCCACCATTTCAGAAGGTTCAGAAAAGATGGCGGTGTTTCTGGATCTTGTCCACACGGCTTCTTCTTTGCATGATGGTGCTTTAACCTGCATTCATGGATTTCAGGGTGAACTGAAATTCTTCCTGTGTCCAAGCAGTGATTTGCAGTTGAGAATCTTGACCCATGCGCACAGAGATTCCTCTAGATTCCCAGAAATGTTGGGACAGTATACACTGGAGAAGATGGTGTCTTCAACGTCTTTGCAATGTAATGTTGAGGATCAGTTTTCTAGAATTGTTCCTCTATTTTTAGATGCAGTGTCTGTCAGATTGTTGAACCTCTGTCCGTCTGAGACTTCACCTCTCTGACATGCTCTTTTTACACCCAGTCATGCTACTGACCTGTTAACAATTAACCTAATTAGTTATCAAATCCTCCTTCAGATGTTTTTATTTAAATAAGTTACTTTTACAGTATTTTGTTGACCAGGTTTACAATGTGTTGCAGCCATAGGATCAAAATGAACTCATATGTTCCATGAAAGGGTTCCAACATCTAATACACTGTTTAAGTTCTGTTGGAAATAAAATTCATGTTTGTTGGATTATCATATCCTTGTATTTTCCTTTTATTTACATTTTACACAGTGTTCCCATACCTTTATGGAACTAGAGTTGTGATTAAGAAAGGCAGGTAGCTCGCGCTCACATCTGTCCTCATATTCATTTACAAAAATCACATTTAATGCAACTTGGCCAATAATCATTGATCAAACTTTAAAGTTGCAGCTTCAGGAAATTGTGGGACTAAATGATCTTCTTTATTTTATTAACACTCTACTGTATCATTTGCTAAACAAAAAGGATAAATAAACATCTAAGCATCTTTAGTAGCCTTTAGATCAGGGGTGTCCGAAGTCGGTCCTCGAGGGCTGCAGTCCTGCAGGTTGTCGATGTATTCCTGTTCCACACACCTTCTTTCTATTAAATGGGTCCAACAGCTAATAAAGTTCTGCACAATGGTTGATTAGTTTGATTCAGGTATGTCTGAGCAGGGATACATGGAAAACCTGCAGGAATGTTGCTCTCGAGGCCTTTAGCTAGACATCCCTGATTAGAGCCTTTAACCAGGTGCAGTACCACATAATTACCAGCATGGGGCGCTGTTTATTTAGCAACCCACAGGCTGGTTGTTTATTAAACTGGTAGATCAGAAAACTTGGAGGGAGCGCTTGTGTTTCCAACACAGAAAGACATCAAAATGGCAGCCATATGTGTTTTTTTTTTGGTTTTTTTTGCTGTTCTCATGTTAATCACTTTAATCACTGCAAATGAAGAGTCTGCAAACTGTGAAGGAAGAAACAGCTTATTTCCTCGAAAGATGCTCAAGAATTTATCTTTTTTTTTTTTTTTTGATGATGTAAATCTGAAGTTGAACCGTGTTCGAATGTTTTAGTTTAAACATATTTATCAGAAATAAAGCATAAAAGCTGTTTTTTCTACGTTAATTGCCACATTAAAGCACGCTTCCATCCCCACTGCCTCCATTACCAGATAAAATTAGATTTCAGTGTCTTCAAGGTCCATGGGGACACAGTTATATAATCAAATATACAAGCAGAGGAGGGGGGGTAGCAGCTTTGAGGTTCGCAATATACTGCCAGGATTATTCCAAAACACAGTCGCAGTGGCATCGATGACAAGGATGTAAAGAGGGAGGAATTGGGGGACAAAGCTTAGAGAGAGGGGGACGGCTGTGAGAAAGAAGAAAGCATGGTGCATTAATGAACAGAAAGAAATACAGAGACTGGGAATGTGGAGTTGCAAATATGCCTAAAAACCCACCGGAGCCAATCATAACGACGAGAAGAGGGACAGCAGAGAGGAAAGGGAGGGCAGAAGGACACGAGGGGGAGGAGGTGGAAGGAGCAGCGGTGGGTGACTCAGAGGATGGCGAGGGAGCACAGCAGAGGAATGAGAGGGGAAGCGGAGGAGTGGGTGGAGGATTAGATGAGGGCTTTTCTTGCACAATCAGTGGCACACAGGTTAGGGGGAGTAAACAGGGTTGCTGGCTCTGATTGTGGGCTGTGACGCAGTGTGTCTGTCAGGGCGTGGGCTCAGGCTTATATGGTCATGCAGTATGTGTGTGCGTCTGCTTGGGTGGATGCCTCTGGCATGATTGGAGGAGACGAACATGATTATTTCTACATGCATGAATTCATCTTGAGTCTATAAATGCTCAACAGCAGATATTAGTTTTCTATTTTAGCACGATAATGCATTCAGTGTGTTTGGCTTTATGTCGAGGTCTACCATGCAAATATGTGTGTGTATACAAACCAGAAGAACATATCTGAGGTTATTTTTTTCTTTTTACAGTTTCAGAGCTTTTTTAGAGCATCTCCCGTCTCCTCCCCTCCCCTCTGCTGAGTATCCGTCTGTGTGTGTTGCAGCCAGCAGCACTGCAGTCTCCCAGCTCCGGCCCTGCACCGCTTACTCAGCACTTCCAGCCCTTCACTTCCCAAAACAGCCCTGTGGGATGCAAACGCTCACACAAACACTCACAAACATATCCTTGGTCTTCACCAAACCATAGTTTGGTGCATTTAGGTATTCCGTGCCATAGCTTCACAGACGCAGATGTGCTCACACATGCGTGTAATTCAATAACTACATACATAAACAAACACTGTGGACATGTACACAGATGCATATTCTGAACCGTGTTTCTGCCTGCAGGCATGAAGCTCCGAAATATCAGATTCATTTAGATCGCTGTGGAGTAACTTCATCATTTAAAACTTCACGCCAAGAGCTGAGAGCTGTGAACACAGCAACGGCGTGTGGGAAAGCTGTGCTTGGTAAAACAACGCCAACATTGTACAGATGCTGCTTTTCCATCCATTATTGATGAGCTAATCCGGTTCCACAGCTGTCTGACTGTACTGTGAGGACTTGAGCAGGATGTGTGTCCAGGCATGTTTTCCTGTGTTTGTCAGTGTTTCTGCAGGTTAACTGACTCGGTTACATGTTGCAATGTGTGTGTGTTGCAGTGATTAATTATTCATTAGTGCAGCCTTGGCGGTGCAATAGATCTCTTTAGCTTTCTGAGCTCTAGATACCAATTTGCTGCAGGGCTGGAATTTTTATTATAGAGATATTGATTAGAATTTCATAGTAGGACCAATAATGCTGGGTGGTACACAGAGGACTTGGTCCTGGCTCATAAAGATGGTCCAGTTTCTGGGAAAGATACCAAAAGGCGATATGATGAATATCTTACAGAACAGATTCCAGCTGCAGCATCTCAGGAAATATGCCTCCTATCGGGTTTAACATCGGACTGTAAAAGATGGGAGGATCACACATATTTATGGATCAAAAGTGTGACAATGTTGAGGATTTCCGGTTCATTATAATTCATAGTCTGATGTCAGATGTTTCTTTTTGATTTAGCGAGGTAAAACATGGTGTCTCTTAGTGGGACATTGACATGCAACATGCAGCTGTAAGATGACCAAACTTCCCTCCCTGGGGAGAAAAAAAAAACGCTCATTGGTGCTGAAGCAGTCTAATTTAATTACATTCAGCTTTATTTGTAAAGCGACCATTCAGTCCAGTTAAACTCCAATTAAAACAAATGTATTAAATGATTCACATTAATCCAGTTTATTGTAACTAACTTCTTATTACCTAACTGAAGGAACAAGCTGGTTGAATTATACGTTTTCTTTTGTTCAAACATCCATCTTGAGTTGCAAAAAAGAGGAAAAACTCCAGAAGAAGAACCAGGAGGACGGACATCTTCCTGGACTGATGAAGAGGAGATGAAGAAGGGTCAACAAGAGCTCTGAGTCTGGGATTCCTGCTCAGACAGACAACAGAAACACAAATTAATAATGTCATATATTTATACATGGAGAATAAATAATAAAGACAGAATAATGAAAGGTGTGCTGAGGGCTTCATGGGATGTTTCCCAGCAGTCTGAACCTTTAGCAGTCTAACTAAAGGAATGACGGAGGGTCCCCAAGCCAGATGTGACTAAACTTTATATTAAAATGGACAAATCCCAAACTGGGATGTGGTTCCTTAAAGAAGGGTCTGATAAACTGAAGGTTCTGCACCAGTAACCAGAAGTAAACCTGCAGAGTATGAAGTGCTCTGCTTAGAAGATCTGAGATCTTCAGTGAGGAGAAGAAAAGAAATTAAACTCTGGATTTAACGGGAAAACATAAAACTGGAGAAATATTCTCATCAAAAATCAGCTGAAGGCTTTTCAGATCATTTTCAGACCCAAAAGCTAACAAGAGTGTCTGGTGCATCACAACATAACATGTCAAGTGGTCGATTTATAGTTCAGTATAGCAAATACTGACTAAACAGTTCTACATGTAAAATCATTACATACAAAAGAAAAATAATAATCAAGCTCTAGTTTCCACTATTTTTCTTTTTTGAAAAGTTTGGTTGGTGTTTAGTTAGCAGTGAAACTAGAAGGTTAGCTTAAAATCCACCCTGAACAGTGCTGTCCTTACAGGTAAAATAAAGAGCAACTTGTGGATTTCTGTCCGATGCGAAGGCGTCTGTGTATGTGGTGGTGGCGTGCACCACTACACTGCAAAAACTCAGCCTTAAAAAACAAGAAAAAAATAGACAAAAATGAGGTAAATGTTGCTTAAAATAAGATAAATTATCTGCCAACAGAACAAGAAAATGTGGCTTGTCAAGACTTCCCAAAACAAGTAAAAATACTCTTAAAAGAAAATGAATTCTCTGGCATAAAAACAAAGAATTATCTTACCTTTAAAAGAAATAAGCATATACTCAATTTAAGATTTTTAATCTTACTTAGATTTCAGTTTTTGCACCGCTAGACACAATGAAGGGCGTCGTAACTACGAGTCAGATGTAATAGACACAAAAAATAGAATAGAAAACAGAAAAAAATAGATTTTTTAAAAACTTTCATGACTCCAAATAACTGATTCAAACTTTGCTCATCATCAACATTTTCACTGTTCTGGTTTGTTGCACTTCTCTCCGCTTTATTCTGCAGCATCATCGTGAATCCAACCCAAAATGCCTCTTCCAGCCCTTCAGAAGGAAAAGGAGGGGTTGATTCAGTGTGTTTTCTCTACCTCTCACACTCACACACACACACATACACATTTAAACACTTCCTTATGATTAAAGCTTCTTCATTTATTCATTTTAATCAAACCTAAACCAGGAAACACTCATAAAATATGAATATTAAGGACTGTCGGCCGGGCTTTTTGATGACTCTATAAATATCACAGATGAATGTTATGTAAAAGAAGACAGTGACAACAAGACAACACATCTGAAATCCAGCTGCCGCTTCAGCAACAGCACATAAAACTTTCTGTTGATACTTCTGGAGACTTCGATTGTCATGTGAGTGTTTAGTTGAATACTTTAGCGTGAAATTTGTTAAGCTTGCATTGTTTAATAAAAACTCTCCTGCAATGAATTTATCTTAAACATCAGGAAAGAGATTTTTAATCATCAGTTATGCTTGTTTCCATTTGCATCATCGCTCTGCACATCTCACTTATCATCGTCACTATATCCTCACACTGTGGTGATGATGATGATGCTGCTGCACGGCTGCAGCTCGGCTGTAGCCGGAAGAGCTCAGGATGCTGAGAGAAAACAATTAGCCGAGCTGCAATCCCTCTGAATATTCATATCTTCCTGATGTTATCGTGTACAAGAGCGAGACGCTGCAGGGTGGAGGAGAGACGAAGTAGGTGAAGGTTTGTTCCACAACAGCGTGCAGGATGAGAAAATGAAGTTTTAAGCAAGGAGAAAACAAAGATGTGCAAGATTTAGATGTTTATGCGTGTGAGGGAATAGCTGCTGCACCCAGGACTTTCTACGCAGGAGGAGCGGGGGGGGGGGGGGTGTTTTCCACAAACACATGATGGAGTTAAAGCTGTGGATTTTGCAGCATGAGACAGAATAGAAGAGGAAACAGCAGCAGATAAAAGATGGGTGTTTTCCTAAAGCCGGGCTGCCACTGCAGAGCCCGAAGCTGGGGGGATTTCTGTGCAGGATTTTTGTTATGCTGCTGCTGTAGCTGCACCACTAAATCGATGAGAAGAGTGGAGAATAGGAATGGGAGGAGGGTAAGCCTGGTCCAGAGCTGTTTCACTGCAGTAGAGGCTTTTTTTTTTTTTTTTTGTCCTCCCTCACTTGTTTCTCTTTGATAGATCCCCATCTCTTCTTCTCCTCTCCTTTTGCTGCTGTCATTCAAACCAGTCTCAGCTATCTCTCTGTGTCTTTCTGTCCTTATCCTCCTTTTCCTCCAGGCGCTACCCTCCTTCCCGATACCTGCCGCCCTTCTGTCCTAAACTAATCTGGCAACCTTGGGTAAAGCTGGCAGAGTTTTTGCAGAATATAGGCATCAAACAGGCAGAGAAAAACAACTCTTGGCTACATCAGCATCTGCTCAATAATGTTGCTTTTTACATAAAACTTCCATCAGACTTTGTGGATTTATCAGGTTATTGGTTCAGTTGGAGTGTACTAATATAATGTCTGAATGACTATTCATGCTGATGCTGGTGTGCTGAGGCATGATGGGTATAATGCAGTTCTCCTTCGTTCAGTAGACAAGATCTGTCTTACAAGCTAATAATAAGAAGCCCTAACACTGAACACTGAGGATATGAGAGGAATTACTGTGACGATGAGCAATTGGGGCCAAAACAATAAATACATTTTTTAAAGGACTGTTTTTTTTAGAGCTACTAGTGCAGTATTTTTGCTGCATCTATAAAAAAAAAACAAAAAAACAAAGCAGAAGTTTGAGAAGTTGTCTCTTCATCTAAAATGCCCAAGCTGCTCTGATTGGCTGGCGTCAGTCACCTGACACGACACCGTTTCCCACCCAGCGGCAGCATTTCTGAAATCTTCAAATAAAAAACTAAGTTCATCAGATGTAAAATTAGCACACTGCCCTGTGTGCAGGTGAGATTTCAGGAAACGGAAGATCACAAATATTCAAATCAAATTAAAGCTTTATTTATGAAGAAATTTTCACACCAAAAGTAGCTAGTAGCTAGTAGCTAGCTAACTTTATATGAAAACAGAAAACAAGTCTTCACACCAAGTAAAAAACACACTGCTGAAATAAACTCCTTTCCAAACCACACACACACACACACACCACATCCTATTTTTGCACTCTAACTTGTCGCTTCTGTCTCTTTAACTGTATATTAATGAGGAAATCATCGTCTGGCTTGATGCTAAGTTGAGGAAACATTATCTTGAGGATCTGTTCACATCAGGAGCCTGTCCACTCATGACCACAGAGACGCCCCCACTGGGAACCCCCCACCCCCATCAGGGCAGGCTGGGGTCAACACAGCAGCCATAGGGCTGCACTGCAGAACCCTAACAGCCACTTAGACAAAACTGACTGTGGCAACAACCCTGCAGACCGAGCAGACATCGCATGAGGGATCCCCAGGAGGGAAATAAAACATCAGATTTGATTTCACAGGCATTCTAAGCCCATAAAGTACCAAGCTGGTTTTTTATGTCTGAGTAAATGGGACTTATGTGCTGAATGCACATGAAGGATGGATGTGTGCAGCATCTGAAAATAAAGCTTGTGTAGACAAGTCTTTTTGTGTCATGGCCAGAAGTTACTTAATCTGTGGCCTAAATATGCATTTTCCCAGCTGGAAGTAATTTTTTAAACTATGCTTATGGTTCTGGTTGTTTGTAGAGCAAATCAATGATAAAGCTGTTACCACTTTGTGACAAGTTCACCTCTAGTATGGGGAGATCTTTTAGCATTTGCTGTTAGATGAGGAAATTTAACTTCAGATTGCATGTGCAGAGTGTTGGGGGGGGGGGGGGCATTTACACAACCTGTACTTTTTTTTTAAAAGACATTTGTGCTGAGCACATCACATTACAATCTGGTTGGAAAACACTGGATTTCCACTCATCAGCCAATCACATGGCAGAACAACTCAGCGGATTTGGACATGTAGACATGGTGAAGATAACTTGCTGAAGTTCAAACTGAGCATCAGAATGAAGAAGGAAGAGGTGACTCTGAAGAAAGGGATTGTTAGTGTATCTCAGAAACGGCTGATCTACTGGGATTTTCCCATACAGCCATCTCCAGGGTTTACAAAGACAATCTGAAGAAGAGAAAATACCCAGCGAGCAGCTGTTAACTGCACCAGAACGTCTTGTTGATGTCAGAGGAGACTGGTCAGACTGGTTGGAGATGATAGAAAGACAACACGAAGTCAAACAAGCACTGGTTCCAACCAAGATCTGCAGAACATCATCTCTGAACTCACAACACATCCAGCCTGGAAGCAGATGGTCTCCAGCAGCAGAAGACCACAGCGGGTTCCCTCCTGTCAGTAAGAACAGGAAACTGAGGCTACAATTCACACAGACTCACCAGAACTGGACAATAGAAGATGGAGAAACGTTGCTGGTCTGATGAGTCTCCAGTTCAGCTCCACATTCACATGGTAGGATCAGAATCTGCTGGAAACATCATGACAACATGGATCCATCCTGCTTTATATCAATAGTTCAGGCAGCTGGTGGTGTCATGATGTGGGGAATGTTGTCTTGGCCCACTTTGGGCTCTTTGGTTGAAAGATAACACTGTATTTATGTCGTACCCATCTAGATAAACATGACAGTGTTTCACAAAGTTGTACACAAAAGAATATAAAACACAAGAACAAAAGCATGTTTAAAAGACAGTATTCACCTGGTTATGGAACGGATCACTGGATCCACGGACCTCAGGTTCAGAGAGAAAGAGGCCCGTGAGAGAGTAGGAACAACTAATGCAGAGAATCAACGCTTGACACACCTGATAGCACAGTGTAGCATCTTCTGATGGAAACTTCCAGCAGGATGATGCACCATGTCACAAAGCTCACATCATCTCCACCATGACGATGAGTTCACTGTCCTCCAACGGCCTCCACAGTCACCAGATCTACATCCAGCAGAGCAGCTTTGGGACGTGGTGGAACGGGAGATTCCCATCATGATGTGCAGCAACGCTGTGATGCTTCATGTCAACATGGAGGAAATCTCTGAGGAACGTTTCCACTTTGTTGAATCTCTTCACACCAAGAAGTAAGGCAGTTCTGAAAGAAAAGGGGTTCCAACCTGGGCTGGGTGGGTCTGATAAAGTTACTGGTGAGTTGATGCATTGATGTTTGATTCAGTCCTCCCAGATGCTGCAATTAAGATCCAGTTATTCCATTAAAGGACAAGGACACAGCAACTGTGTGATGCTTCATGTCAACATGGAGAAACTCTCTGAGGAACTTTATGTTGACTTGTTGAATATCACCAAGACTGGAGATGCAGCGCTACATGAGAGTATTTTCTCTCTGGGGTCTGAATGCTATATGGGGTCTTATACATCACATAGATCTAATAGAATCATATCAACTGAATCATTTTCTTTGTCATGTCAAAGAAAAGTTTTTATGTGCTGATTTTGGGATTTCCTGTCATGAATTGATGCTCAGTGTTCAGCAAACTGGTAACACATCTGTAGAAACAGTTAAAGTGTTGCTGAGTAGAGCTAATACTGCTAAAACGGCACCGGAGTTGTTGTGTATTTTCTTATTTCTCACTGTGATCCTTGTGTTGTGTATAATTAATGTGTATTTGCACCAATGCGGTGTGTATGATTGCTCTCTATTCATAGTTATCGGTTTATGCAGAGTTAGGGGCTGTGGTTTGTGTTACACACTTCAGCGGTGGGTGTGTGTGTGTGTGTGTGTGTGTGTCTTTGTTTGTTTTGATGAGCACGGTTTGGATCCCAGAGACAGTAAAACATGACAAAATCAGGGGGAGAGAGGAGGGAGCTCAGATAGATGAGAAGGAAACCAGACCAAACATGGACACAGGTGACGTATAGAGGATACCCAGTTTCCATAGCAACAGGCAGGTGTAAGGCACCGGGAGCGAGTTTTCGATCTGCCGAGGTGAAACATCTGCATGCGTGGCACGACGTGATTTGCTCGGTTCACACACACTTTCACACCCGATGTAAAGATGTTTGCAGACGATCTGTGAAGACAAAGTAAATGTAAACATGGTGTCTGTAAAAGAGAAGATGTGATTGGCTGCTCAGGACCCTGCTGACCCCACACACAAACACACAGTCCGGGAATCGCCTGACACATTGATGAAACACAGGGGGTGGGAGGAGGATGAAAGGGGAGTTGACGAGGAGGGGAGAGGAGGAGAGGGATGAGGCAGGAGTTTGAGATTAAAGGAGAAGGGGAGGCTGGAGGAGAGGAGTGGTGATCCCTACCCTCAGGGGGCCTCACATGATGAAGAGGAGCGCTGATGGGGTTTATAGGGGGGTGAGGAAAGAGGGAAAGCAGAAGGAAACTGCAAAGTAAATGCAGCCAAATGCTGTTTGTCCAGAAGTGAATATGTTTGTTCTGGTATTTCTGCAATATTTGCTGAATTAGCAAAACATTCAGTTTACCACTCTGACTCCGTCACAGACAGACAGACAGACAAACAGACAGACAGACAAACAGATAGATAGACAGACAGAAACACAGATAGATAGATAGATAGATAGATAGATAGATAGATAGATAGATAGATAGATAGATAGATAGATAGATAGATAGATAGATAGATAGATAGATAGATAGATAGATAGATAGACAGGAAGACAGAAAACCCCCCAGATAGATAGATAAACAGACACACAAACAGATAAACAGACACAGAGACAGATAAAACAGACAGATAAACAAACAGGCAGATAGACAGATAAACAGACAACCAGATACAAAGACAGACAGATAAACAGACAGACAGACAGATCAAGAAACAGACAGACAGATAAACAGACAGTAAGACAGATAAACAGACAGACAGACAGACAGACAGATAAACAGCTAGATAGACAGACAGACAAACAGACAGATAGATAGATAAACAGACAGACAGACAGTAAGACAGATAGACAGATAAACAGACACACAAACAGATAAACAGACAGACAGACAATAAGACAGATAGACAGACAGACAGACAGATAAACAGACAGACAAACAGATAAACAGACAGACAGACAATAAGACAGATAGACAGACAGACAGACAGATAAACAGACAGACAAACAGACAGACAGACAGACAGATAAACAGCTAGATAGACAGACAGACAAACAGACAGATGGATAGATAAACAGACAGACAGACAGTAAGACAGATAGACAGATAAACAGACACACAAACAGATAAACAGACAGACAGACAATAAGACAGATAGACAGACAGACAGACAGATAAACAGACACACAAACAGATAAACAGACAGACAGACAATAAGACAGATAGACAGACAGACAGACAGATAAACAGACAGACAAACAGACAGACAGACAGACAGATAAACAGCTAGATAGACAGACAGACAAACAGACAGATGGATAGATAAACAGACACACAAACAGATAAACAGACAGACAGACAATAAGACAGATAGACAGACAGACAGACAGATAAACAGACAGACAAACAGACAGACAGACAATAAGACAGACAAACAGACAGACAGACAATAAGACAGATAGACAGACAGACAGACAGATAAACAGACAGACAGACAATAAGACAGATAAACAGACAGACAGACAATAAGACAGATAAACAGACACACAAACAGATAAACAGACAGACAGACAGCCAGCCAGATAAACAGACAGACAGACAATAAGACAGATAAACAGACAGACAGACAATAAGACAGATAAACAGACACACAAACAGATAAACAGACAGACAGACAGCCAGCCAGATAAACAGACAGACAGACAATAAGACAGATAAACAGACAGACAGACAATAAGACAGATAGACAGACAGCCAGCCAGATAAACAGACAGACAGACAATAAGACAGATAAACAGACAGACAGACAATAAGACAGATAGACAGACAGACAGATAAAGAAACAGACAGACAGACAGATAAACAGCTAGATAGACAGACAGACAAACACACAGAAAGACCGATAAACAGACAGATAGATACACACTCAGAAACAGAGGTACCAGCTTGTACCTAAAAAGGTACAAATGCTTGTCGCTGGGGGTGTACTCTTTTGAGAGACATTTCTGTACCCTTCAGTTCAGGTCTATTTTTGTACCTTATCAAGTTCAACCTCACCTTATCAAGTCATGTTTTTTTATGTTTTCACAGCATTAGGCCTGGTCCATGCATCTTAGCAATATTATCTTATCTTTAATCTAGAAATAATCTTCAAAAACTCAAAATACTGACCAGCCATTCACTTAGTTTGCAGCATCTGACCTTCATTGTCTGGTGTAGTAAATGACTGTTAAGTAGTACTACTGTCATCACTCAACTCTGCTCTAGTTTGTAACATTACAGCCATTAACATTACATTTTTCAATGCTGCAGGTACCCTTATGGTCGAAATGGTACAAATTTGTACTTTATGTCACTTTGAACCCTTTTTCGTACTCTGAAGGTGGGCTTCTGGTCTCTTAAAGACCAGTATTGTACTTTTGAGAGAACATTTCTTTAAAATGTACCTATAGGTACAGAAATGTCCTTATCTTGTACCTCTATTTTTGAGAGTGTAGATAAACAGAAAGACAGACAGTAAGACAGATAGACAGATAAACAGACACACAAACAGATAAACAGACAGACAGACAGAGAGACAAACAGTTCGATGGACAGACAGACAGATAGATAAATAGATAAATAGACAGACAGACAGTAAGACCGATAAACAGACAGACAGATAGACAGACAGACAGAAAACACAGGTACAGCGTGTCCTTCTTGGTGGAGGTAACTAGAAGTACTCAGAAAGAGCATACCTCTGCCGTGTCCCAATTTAGCGTCTGCAAACTTCCAACTACGGATTCATCGGCTGCAGACGTCGCCATGGTGCACCAAGTCCCTCTTCAAAGGCTCCTTCAAATCCTCCCTTCAAACCCGCGCTTCATTTTGCTCCAGATTAGCTTGAAATGAAGGCAACAAGCGTTCTTTTCTCCTAGAATCAATTGCGTGCCATTCAGGAAAGAATGAGCAGCAGTGTGGTGGTGTAAGTACACACAGATTTGTGTCCCAGCAGACAAGCTGGCATTGTGTCCAGTAACCATAAATGAGTTACATTACATGTGTCTGACCAGGATTATTAACGTCAGATTGACAGGATGAGCTGTCAGCCAGAGGAGAGCTGGTTCAGGCCACCTCCTCCTCGTGTTTGAAATTTAGTCACAAAGGTAAATAAAATAAATAAAATTAAAATTACCGGTGCCATTTTCTGTCATTTCAAAAAATATTTTTGTATTTTTGATGAAAGAATGGCTTCATCAATTATAAACTTGGCATATGTAGTTGCTAGGCAACGGAGGATTGCAGCACTATGGCTAATTCTCATGCACTGGGTAGACCGTCTCATTTCATTTGCGGACTACGTAGAAGACTTCGTAGCCTGAATTGGGACTCAGCTATAGGGTCAGCCACCTGAAAGGCCAACAGCCCACCCAGTTACAAACACCACGGCAACACTCCTGTTTGCCAACATGACTTTTTCCGTCATCAGGACAGAAGCCACATCTTATTTCACTTTGATTTGATTGATTTTATGTTTACTTTGGTTTCATGAAAACCAAACAACAAACATGTCTGCTGTTTCTTGAAAGTTCATCCTTACATTTTTGCTAACAGACCAACAAAGCAACGGCGCTGAAAACAGAAATCACACATGAGAACGGGAACGTATGTGAACCATTGTCTGCTAGAGGTGCATTTCTGACACAGAGATGAACATTTTCTACCTTTACTTCTTATCTTGATACAGACCTGATTGCATTCTCTGCTCACTGGGCTTTTCCAGTCATGCATTAGGCCACGTCAGCTGTTCAATGTGCAGTTTTATATGCACATATGCACATATGGAAGACTGAGAGTACATTCTGAGTTCAGCTGGCTGTAATGTGCTACTTCCTGTGAGCTCGCCAGAAGGGATGTTAGAGCGTGGGCCAGTGCACCCTCACCACGTCTGTGCTGTTTGTGTTTACTTTTCCTCCTCTGTTATCTGTTTTTTTCTTACATTACCTGGTCGCGGTTTTATTGTGACACTATCTAGGATTTAATGTAAAGTTTAATGTACTCGGATACTCCATGTTGTACTTTATGCTGCATTGTTTTTCCCTCATATTGATCTGATTCTGGTCTAATCTGTTTCCCAGTATTGTGTTACCACCGAAAATACCAGTGAAACACTGAAGGAGTTTCAGAGGGGAGGAAAGAGGAAGAAAGGCAAGGACAGGCGCCGACTTAAACAAAGAGGGGATAAAAACATTCCAGGGGAGAGCAGGAGAGTGCTAAAGCAGACCAAAGTAGGAAACTAGAAAAGCCAAAGATAGAAAGCAGAAGAAAAAGAGGGCAGCGAGGTGTGGAGCTGCGGGTCGATGCAAATCGATTCCCCCTCTGACAACCATCCTCACCGTCGGATACAAGACCTTCAGTCCCACACTTATCAATGTCGCCACTCACTCTCAATCTATCAATACTTCAATTATCAGATTGAATATCACCCTCCCCAGTGGGCTGCATGAAGGCTGAAAGCTATTCTTCATACGAGTCTTTGCTGATGCCATTTGCTTCCAGTCCAGCTCGGCTGGGAAGACAAAACAACAGAGCTGCAGGTAAACACACGCAGAATTAAAACAACAGACACTTCTAAAGATGAGACCGAGTTGCCATTAATGTAAAAAATCTGCTCCTTTCGTACCAATAAACACTGATATTTACCATGAAATTAGGTCAGTAGCCTGCATGATCATAATAAATAACCAGGTTAATCCAATACTAGATTTTTCTTTCCTCTTTGAAGGTTTGAGCATTTTTCATGATGGATGCTAACGTTCATCCTTTGTAAAAGATCAATCAGAGGAGCATAATATGTTATTTTTACAGATGAACCACACAGTCCAGACCCAAACCCCTCTAAGAAGTCCTTAAGAAGGCTTTATAATAAGTTGGCAGCGCCACTAAAACACACAGGTTAAAACATAAAACTAAGAAGAAAATACATTAATAAATGACGAAACTGGACAACGAATGACAACAAAAGCAAAGACTAAGTTGTCACCATTTATTTTTTTATTTGTTAGTTTACATAACTGTGCCTACTTATCCTTTTATTTATTAACTAAGATTGGAATATAAATAATATTATTTCTTCATCTTTTCATCATTGTCACTGGTTTAACATCCAGCTTGTTCTCTAAACCATCACTGGTTTTCACCCCTTTTGTCTCGGTGCTGGTTAGATTAGAAGCCATAAAAAGAGCTGTGAGTAACGAAGTACAAATACTTCCTGACCTTACTTATGTAGAAATTTTAGGTGTTTATTAGAGGTGTAACAATATGAGTCCACATCCATGTGGTCGATAACATCAACCAAACATGTAAACGTTCAAAAATCATTTTATTGTAAAAATGGCTGCATCTTGGATTCCCCTCGCACCTCGTTTTTCATTTATTACTTGTCTGTCTTATAAAAGAAACATTTTAATTAAAATAAGTCAGAATATTAGTCTGAAAACTAGGTCAGAAGTAGTTTGTTGGACTCGCACCCAGTGAAATGAACATGAAAAAAAGATGAAGAAGACAATGCAGAAGCTACCACAAATTAAAGCACCTGAAGAAGAAGATGCAGTAAAGGTGGAGGAGAAGAAGAACAACAACTGCAGATGTGACGGAAACATTTAAGCAGAATCTGGGTGAACGTTTAACTACACTCACTGACCAGTGTCACTCTGCGGATGTGAACGCTGAACTCAGCACTGCCCACTAGTGGATGAACTGACTTTACAACCATGGCAGCGTTTTACGTTACGTAACGGAGCATAAATGAGCCTTCGGTCCGCAGAAGGCAGTGATGACCAACACTGTGATGTGAAGACCAACATGAAGACAGAACATGAGAAAAGAAAAACAACAGGGCAAAAGAAGGACGATGAAAAGATGCTAGGCGTCATGGCAACAACTGCGCCACTGGTAATCAGAAAACAATGACAGAAAATGCAAAATCCTGCAGCTACTCTGACAGTTTATCATGGATGTAGAGCCTTTAAGTAGAATTATCTAGTGGTGTGTCGTCTTGGTCTGATGACGCCGAAACCTGAACAGTACGAAGAAAAGGACTGTTTAGGCACCAGCTGCCACTGAAGAAGAACGTTTACTAGTTGATTCATGATTTATAGTTGTTTGTGGTTCATCAGTTTGTTGGCGATACTAAAAGACTGAACAGTTTTTCGTGTCTGTTCAAGAGTTGAGAAAAAGTCCCGTTGAGTTTAAGTGGAAAAGTTAATGTGCACTTAGGTGACTCTGCACATTTTGACATCATTGATGAATATGGTGGTGAGCGCCACAGGTTGCCTGCAGGCCAAACATCGGGGGGGATCATGTGGTCATCTACCTACTACACAGGGCGCTGGCTCAGCTGGAAACCACTGGGAGCATTGTGAGAGTCATGTTTTTTTTACTTCTCCAGCGTGTTTAACACCATCCGGCCAGCGCTGCTGCGGTGGATGCTGGAGGAAGCTGGTGTGTACGGATGGTTAACTGCATTGACCATCGACTACCTCACCAACCGGCCGCGGTACGTGCGTCTGCAAACTGTGTGTCTGAGGTGGTAGTCTGCAGCACTGGGCCTCCTTCCTCTTCACCCTCTACACCTCGGACTTTACCTACAACACCAACAGCTGTCACCTCCAGAAGTTGTCTGATGACTCATCGTGGGCTGTGTGTCTGATGGGAACAAGCTGGAGTACAGGTCACTCATTGTGGACTGGAGTGAGCGCAACCACCACCACCAGTAAGACCAAGGAGATGGTGATTGATATCCGGAGAAGAAGGCCACCCCACACAACGGTGAACATCCAGGGGGAGGACATTGAACTGGTAGACAGTTTTAAGTACCTGGGTGTTCACTTCAACAATAAACTGGACTGATCTCACCACAAAGAGGCCGTGTACAAGAAGGTCCTGAGTCGCCTCCACCTTCTGAGGAGACTAAGGTCTTTGGGAGTATGCAGGTCGATGTTGAGGATGCTTCATGAGTCCATGGTTGCCTCTGCTGTCCTCTACGCTGTTGTCTGCTGGGGAGTGAGCAGCACTGACCGGGACAGGAAGAGATTTAACAAGTTGGTCAGAAAGACCAGTTCTGTCCTGGACTTTCCACTGGACTCTGGAGGAGGTATGTGAGAGGAGGATGTTGGCCAAATTTACATCCATCATGGACACCACTTCTGACCCGCTACACCAGACTGAGCAGCTCCTTCAGCAGCAGACTGAGACGTCCTCAGTGTTAGACGGACTGCAGGTTCTTCATTCCCACGCTATCAGACTGTACAACTCATCTGTACAGTCATGATACTTTTTTCATATTCCAACATGTAAATATGAATATAGCTTGTGAGGTTGGTTTTTATTTACTTTTTAATGTATAATTATGTGGATACTTCCATGTTATATTTATATTTATACTTGTATTCATATTTGCTGTGATGCAAGTTTATTTCTACTGCTTCGTGCACCTTATTCCATACCAAGAGTGGTTGTAACTAGTGAATTTCTCCAATGTAAGATTAAATAAAGTCTAAGTCTAATATCCCTTACTTACAGTTTCTATATCTGGTTCTCAAAGAATCAGCACCTCCAAATCTGAGACCATGGTCCTCAGCCGGAATAGGGTGGATTGCTTTCTCCGGGTCGGGAGTGAGGTCCTGCTTCAAGTGGAGGAGTTTAAATATCTCGGGGTCTTGTTCATGAGTGAGGGAAGGATGGAGCGCGAGATCGACAGACGGATCGGTGCGGCGTCTGCAGTAATGCGGACTCTGCGCCGGTCTGTCGTGGTGAAGAAGGAGCTGAGCCAGAAGGCAAAGCTCTCGATTTACCAGTCGATCTACGTTCCTACCCTCACCTATGGTCATGAGCTGTGGGTCGTGACCGAAAGAACGAGATCTCGTATACAGGCGGCTGAAATGAGTTTCCTCCGCAGGGTGGCCGGGCTCTCCCTTAGAGATAGGGTGAGGAGCTCGGTCATCTGGGAGGAGATCAGAGTAGAGCCGCTGCTCCTCCGCATCGAGAGGAACCAGTTGAGGTGGTTGGGCATCTGGTCAAGATGCCTCCTGGACCTCCCTGGTGAGGTGTTCTGGGCACATCCCTCTGGGAGGAGACCCCGGGGAAGACCCAGGACACACTGGAGAGATTATATCTCTCGGCTGGCCTGGGAACGCCTTGGGATCCCCCCCACAGAGTTGGCAAATGTGGCTGGAGAGAGGGAAGTCTGGGCTTCCCTACTTAGGCTGCTGCCCCCGTGACCTGACCCCGGATAAGTGGCAGAAGATGGATGGATGGATGGTTTGCGAGAGGCTGGGGTCTCCCCCAGCAGCTACAAGGCACGACAGACATGATTGAACCTGGAAAACTCAACTCAATTTTCTTTATAAAGCACTTCTGTGCAACACCAGCTGCAACAAAGTGCTGAACATTAAAACTTGTAGAGAGATCAAAAACAGTAAAAGTTAAAGGAATAAAAAAAACAATAAAACAGTGCATAAGAGAGATTAAAAAGCAGAATCTCAAACTGGATAAATGCCAGATAGTAAAAATGGGTCTTTACGCGTGTTTTAAAAGTTGTCAGCGATGTGGCTTCTCTAACTTGTAATGGCAGAGAATTCCACAGTTTTGGAGCAACAGCTGCTCTCTGTCCCTTCTGAGCTTCCGCCTAGACCTCGGTACCGCTATAAGGAGCTGATCAGCTGATCTGAGGCACCGGGTTGGCAAGTATGGGGTAAGCAGCTCAGAGAGATACGGAGAGACTTAAAAACAAATGAAAGAGCCTTAAAGTGAACTCTAAAATGTACGGGGAGCCAATGAAGTGCTGCTAAAATAGGCACAATATGTTCCCTCTTATGTGCTCCAACTAAAAGACGAGCAGCGGCATTTTGGAGACGTAAGAGCAACGACCAGCCGACCCCAAGACAAAGTGCATTACAGTAATCCAGCCGGGAGGTAATGAAGGCATGGATTAATGTCTCAAAATGTGGAGCGGTTATAAATGACTATTTTTGTGAGTTGACAAAGGTTAAAAAAGCTTGACTTTACCACCGATTAATTTTGCACATCCAGTTTAAAGTCCCTGTCCAGCTTAAAACCCAGGTTAGTGATAACAGGTTTTAAAAAGCTGGACAAGGGACCCAGATCAACTGGGGAGGGGCCACTGGAACCATTTGGCCCAAACACGACAACTTCTGTCTTTTTCTCTTTAAAATGTTAGACAGGTTATTGTTCCATCATAGGACCAGCACAGAAAGATAAACAAGCACTCAGGCTTATAAAAGGGAAATTAGACATCAGTAAGCCCAACATGCTTGTCTTTTTGGTTAGTTATTTATATTTAAATCCCATTTTTAGCTTCTTTTTCACTCAACAACTATGCAAATTAAAAGAATATAAACATAGTTTGATTAAGAATCCAGCGGCTTCGTAAAAGAGGATCAACGATTGAAGCGAGGCACACACTCTGTGTCTATAAAACCACCCTGCCTCTGGCATTGTTCTGCTGAAACAGGGGACAACATATGTCTCTGCATCGGTGGTACCTTTACACACATGCAAGTCATCCTGTGGATGCTGATGCAGGCACCCCCACCCTTCTGTTTTGACAAACTCCAGCTAAAGCATCTTTTTCCTGACTTCCCCTGTTAGGGCTCGGTTAGGAACTCCAACCTTTACCTTACCGATCTGACACTTGCTGCATTCCGGACAGCAAGCTGGTCATTATATCTGTGAAATATTAACTTTAAATGTAGAAATCAAACTATATTTCAGTCCTTTTATTTATTTTTGGGAACATTTCAACATGGCTGACAAATCCCACGAAGCGCCCTGTCGTGACAAGCTTATGGAGAAAACGAGTCTAATGGTGTGTTTGGCACAATGACTAAGGGCTGATATTTGAGGGCGAGGAGGGACAGAAGCAGATTTTAGTGCTGAGTCACAGCGAGGCTGCTGCTGCTGCAGCGCCCTCCCCCACACTGAACCACTCAGCTTGGCTGACTGGCTTCATCTCTCATCCTGCCCTCGTTCTCTCCCTCACACACACACACACACACACACACACACACATCCATGCAGTGTATATATACTGTATATAACAAATACCCCCACTCCAACTTGTATAACCAAAAAAAAGTGCCTCCCTTCGTCTCCATCGCTCGTCCTCTGCAGATCTTTAACTCGTCTTTTTAGCTGTTTTCCGCCTGTAGTTTTTCCACCTCACTGCTCTTTTACTGATCACCCCATCTTTCTCCTCCTTCCCCACTTCTTCCAGCCTCCCACCTTTCTTGTGAAATCTAATTAAGAATGAAATCGCTCGGGAGTGTGTGTGTGTGTGTGTGTGTGTGTGTGTGTGTGTGTGTGTGTGTGTGTGTGTGTGTGTGTGTGTGTGTGTGTGTGTGTGGAGGGAGGGATCAGAGTGCATGAGCTTGTCTGCTACAGGGTTGATTATGCGTTAGCTAATCTTCTCTTCGACTTGCTGCGTGTTGCTCTTTGACTGTGAGATGAAGCACTGCTAAAGCCAAGTTCTCCATGCACCTCTCACACACACACACACACACACACACCCACACACACACACACCCACACACACACACACACACACACTCCTCCCTGCAAATACTCTGACTTCAAAGACCTGCTCTGAAAACTTTAACATTCTCTTTAATCTTTGCATAAAATGCAAGAATTCAGCTGGTTTAACGTGAGAAAAGACAAAGAAAAAGTGAAGAACATCCGTTGTTAAGGACTTTTCTCAGGGATGGCGTTCAGCTGTCCTAATCCACCCTTTAAAGCTTCACTTTCGATTAAAATGCTAATTGACAGTAACAGACTTACTCCAGCATCTACCAGCCAGAGAAGGACGACCTGCAGCGACACAGCTTCATCAGCTTCAGCTGTTCTGTGGAGAACAAAACGTGAAAGATAAGCAGTAAATGTGCCAAAGGCATGTTTCCGGAAAGAATCTGTCAATGCCTGGTGCAGATGACTGATAACGCACCCAGACCAAAGAAAAGTATTAATTAAGAATTCTTTAAGTATTATTAGAAGATCACAAAAGATTAATCTAAATCAGCTCAGAGGAACGCTGTTGTTTGAAGAAAATTGACGTTGTTTGTGTAAATTAGCTTAGTCAATGGAAAACCTCTATTTCTTGTCCTTTAATGGAATAACTGGATCTTAATTGCAGCATCTGGGAGGACTGAATCAAACATCAATGCATCAACTCACCAGTAACTTTATCAGACCCACCCAGCCCAGGTTGGAACCCCTTTTCTTTCAGAACTGCCTTACTTCTTGGTGTGAAGAGATTCAGCAAGGTGGAAACGTTCCTCAGAGATTTTCTCCATGTTGACATGAAGCATCACACAGTTGCTGCACATCATGATGAGAATCTCCCGTTCCACCACATCCCAAAGCTCCTCTGCTGGACTGAGATCTGGTGACTGTGGAGGCCGTTGGAGGACGGTGAACTCATCGTCATGGTGGAGATGATGTGAGCTTTGTGACATGGTGCATCATCCTGCTGGAAGTTTCCATCAGAAGATGCTACACTGTGCTCAGAAAGGGATGGACATGGTCAGCAGCAGGACTCAGGTAGGCTGTGCTGGTTAAACCAGGTCATGTTGGGACTAATGGGACCAAAGTGGGCCAAGTAAACCTCCACCACCACCATTCCACCAGCAGCCTGAAGCGTTGGATGGATCCATGTTGTCATGATGTTTCCAGCAGATTCTGGTCCTACCATGTGAATGTGGAGCTGAACTGGAGACTCATCAGACCAGCAACGTTTCTCCATCTTCTATTGTCCAGTTCTGGTGAGTCTGTGTGAATTGTAGCCTCAGTTTCCTGTTCTTACTGACAGGAGGGAACCCGGTGTGGTCTTCTGCTGCTGGAGACCATCTGCTTCAAGGCTGGACGTGTTGTGTGTTCAGAGATGATGTTCTGCAGATCTTGGTTGGAACCAGTGCTTGTTTGACTTCCTGTTGTCTTTCTATCATCTCCAACCAGTCTGACCAGTCTCCTCTGACATCAACAAGACGTTCTGGTCCAGTTAACAGCTGCTCGCTGGGTATTTTCTCTTCTTCAGATCATTGCTGCGTGTAAAACCAAGAACCAGCCACAACCAGTCACTGACATCTCCTTTTTTCATCATTCTGATGTTTGAACTCCAGCAAGTCATCTTCACCATGTCTACGTGACTAGATGCATTTAATCATTGGTTTTAAGAAACAATTGAACAGGTGAATCTTATAAACTTGTATAAAATTCAATTTTAATCTTGTGCATGTGTGTGGCTTGAATGTCTTTTGGTT
Source organism: Telmatherina bonti (assembly GCF_933228915.1). Taxonomy (NCBI): domain Eukaryota; kingdom Metazoa; phylum Chordata; class Actinopteri; order Atheriniformes; family Telmatherinidae; genus Telmatherina; species Telmatherina bonti. The sequence continues at coordinate 31,222,769 of NC_136614.1, read as the reverse complement.
TAAATTCTGATCCAAGTATGTGCAAAACTAGAACATCTATTATAAAAAAAAAATGACATACTTATAATGCTAAATTCTGCTGTAAATCAAAATAAATACATTTTTTTCCTCATTAGCATTTGAAAACAACTAAATTTTCTCTATCTTGACAGGGTATTGTGTATAAATGTGTTTTATTTTTCCATTTTCCAGTTACAGAAAATAACATCGCTGTTAAAAATAAAGGAGGAGTTTGGAGCTGTGGACCTTCCTGTGCAGCTTTCCAGGCCTGTGGACTCATCCTGCTGCAGCCTAATGGTGCAACTTGACTCTTCTCAAACAAAACCACCATCTGCCTTGTTATGCTCCTGTAATATAGTTTTAGGGGAGCCTGTGGATTCATTTTCCTCACTCTCGTCTCACATCTGAACCCACCCGGACACACAGACACACACTCCTGTCAGCAGACAGAGATGCAGCGAATGCACTCACACTCAGACACTCACTCCCTGCTCTCATTCCTTCTCCTCTGGCTCTCCTCTCCAAATGGATTTTTCATGCAGAGTTATCATTATCATTAATTTAGGAGACAGGGTCGCTTCAGAGCAATTGAAGACACATTTGTTACAGTGCCAGGCAGTGGCTGGAGGACGAGGAAGAGGGGGGACATTCCCACGCTGCCACAGTCCACAGACCAGTCAGTGGGCCTCTTTGTGTGTGTTACGAGCACCTGTGAAAGAACCACACCTGATCTCCATTCTGGATGAAAGTGCAAGCTCTGCCCCCCCCGATCCAGGAGTAGTTACTGTGGACACACCTTTGACTCCTCCTCTTCTTATTGGTTCACAGAGTGCCATTCCGGGAGCAAGCCAGGAAATAAAAGGACACTGCTGCACTTTGGCTGGAGGGGGAAGCAGCTGTCTGTTTCTGGTGGTTGTCCCCCTCAACTTGGGTTTTGTGTTGGACTTTTTGCGTGATGTTTACTCTTATGGGATTCCTTTGAGACCTATGTCTGTGGTGAACTTTAATAACATTGTTGTGGTTTTCATGACAGGAGATGTCCTGTGTGTGAACCTTGTGAACTGATTTGGGATTCAGACTTCTGTTTTGTTTGTTTTCTTGTGGTCTTACCCTGGTTGGGTTTTTGGAACACCCTTGGTCGGGTTCATCAGACCTCCCTATTCCATTCATGGGAACAGCTGCATCGACCATGTATTTAGAGTGTGCTTTTTCAGTCCTTTTTTTTGTCTGTTCAACAAACAACTAGCATGTGGCTACATGCTTAGCTGCATTGTGTTGGCTACCCAGGGGTATAAAATAAAATGCCTTCCTTTTGCATCCATGGTGTCCGCCGTACTTTGTTGCACCAACCCTCATAACGGGTCCTAACAGTATGTTTCTCAGTGACTGATCAGCCATGTAAACCTTCAGTCATGACCCATGTGGTTTGCATTTCACTATTTTATCTCTAATCTGAGGCGGTGATGTCTAATCAGGGAATAATCACAGCAGCACTGTGGATGTGACTCAAAGTAAACTACGGTGCCGGTGGTGATTTGTAGAGAATATCTGTGGGATTCCTTAGAAATTTATATCTCCAAACTTATCTGAGTGTTACTTTACTTTATTTCTCACATGGTCATACAAAAGCTAAAACAAGACTTTACAGTACAAATGCAAACAAAACAAACAAAGCACCATGCTCGAAAAGGAGCAGAAAAAAAGAACATTTCTTGTAATATCTGCCCCTTTTTAAAAAGAAAAAAACAGAACGCACCAATAAATGGTTGTTGTTTTTCTTAGTGATACTCAATGAAAGAAGAAAAGGAAAAAAGAAATGAATAATTTTCCACATTTTAACTGCTTGTGATAATTTCCCCAGAATAAATTAAATTTCTCATACACATAGTTATGTACAATCACATTTACATGTACATAAATGTATATACATACATACATGTACATGTATCAATATGCACACATGAAGCACGTACATATACAGACAGAGATGCACATACATTCATTATATATAAATCAAAGTAATTCTGTCCTGTATGTTTGTAGTAAATGTCTTTTTAGGATATTTTTAAATTTGATAAGAGTAGGACATGACTTCATATTATCACTTAAGTTGTTCCACAGTTTAACTCCAGTGGTTGTGGTACAATGCTATTTAGTTTGTGTGTTTACTTTATCTGTTTTTAGGATACATGTACCTCGTAGTGCATATTCTCCCTCATCTGAAACAACCCCTGGATACTTTGTGGTCCTTTTTTATGAATTACTGAATACATGGATTGTATAATTTTAAAATTGACTAAATCTCTGAATTTGAGAGCTTTCAAGTTAATAAAGAGTTGATGTTTGTGTTGTCTGATATGAGCGTTTACATGCAATTCTTATTGCTCTTTTCTGGATTACATGTTGAAACATCTTCCCCTGAAAAGATCCTCTCAACAAGGGTGTCCTGTGTTTTTGTCTTTGTCTTGCTGATGTTAAACACAGTGATGATGATGATGATGATGATGCAGCAGAGAAACGGGAAGGTCTTCTGGATGCTTCCTGTGTGCTCACCGTCGAAATTCTGCAGGAATTTAGGAATGCACAACAGCACTGACCGTAAAAGCTCCCAGACCGGATTTCAACCCAGTTTCTCTTTTTATATCTGTGTGTTTGCAATGCAGGACTCCTGAATGTCATTTAATATATAAATCGATTAAATGCAATATAATCCCCATTATACCTCATTTTTACTCTATTAGACATTTTAAAGGTGGAGTATGTAAGATTTTCAATATTTTAAAAAAAAATTAACTAATAAAATAACCACAATCATAATTAGATAGTTTTTTGAAGATGTAGGTTCCAGTCTGTTCATATTTGATGTGTTATTAAATTACAAGTTTAATTAATGACAAATGACAAAAAGCACTTTTTTTTTTTACTGGTAGGCAAACATTTAAGAAGGTTCTTTGTCATTAATTAAACTTGTAATTTAATAACACATCAAATATGGACAGACTGGAACCTACATGTTTAAAAAACTATCAGAGACTAATTAACTAATTGTGATTGTTGTTGGTTTTTCAGTTAATTAATTTAGAAAATATTGAAAATCTTACATACTCCACCTTTAAGCATAATTGTAAGGGTTTGGTGATAAAAGCATAATAAATACAAATGAATGTGGAATTGAGTAAACAAATTGATGATGTGGATAGAGGTGTACTAGAAGATTTGTATTATAGATAATCAAATATATAGGTTGATAACCAATTATGAGTAAGCGTATCTTTGTGAATGAATAGTTTATATGATATGATGTAACATGAATGGACATGACATGCATGCATATCAGTAGGTAAAAATGGATGTAAAGAAATGGATTTGAATATGTAAATAGCTTGTATTCCAGGATTGAACTGAAGTGCTGATGTGCTGTGTAATAATTGTGCCGGACCACGGGATGAACAGCTGTAGCTTGCTACAGCTAATGGGGATACTAAATAAACTAAGCTAAGCTAAACCTGCAGGTAGTCCACTTTTAGTTCCACAGACCATCATATTTCTCATAGGTGGGATTATTTAAGTCCCCCAACAGGATTAGACAAGTCATTTGCTCTCGCCGACGGCGATCTTACCTCTGAAATTTCCACCTGACAGGTAGTTTCTTTTCCTAGTTTACATGTAAACACCTGTCTTTTCACTTTAATTACTGTGTAATTATTTACTGCTTGCTTTCAATACTACACATTTTTCATCTTCAACACGACACTCTCGTCGGCGATGCCAGGGACCATGTTGTGTTTAATCGAGCAAAGCTTTCAAACCATAAAAGATAGAAACTTACTTTTTTCCCCTCTTAATCGGGAGACTCCGGGCTTTCAGACTGTAGTTCCGGCATCACTGCAGCCCATTTATAGGTGATACAGTGTTGTGTCAAAATAGGCGTCCAAACAGTGTCAATCACTCTGCATCGGTGTCATTAGCAGTCGGATAGCTGCCTTCTGTGTTTACAAGGCCGATAAATGATGAAAACAACAGCTTTTACGCAGGCATACCATGCGTAATTGCTCAAACAAACATTTGCATTACTCAAGTAGTTTATTTCAACATAAACGACACGACGGCGTCGTAACAGATGTATAACTTGGTAACAGATACAGTGTGTGATTTCGGAAAGCTGCGGTGCTTCAGTCCCCTTCAGTACCTTTAGTCATACTTCGAAATTATAACACTATTTACTTCAAGCAAAAGAGCCTACAAAGCAGTTTATGATATTTCAATTAAAAAAAAACAAAAACAAAATAAAATAAAAACCAAGGTATAGGACATTATGGGGCACTGAAAGGTGTTTATTAGCATTTAAACTAAAATAAAAGTCAGGTTTATTTCTCTAAAATACCCTTTGTCCCCAGAGGGTTAATACTTTCATTGTTAATTTTAATTTAAGTCAAATCAATTTGATTTGTAAAGCACTTTTCATATATTAAAAACATTGAACCCAGTGCTGTACATGTACATGTACACAACCACAGACGTTGAGTACAGAGGACCACGAGTCAGGAACCGCCATCTGAAAGGGTCGCCTACACCTGGTCCCACCAACAGCTCAAGGCCAGAGCACTTTTACAGGTCAACAAGGGGCCCACAGCAGTGAAGCACTGCCACAGACCAAGAAGATGCCCTCCCCCCCATGAGATAAAGACATCGAATAGCAGCCCCCAGTGAAGACAATCCCCATTAAGGAAAACTGGAGATCATTTAAAATAAAACAATCAGAGCAGAAAAACAAAAAATGAAATAAGAAATTGTTATAATTGATTCTTTTTTTTCTCCGTTCAGTTGCTTTTTCGCATTTAATAAAGTTCTCTGTAAATGAAATATTTTCATTCATTCTCCAAACTGCTGACTCTAAATCAGGGTCGCGGGGAAGCTGGAGCCTATCCCAGCAGTCTTAGGGTGAAAGGCAGGGTACACCGTGGACAGCTCGCCAGTCCATCGCAGGGCCACACAGAGACAAACAACCACCCACTCCTACGGGCAATGTGACCAATTAACCTAACATGCATGTCTTTGGACGGTGGGAACCTGGAGAACCCGGAGAGAACCCAGACATACACGGGGAGAACATGCAAACTCCACACTGAAAGACCACTGTCCAAACCCTGCCCCAGCTAAGGATCGAACCAGCGACCTTCTTGCTGCTTACCACTATGCCACCGTGCCGCCCAGCACCTACATATACAGTAGGAAGTAAATGCAAAAGAATAGATGAAGGGATAAACTTTATAAAAATCAAATATAATGTGAAAGCTAACTAGAATAAAAACTAAAGAAGAGTAATAAATTTACCAAGGAAACAACCAAGATTTACTCAGTAGGACAAAGATTTCCGTCACAGGAAGCAGTCAAAGAAAACTACACAACACAGGATTGTACTCTTGCTAATTATGACCCCATTACTGGAGATTCATGTAACTGTGCTTTGCATGAATTGAATTATTTCCAAGTGGTCTGTCTTTACATCTACCATGAAATATATTAAATACATAAAATAAGAATGTGTGTTTTCTGATCAATGACAGAAAAAGTGACGGCTAGTTACTGATGCATTTATTCAGTAGAGCCAATGCTGTATATGTGGCTAATCAGTGGGTGGAATATTGTGGCTGGAATCTGAGGATTTGGTGGGGAAACTTCTAGTAGCCTTAAAAATGGATCCACACTTGGTTGATCACTGGTTTTTGTATTTACTCTGCAACGAGGAAATCTGTTTGTGGATTCAGGTGTAAAAAAGCTTGTATCATATTTTGGAAGATCAAGTTAAGATCACTTAAGGTAAAAAGGAGAGAAAAATCACGACAAAACGTCCACCAAAACAACGAGGAGAACTGGCGGAGGCCACGTCAGCAAAAGAAATCTGTTTGGAAGAAGGTGGAACTGCCGACGCTACGACAGAAATACTGAGGGAACTTTGGTGTGCTAAGAAATCAGGTGACCGACGAAAACATAATGTTTAAAGCAGAGAGCTGAAGGAGATTTTGTCTTCGTACCGATTCGCTTTTTCAACGTTAATATTTTCTATAGTTTTAAATCAGAGTATTGTTTTATTGAAAAGAGCTTAAATCTGCTTTTTAAAGGTTTAAATCCCTGAATTTCACACTGATTCTTATCAAAGTTTGCAACAATCCTGCTTCACACCACGGTCAGTGACATATACTGATTTCCCCCCCACACTGACTTCTTCCTGGTCATGGGCACCCCATTAAAAATGTTCTGGATACGCCATTGGCTTTTTTTTGCCATAATTTGCTAACACCTTCCAGGATGTCCAAACCTTTGGACCGAAGACAAATGACAAATCATAAAGTGATGAATCAACATCTGGGATGTGTGCAGCCTCAGAAAACATGTAAATATTCTGTTACAGAGCTGCTATTGGAGCAGTAAACCGGTAAAAACAGGAGACTTTTTTCTAAAGTCATTCTCCCTCCCTCTCTCCCTCCCTCCCTCTCTCCCTCTCTCTCTCCCTCCCTCTCTCTCTCTCTCTCTCTCTCTCTCTCTCTCTCTCTCTCTCTCTCTCTCATCAGGATAGATATCTATTAAAAGCTGCTGCTGACGTCAAAAGTGTCCGCCATCTTTGACTAGAGCTGCACTGCTTTCCCCCCATTGAAGAAGAAGTGAGGAGGAAGAAGCGACGCGCAGTGCCTTTGCAGCATCCCCGCCACAGACAGAGAGGCTGGCATCGCTTCGCTCTTCACAGAGGCAGACATTTCCCCCCAAACTGACTGCAGGGCACCGACAACAGGCTCAGGTAGGACCACACACACTCCCCAGAAGATTTTAATTCATTGCAGCTAAAATTTCTCCAACAGTATGTTTTTTTTCCAGCATGGGAGCGGTGGTGTGTGTGTTTGTGTGTGTGTGTGTGTGCGTAAAACGGAAGACTTTTAGGGTGAAACGTGACTTTAACGAGGCAAATCGTTTGATTTAAGCAGCTGCAGGAGGTAGTTTCTTGTTTTTTAGTGGTAATTGTGTGAAAGGATGTCTGAAAGAGGAGAGTATGAGCAGCGCGTGACTTCCTGGGTGATAAATCTCCAGTGGGTTGCGCTGCGCTATAATGCGTATGTTCACTGTGGGCGTTTTCAGCACCGTGGACAGCGCCGGAGAAGGTCGCGGCGTGGAGGATCTGTCCGTGGAGGTCGTGTTGGATGTTTGTTTCAGGTTGGGTGTGGAAAACGCTGGCAGAAGAGGTTAATGTCGCAGTGAATCAGCCACTCGTGTCAGCCGTGGTGGTGTGGAAACGAAGGGATAGGGATGTGGTGTGGTTTGAGGGAATGTCATGTGATAGTAAACTGCGCCATGGAGGAGTCGGTGGGAGGAGGGGGCGTTGATATAAACAGCAGAGAGGGGGGGGGGGGGGGGATCTGGCTACATGCGTCGCTGCTTCCACGCAGCTTCTTTACATCACGAGGAGAAAATATGTGACACATTTACGTGACTGTGGCATGAAGGGAGCGCGAAGATATCCTAAAGCTGTTTGTGAGGGGGTGAGGTGGGGGTGTTTTCCCGCCGGGGAGAACCGCGGTGAAACCCGCACTACGACACCCCCTCCCTCACCTCCCTCCCTCCTCTTCCTCACCCTTCAGTATCCCATCATTCTCCCAACCAGTAAGCCAGTCCAGCCAGGCGTCTCCCTGACAACGCACTGAACTGTCAAAGAGCCCAGCACGCGCTGTCTGTCAATCACAGTCGCACGTGCGCCAGAATGAGCTGCGCTTTGACCTCTTCCTTCCTCTTCCAGACACATTTACATCGTTTTCACAACATTCTGCTTGTAAAGGATTCTTTATAAGAACCGATTGCAAAGCGGAGTCTACCTTGCCATGAAGAGCTGAAGGCTTACTGGGATCTGACGTGGTTACTGGTTTTACTAGGGTGTGATGATGCAGCATATTGGGCGCTGAGCTGTGGTGCAGCTGGAATTCCTTCCCACGCAGCTGACCGACAGATGCTGAGGCTTCATCGGCACATCTGGAAAACCTCCTCTATCGCAGCTAAAAGTGATTTTTACTCACACAAACACACGTTCATTTCTGAACAACCATCCTGGAGGCTTTGGTCTCTGTCAAGCTGCGTGTTCATGAGAATAGCAGGGCCCACAGTACAGTAACCCCCCCCCCCCCCCCCCCCCCCCCCCCTCCTGAGGATGCTCTGGTTGCCATGACCGCTGCACATTGCATCCTGCGGTTTGCACTGTTTGGACTGTGGAGGGGAGAGAGACAGAAACAGGGAGGGGGTGGCGGTGGGGGGGGGTGCCAAAGCCTGTGCTGCAACACATCATGAAGGAGCTGTTTCTCCTGATAAATGGTGACTCATAACATCGTCGTCACTCGCTGATTGTTTCTGGAACAAACAGCGTTCAGAGATCTGAGATCAGCAGCAGGTTTGACTCAGATGATCCGCAACTTCACGAGATTTCTTCAACCTTTCAGCACAAGAAAAATAGATTTCAGGCTTTTCTCAGGTTCTTTATGTAAAGAAAGAAGTTGATTAAAGGTGTTTAACATGGTGGAGACGGCAGATGACTCTGCTTGTGGGTCTTTTTCCTGAAGTTCTCTTCTACAACAAGCTTTCTTCTTTTGTATGGACGGTAAGAACTCAGAAGATCGGTTGTTTCTCATCACCTCAGACTGCAGTTTAGGTTTTAGTTATATGACAAACAAAATCATCCCCATTGATTCAGAAGAGTTTATGATGCTGCTGCTGGACTAACGTCTCTTAGATGTGCAGAGTTTTACCCTGCGGTGCCTAAAAGTGCTGTTCCTTGTCTCTCTCTCTCTCTGTTTGTCAGTAGTGACAAACATCTCAGGTCCACTCTGTCTGAGCAGCGACTCTGTTAGCGTCCCATGAGGTTATTTGCTTTAAGGATTTAGTTTGTGTCCAGAAGTCGGCTTCTGTTCCTAATAAAACTGGTGTGAACCGGATATTTGACAGCAGCACAATGTTTTGAACAGTAGTACAGCAACAGATGCTAATTGCCATTGAGAGGAATGATGCATGTTGGTGCAGACAGATCATGATGGAAGTGAGGTGGTAGAGTGCAGCCCGTAGGGTTTGCTGTCAGTCTTCTGCTTGTTTTGGTTTCTGCTGAAGCTCAACATCCAGTGATACATGTTTCAGCTTTAAATACACTAATTATTTGTCGTGGTCAGTGCTTTAAATTGCATTTTGAGTAGAAAAGGAGTCTGAGAACAGAGATATGTGAGTGATATGGAGTTGCTGGTAAATGAGACCTTATGGCGCACCATAACTTTGTGCGTTTCCTTTTTTTAATGTAAGGTTGGAGCCAAAATAGACTGAACAAAAACAACGTGGTTTATTCCACCACCACCCCTCCTACCTCTATGTATGGTATGAGAAGGGAAGATGGTCTGTCTGGTTGGTGACTTACAAAAATGATGCCAAAGTTAATGTGCATTTTAAAAAAAAAAAAAAAAAAAAGAAAAGTTTTATAAAATAAAAAACACATTGTTTGCACATTAAACATCTGCTAAAACATATTTATCTATAGAAACAAGTCAGATCTCATAAAAACCATCAATCCTTTCTCCATCAACACGTCTGTTTCCAGTGCAAGACTGCAGGTCATTTCCCTTTGGGAATTAATAAAGTATTTTTCATTTCATTTTTCATTTAGTTTAATTTAATTTAATTCCATTTATTTGGCCTATTGCTGTATTTACTATGTTTATATGTGGTCTGCATGCAGCAGACATTTAACAGCTTTCTTTTACTTCCATGTAGCTGGAACTGATCAGGAACTGATCAGGAAGATGAAAATTAAAAGTTTTATTTCACTGGAATAACATTAATCTTGAAAGTAATTCAAGAGTCTCTTTCCAGAAAGTCTAGAAAAAAGCAAAAAAGAGTCAATTCATTTTGCTACGTGTAATAAAAAGTGCATTTTTATTAAGTTTTTACATTTTTTTCTGTTAACTAGGTGAATGTTTAACATCCACTTGCAAGTTTAGATATAAACACGTCAGCTTAATTTGCACTAAAACGTAAATGTTCAACTTCTCCATCTTCAGATTCCTGGAAAATCCCTTTTAAAAAGTTTCTTTTTAGCAGTAATACGACTAAATAACAGTCATTTTACATATTAAGCAAAGCTAACAGATTAGCTGCAGTACATGTTTAGGCGTCGTGTCAGTGCTCCTGTCTAATGGGAAAACAAAGATGCATTTTTCACCAAATTATGAGTGGATAATTTGAGAAAAAAAAAAAAAAAGCAGAAAATAAATAACAAGCTTGTTTTGGGGAAAAGCGACACCCAGTTTGAAGTTTCTTCAGACAAACTGGAGAAGAACTCATCTGCAGGTGGGAGCTACGTGAGTGTAAATAGTGGCAGGAAAAATCTTTAAAAAGTCGTTTTTTCTGCATCTCATCTCCCATGGGACAACCTCCGACTTACTCAGACGCTCTGCATGTAAAGTAAACAAAAACAAAGACAAAGTGTGCACCTCCTTCATCATGCTTCACTTTTCAATCAAATCTTCCAGCAATGATGCAGAACTTCCATGTTTCCTTAACCTCCTCTCTACTTCTTAAGACTCCCATCAACACCCAGAAAAGCAGAACTTTGTCTAAATTTAGTTCTTATTATCTCAGCTCAGCAGCACCTTCATGCAGAAGAAGCTGCAGCTAGTTAATGTCTGGAAGCCTTCTGGTGTTGGAAAAAAAAAACCTTAGAAATCCACCTTTATGAGACAGTTATCAGTGGCGCAGATCCACTGAGCTGTCATCACTCGGTCCTCTGTTCTGCTCCCACTGGGATGGGTTATTATTCTTTTGATTAATGGAAGGATTTTATGGAGGAAAATGGAAGTTATTAGAAAGTGAGCGAGGGAAGGGAGGAAAGGCAACGCTGAAGAAGTGTTAGATATAGTGGTTAGATATCTTCTGGTATGAGCAGGTAGCTGCTGTCATCGACTGATGGTAGCAGTCGCTCTGAGCCGTGTTATTGTAACATGAACCATGTGCAGAATCAAAGCTTCTCTGCGTCAGAGAAACACGAAGTGAGCAATGAATCCGTTCCAGCCTCCGTGTTTTACATGACGGGGCATGTGTGAGCAGGTGGAGCGACGGCGTGACACTACTGTGTAGGGATGTTTTTCACCGGTGTCACGTGCTGATTTGTTTGGTGGATGAAGTTGCTGTGAGGCTGTAGGGTGAGTTGTGTAATTTATGTTGCTGCAGTGCAGCTCGCTGGCGCCTCTGGTGCAGATTAGCATCTGCAAGGCTCCTCCAGAAACATTAAACTACATATATGCTGAAATAAGGAGGTTTTGATACATATCTCATATTATATTAGTTATACATTAGTTGTGGCACATTTTAAACATAGTTATATGTGATATTATGACGGGGGAATCACTGCGGTTTTTATGTGGTGTTGCTGCATAATATTTCTGATCAGATTCTGCCAGCTTTGCTTCACATTGTAGATTTTATATTTGATTATATATTTTTTCCATGTTTGAAACAGAGTCATTATTCATTTCTTTTGTTGCTGGCTGGCTCATTCTGGAGGCTCCTACAGCTTATACTGCAGACAAGATGATGATCCTAAGATATTCCCACATTTAACATTTCTAGATGATAGAATATATTTTAATGGTTGTTTTGTTTTGGATTTTTTTTATTTGTTGTTTTTTTTCTTTTTTAACAAATAAATAAGGAATTTTATAATGTTTTTAATGATGCACTATTTAAAATGTAAAATAATTTTGCTTTATATACATTTCACAGACTTGATTTTATTTAACTGTACCTGTCTCTTACCCAGTGATCGCTGGGATAGACTCAAGCTTCCCTGCAACCCTAAACTGGACTAAATAGTTAAGAACATGGATGGATAGGTAGAGGGATGGATGGATGGATGGATGGATGGATAGATGGATGGATGGATGGATGGATGAATGGATGGATGGACGGATGGATGGATGGATGATAGATGGATGGATGGATGGATAGATGGATGGATGGATGGATGGATGGATGAATGGATGGATGGACAGATGGATGGATGATAGATGGATGGATGGATGGATGGATGATGGATGGATGAATGGATGGATGGACAGATGGATGGATGGATGATATATGGATATATGGATGAATGGATGGATGGATGATAGATGGATGGATGAATGAATGGATGGCTGGATGATAGATGGATGGATGAATGGATGGATGGATGGATGATGGATGGATTGATGATATATGGATGGATGAATGGATTGATGGATGGATGGATGATGGATGGATGGATGGATGAATGGATGGATGGACGGATGGATGGATGGACGGATGGATGGATGGACGAATGGATGGATGAATGGATGGATGGATGAATGGATTGATGGATGATATATGGATGGACGGATGGATGAATGGATGGATGGATGAATGGATTGATGGATGATATATGGATGGACGGATGGATGAATGGATGGATGGATGGATGATAGATTGAATGGATGGATGGATGGATGGATGGATGGATGGATGAGATATGGATGGATGAATGGATGGATGGATGATAGATGGATGAATGGACAGATGGATGGATGATATATTGATGGATGGATGAATGGATGGATGGATGGATGATATATGGATGGACGGATGGATGGATGATATATGGATGGACGGATGGATGGATGGACAATTGGATGAATGGATGGATGGATGGATGGATGATAGATGGATGAATGGATGAATGGATGGATGGATGATATATGGCTGGATGGATGAATGGATGGATGGATGATAGATGGATGAATGGATGGATGGATGGATGGATGATATATGCATGGATGGATGAATGGATGGATGGATGGATGGATGGATGATATATGGATGGATGGATGGATGGATGATAGATGGATGAATGGATGGATGGATGATAGATGGATGGATGGATGGATGGATGGATGGATGATAGATGGATGAATGGATGGATGGATGATAGATGGATGGATGATAGATGGATGGATGGATGGATGGATGATAGATGGATGGATGATAGATGGATGAATGGATGGATGGATGATAGATGGATGAATGGATGGATGGATGATAGATGGATGGATGATAGATGGATGGATGGATGGATGGATGATAGATGGATGGATGATAGATGGATGGATGGATGGATGGATGATAGATGGATGGATGATAGATGGACGGATCTATTCTACAGTTATTAGGTGCCTTTAAAGGCTGCCTGAAAGAGATTAGGTGTAATTTTCCTTCACTTTCTGGCTTTTTAAAGCTTCGTCTGGATGATGAGACTGAATTTGTTGACAGAGCTTGTAACTCTGAACGACACAGAGGTGTTAAAAACCAATAAATCTGTTCCGTTTGACTGCAGAATAAACTTCTGTAGATCAATAACTGGAATTGTCTCCTGGAGTTTTAGGATGGAAACATATTATTCTTTGCCATAATCCCCAAGGCCACCAGCCTGGGACTGGAGGAGCATTAAAAGGACTCCATATGGATTAGGACACAATAACTGGACAGGCTGCTGCAGCGACACAAAACCGTCACAAACTCGGCCTTCACACTCTGCTTCTGACTATTTCCTATCTGGGATTCCATCAAACATGGAGACATAAAACTGCTGCGTTCTTCACCCAAACGGCCTTCACATCTCGCTGCCTTGATGCTTACTAGGTTGTAAAACAAGAGGTTTTGCAGCCGATCTGTATGTGTGGACGATCGCTGGTCACATGTTCATGTGTGCAAACCTACTCTGCCTACATCCTGCCATGTTTTTCCTCCTCTTAGCCAAACTGTCAACAAAAATCCTCCCTGTCAGGTTTTACTTGTTAAGCGTTACATCTCTACAACCCTTTAGCAGCCAAACCATCATCTGTAATTACAATAAATGTGACTGTGGGTCATCCTATCGGTGGGATAAACTCCTTCTCTCCACGGACACGGGAGAGGTCGCTGTAAACATGCAGCTGAAGGGGTTTTTAGACTCATATGTGACGTGTTTATGGCTTCATTTACGTCTCTTACTTTCCTAACATCTCCCCGTGTGCTTCATGTCTTCATCATCTCTTTACTGCTTGAACATTTCAGCCTTTTGTCTTTTCGTTTTTGTTCATTTCCAGTCAGTTTGCTGGTAAGAAGTCGCGCGTTTCATAAGGAGGAGAGTGGAAGGTGGTCGACTTTAAATCATCACAGCCCCTCAGCCTCCCTAACAGCGAAGGGAGCTGCAGGATCGCCTCCAAGAAGCAATAAATATGAAGCAGGCTTTTCTCTTTTCTTTCTTTTCCCTCTTTGCTGCACAGCAACCCTTTCATGCATGCATTAATAAAAAGCAATGCCACCTTTTTTACATACAGTATTTTATCTCTATAGACATACACAATGATACTTTCTGGTTTATTGGTGGTATTTTGAATTTATTAATTAATCTAAATACACTCTACATAATATTTTTAAAATAATATATAATCATAATTATATTATGTAAAAGTTTTTTAAAAAATATAGCTGTATCATTTTCTTTCCCTATTTATCACAAAGACAAACTTGCATAATTGCAGTATATGCATTTATGTTCAGTTATATCATATTTATTTATTCTTCAGTGAGAGATAATGTGTTGGATGACTCACTAACATCCACTGAAGTGGTTTATTTTAAAAATACCATCCTCATTCATGAATATGCAAGAAAAAAGCTTGTAAATAGGTGTCCACGATAGTGGCCACTATGCATTAAAGGGGTAATAAAGGAAACTGCGACCCTTAGTTGGACGAAGCGGTTCAGAAAATGAATGAATAAAAGAATAATGAAGTAAATCTGCTTCAGTTTGGACATGAATCTACATTAAACTGCTCAGACCAACAGGTTACTCTGGAGGAATAGCACGAAGGACGAACATTATTCATCATAAAGATCCAAAGCAAAAGCAACTAATTAAAAAGGACCATCTCAACCTTTTGTTAAACTAATCTGGTATAAACCACAGTAAAGGACTTATTGTACTCAGTAGCATCTAACATCTGCTTTATGAGAACAGCGCTGCTTCATGAACCACCTCGGGCAAGGATAGACCATGTCCTGCAGAATTCACATGTGTGTTGTGTAACACGCCTTCTAGGACGCTCTGATACAGATTACATTTGAATGTTGGGGTTGTACACAAAGAGCACTTGGGCTGCTGCTTGTAGCTTTTATCTGTGATCACAGAAGCTTCAAAAAAGGGAATTTATTCCAACAATGAGCAGCTTTGACAGAAAGTTTTTTCTTGTTAGGAAAAAATTGCTTTGGCCTCTTAATACGTTCACTGTCGCTATGTTTTATTATGTTTTCAGAAGCTGTGTGTGTGTGTGTGTGTGTGTGTGTGTGTGTCCTATACTGTACAGTTATATGAAAAGCAACAAACATCGTGTCTTTACCAAGAAGCTCAGGTTTGTGTCAGAAATTAAACCACACAATCGTGAATCAAAACCAAAGATAGCAACCAAAATAGCGAGAAGAGAGAAAGAGGAAACTACAAACAAAACTACTCAATTTAACCAAATAAAAGCCTAATAGTTTTCATGATGATTGATCATTTTTGATTTTGAGATAATTTATTTTACTTAAGTTTTAGAAAGTTTTGGTTTTAATTGTTTTTTGTTTGAGTTTTAAAAGTTTTGCTTGGAGATTCTGAAACAAATCTGATTCCATAGACGGGAGGCAGGAATGCAGAATCAAGATGTATTTAATGTCCAAAGAGCAAAAACATGAAGCTAACAAAAGTACGATGAACCAGAAACTGAGAACATAAAGCAAGGGGTGTAAATACATGGAGGGAGTAACTAGGAACAGGTTTGATTCAGCAAATCAAACCAGGTGAGCTACTTAGCAGGAAAGTAGAGATATGGAAACTAAACAAGGAAAACTACAAAATAAAAAACAGGAAACCAGAACTAAAAAGACACAAGAAATCCAAACCATGACACATCTCAGGATAAACATAATTCATTTGAGAAAAACAAGCAAAAAATTAGTGAAACAATGTGTGAAAAACTATTTAAGCTCATTATTGCTGCTTCCAGAGGAGTTACTAGCAGTCAGATGCTAATAAGCATTGTGCAAGTAGAAATGCTAGCATGCTAACATGCTAACATGCTGCACGATGCAGAAAAAAGATATTATGCCGGAAATTTTAAACTATCCGCAATTTAACAAAAGTATTACAAAAAACAAACAAATCAACATGAACCAAAATAAAAACTAGAAATTTGCTGGAAGAGCAGAAGTTTAGAAAGAGACGGATGTTCAGCAGGACTTCTGGGTGCTCATCTCCTCTAAACAACGTAATAAAGACATTTTCTCTCCTCCATCATTTCCCCAGTCAGGTGGAAATGTGCACCATACTGGGTCTACTGGCTCCATCTCCAGTAAAACTCAAAGCAAACTTGGACATGAGTAGAGGTTGTCAGCGGGTGGTCATGTCAGGTAAATGATCTGGGAACTCCTGAGGTCTCAGGTACAAAACCAAATCGCTGCATCAGAACTGAAGCAGCCAGAAGAGGAATCCAGCTTTTTTTTTTTTTTTTTTTTTTTTAGAAACCAGGAATTCATAGCAGGGAAAATAATCATAACAATCCATTTTACATTCATCTAAACATGTGCAGTGTTACAGCCCAGCTCAAAAGGCTGCAACCAAGAAGGGAGGCAGGCACAAAAGTGAGTGTTTTACAAAGAAAAAACTTTATTAAAGAAACAATCAAAATAGGAACTTAACCAAAACACAAGCAAAGCAACCTAAACCAAAGTAAACCAGTGCCACGTCTGCACAAACCCAGGGCGATCTCCCAGCCCAAGCCTAGGAGACACACCGAGCTCAGGCTGGATGGAGCTTTTAACTGTGGCAGAGCGCACCAGGCCCAGGTGCGGCTCATGCCACTGATCAGGACGGCATCTAGGACTAGGACGTCAAAGTAGTGGTGCAGCCGTCACAGCAGTCCTGTAGAAATGTGTGTTATATCCATCAGTAAACCTCTGCTAGACTGGAGTGGTGAAAGTGGTAGAAATAAGGCACCAAACCTAACTTACACCCACATAAGATCAGAAATGGGTAAAAAAAATAAAATAAAATAATAATAAAAAAAAAAGACTTTTTAAAAGTAATGAAAGAAAGAAATGAAGTTGTGTTCTTTTTAATAAAAAAAAAAAAAACATCTCAGTGACTGCAACGCAGAAACCTGCAGAAATGAATGTAACAGCATATATGTGTAGCTGGTCACACACGCAGGAGATAAATGACATAACTGGACCTTTAGGAGCAGAAAGGAACTGTCTCTGGGGTGGTACTCTCACATGCCCTGCTGTTGTACCCTCAGCAAAGGGTAATTATTTGTTGTCTTGCTGTTTTTACCACATTAATACCTCTTGGAGTCTTTTTACACCCTAAGTTTACAATACAGGTGTTTCTGTAGTACAAACACTTTGTTTTCTGACAGTCCAGTTTCATAAACACTGATCTGAGTTTAGTTTGTTCACCAAACCAGCTGATCACTGGTCAATCTTTTTCATAAATCTGGTAAAAAAAAATAGCCAATATAACCACCTGAGCTGATGCATTTCCTTACATCTGATTCGACTGTTTGAGTTTACAGCTCAGAAAACATGTTTTTATTGTTTAATTGTTTTAATTGGATCCCCGTTTTCTGCAGCAAAACTGCATCTGCTCTTCCTGGGCTCCGACACATAAAATGTTGAACATTTTTAATTATGAGCAAACATAAAAAATGTAGCATAGAACAAAAAAACTTCAAACAAAATAAATGGTAATCCTGCTACACACTCTACTATATATATCACACATTTAGTTGCATAGCATCAGTAGAGATTTAATTCAGCATGTGACCAATTTTACTCAAATATTTTTATAATATATATTATATATTTGATAATAATTACCTAAATGTCATATGTATGTAAGAGATGTTTATTTATTAACAGCTTACATTATTTTACAGTAATATCTGGTTGAAAGTGTTTTTGACGTTAGTTCCATGCCATACCTCTGTAGAAAGCTGTGTGGTGCTACATAAAGACCCCTGCAGCCCATCTTTAGCTGCTGCCTGAAGCAGAGGGCCTGTACTGTTGTAATCTTCCACCTTTTTACTCCTCAGCCAGGTGTTGATGGCTCTTTGCAGCAGGACCAGACTAATACATGATGTGGTTTTGGACTTCTCGGGTCAATAATGCATGGCTTTCTCTTCTGTCGCCGTGGAGCTTAGCGCCGCTTTCTCCTTGGAGACGAAGCTCCAGCTGCAGGGACAGTGGGCCTTTTAGAGTAATGTTACATCATTGCGTCGGCTTGTTGTGGTTCCTGAATGGTAGGGTTGCCATATTGTCATGGTAACAATGTGCTCCCAACACAAAGAGCAGGGAAAGCCGAGCTCAAGGTTCAGGAATGTTCCTTTCAAACCCAAAACGGCTGCTGAAGTGTTTGCTGCATCAGCTAAATAGTTCGGCAGTGTTTTCAGGATTATTATCACTTTATGTGACGTGATTTTTCTCTGCGAAGCCATTTCACACCAAGCGTTGCATTGCATTAGCTGTTAGCATGCTAACTGTGCCAACATGGCTGTTTTTACAGCACCAGGCCTGAAGATGACCTTTAAATCCACTTATTCCTGTATAAGCATATTTTTAATCTCATTTTCTATCTGAGCATATCATCTCATTGTGCTATTGTGATGCCGTGGTTCGTTGCATGAATCACGCTGGAGAGCCGACTCAGGATTATTCACTATGTTATGATTTACTCTCTCTTTTCCCCTCTTATACCAATAAACTAGAAGATGAATGTTTAATGGAGAGAAGGCGAATGTAAAACTGACACTGGAAAGCAAACAAAATGGCAGCCAACACACACACACACACACACACACACACACATTCATGCAGCTAGAGCGAAAGAAGGAACACACACACACACACACATCTAACTCATCTAACAAAGATCTTTTGTTTCTCTTTGCCTGAACAACGAGGCATGGTGGCATCTTTACAGCCTCACATCTGAGGTAAAACTGAGACATAAGTAGGTTCGTTTGTAGTTATAAACACTAAAACAATATTATAATAATATATAAAAACAAATCCGCTTTCATTTAGCTAGTTGGTTCAGTCTGACAGAGCAAGACTCGTTTTGATTTGTTCAAAATTATCTTTCATGTACAGTTGTGCTCATATTTATTCATCCCCTTTCATTAAAGAAGGGAAAAAAAAACAGCTGCCTCTAAAATAAGCTGAAATTGACTAAAGTTATAATAAATAAAAATTTTATGAAAATCATGACATTATTTTCTAATTTAAAAAAAAAAAAAAAAACAAACAAATAAGATAATTTATTACATATTCCATCAGTCATAAACTAATATTTAGTTGAACAATCCTTTAATGTTTCCGCTCCAGTCAGGTGTTTTCTGTTCCTCTCAGTCAGACTTCTGCACCTGTTGACAGGTATTTTCTCCCACTGTTCAACAGAAAAATGCTCTAATTTGTCCAGGACCAATTTGTTTGTTTGGTTTGTTTTTCTTTCTTCAACTCAATTAAATGAAAAAAAAAAAAAAACCAGTGTCTTATATTATTAAATTATATTTTTGCTAATGTTTAGTTATTGTTCCTTTTTTAAGTCTCCAGTTATTTGAGTGACTGTTGTAAATTCTGCCTTTTCTTTAATGAAAGGAGATGAATACATATGAGCACAACTTTGCGTTTCAGGGTAGTTTGTCTCATAAATTCACCAGCAGTTCAGTACGTTTTCTTTTCTATCTGAATAAAGCTGTGAAAACAGAGTTATTAACGGAGGGAGGGAGTCGACGGAGCAGCTGCTGGAGGCAGGTAATCTTCGCCAGGTAGAACCTGATTGGACTGGATGTGAGTTATGCTGCTCTCTCGGGTGGAATGTGCAGGGAATGGAAATAAGAACATCTTCATATGATCATGTTAAAAGTGTTGCTCTGGAGGCAGTAAACAAGCATGCTGATGGATGAACTGGAAATATGGAAACATTAATGGGATGTATTCTGTGCAGCAGAAACACCTAAACAGAAAGAAACGCTCATTTTTTATTTTTCATTTTTTTCTCATTATCGTTCATTGACTTATAATAAATGAGTCAACATAAATATGCAGCATTTGGCCCTGCTCCAATATTTGCCCTGAAACCTGTGATGTCTGCATCATGAATCATGTTTCTCAGCACCTTTAGCAGTGCCATAAATGAAACCAAGCTGCTAACCAAGCTGCAAGCCTCCCTCTGCCACCGTCCTCGGAGCAAAACGGACGTAATAAAGCTTCTGTATGCACCGAGAAGTGCGCAGATATGTTTGTTTCTTTAGTGCCGCATGCTACAGCCTGTGTGTGTGTGTTATTTTAATAACCCAGAGCGAGATTTTTTTTTTTCATTGTGCTTTCCATTTCCTACTTGCTTATTGTCTGCCTGTTGACTTCAGGTGAAAAGGTCAGATTTCTTACCGTTTCCCTCCATAAATGTCAGCGTGACGGTTACACCTGACGACAGGTGGACAGAAACTCAGGGGCAGAGGACGTGTGGGTGTGTGTTAACCCGGAGCGGTGGACACACAAAGCTGTCGATGCCTGTGTGTGTGTGTGTGTGTGTGTGTGTTACCGAACGGAGCGGGCGGGAGTTTTTCAGCCACCTGTGTGGCAGATGTTTGGTGGAAATGAAGGAAGTAACTCGATGTTAATTACGTCAAGGACTCAGCCGGTCTCTATGGCACCCCTTAAACTGACAGATGGAGAGAAATATGCAGGGTGTGTGTGTGTGTGTGTGTGTGTGTGTGTGTGTGTGTGTGTGTGTGTGTTAGTAAAGATCAAGCATTTCACACACTGTGACATGAATCTTGCTGTGAGGTGTAAACACGCCGTCCGTCCGCTTTTCAGTGGCAACACCGTGTAAAACAGTGTTGGTTTTACCTCATGCCAGGCGTGTATTATCCTCACACACACAGCTCACAGCCAGACAGTGTTTACAGTTAATAAATAAAGTATTTTATTAATACCAATATTTAATCGGATGGCGAGAATCTGCGTCGTCTGAGTGGAAGCATTTCATGGATGATGGAGCGTCCTTCAGGTTAAAGGTCACCAGTTTGATCTGAGGAATGGCCACTTCACTCTGTTTGTAGATTAAAACATTTTCTTTTTTTTATTTATTTATTTTGAACTAAACAAAAAAAAAAAAAAAAAGGCTTTTAAAAGAACAAATATTGGTTACAACAAACAACAAATAAAATAACCTTCTTAAGTTTAAAAAGGGTTTTGGAAGAAGTTGGGCCCTTATCTAGTCCAAAACCTCCTTATCAACGACACCGTAACATTTTCACAGCATGAAAAATACAGTAATACACATAAAATTCTGTTAAACAGTATACAGTTGTAATACACACAAAAAAAATCATAGAATTCAACGTACATTGCTTTAAAAAATAACATAATTTGCCTCATAACTTTTAATTATCTCATCTAACAAGCCACTTATTTGATTCAGGTGTGTTGGAGAAGGGTTGCACCTAAAAACAGCAGGATGGTAGATCTCCAGGACCAGACTTGGGCACCCCTGTTCTATGGTGTGGACACACAATCACGTCTCAATGTCTTTTTTTCTTTTTTCAACCTTTGCTTATGAATTCCTTTGGACATTTTTGCAAGAGCATTTTATTAAACCCTGCTTTACGAGTCATGGAGCTACTGACCGTCCTTCACTTTTACGTTGAATGTTTTTCTCCTACATTTAGATTTAAATAAAGAGTGAAACACGTGGCGATAAAACTAAAGAGGCGCGCTTAAAGAAGGAAGAGAGGGGGAAGGGAAACAGAAAGGTGAATAAATCAACAAACAACCCACTAAGAATGATTAGAAAAATAAAGCAGATACAAACTTAAAAAATCCCCTACAGCAATGAATCCACCACCAGTTGGACCACCACTCAGGAAACCGTTTACAGTTGACAAATGTGAGAAAGAACGGATTGTGGTATTTTCTACTCTGTATTCTCCGACAACACCAAGCAAAGCCAGTAAGGAGACTGGATCCAATTTAAACTGAGTTAGAGAGTGAAATACCTCGGTCCAGTATCTATGGAGGCTGGGAATGGACATGTACGTGTGAATTAACTCTGCTTTTTTTTTTTTTTTTAGAATTTATTACAGTCGTAATACACACAATAAATAATAGGATTCAACATACATTGCTTTAAAAAAAATCCTATTTTCCTCATAAATTTTAATTGTCTCATCTTTTATCATTTGTTTAAATTTTCCTATTGATTGACATGATTTTATTTCTTTACTGCAGCTGCTCCAGAGCTGAACTCCTTGTAGAAACACAATAAAGTTTAGCATTTCTTCTCTTCGCTTCTCTTCATTTCTTCATTTCTTCTTCTTTTTTTTAATGGATGTTCCTCTCAGGCCAAATATACTCTCTGTTAACTGGAAAAGCTTTTGGATGCTGCTGGGTATTACAGCAGAAGAGGAAATATTACATTCAAACTGTCAACCTTTCCTGTATTTTCCCATTTCTGTAGAGAAAACATGATGGAAGATTCTCCATGGAGGCGAATCGAGCAGCTTCGATGTAAAAATGCTTCTAACTGAGATGTAAGGCAAAAGGTCGCAGTTAAGACCTAATTGCCTGGATTCAGTTATGTAACAAAGCAGGCGATGATGCCTCTTTTCCTTCAGCGATTCGTCCTGAAGAGTGTTTTTGATTCAGATTCAATTCAGACATTAAACGCTGCGCTGACCAGTCGGAGGTTTATGTAACCCAACATGGCCGTCGCTGGAGCAAAGTGATGCAGGAGGAGAAACACGAGCGAGAAAGTAGAGCGGGGGAGCTGAAGTGAACATATGTGATCAACAAAATGAGTGCTATGATTTAAAAACAGGAGCCTGTGGAGAGTGTGTGTGTTAATCTGAGTGTGTCCACAGAGGGGAATGCGGACGGCTCCAAGCAGCAACGTGTGGAACGTAGATGGACTCTTTATGATTCAGAACATAACATTCGTTGTTGTGACAGGAAATAAAAAATACAGTGTTGTGTGTGACAAGCAGATGTTGTTGTGAATATCTTGGGACAAATGAGTGGGTGAAGCAGACTGAGGTACAGCAGGACCTCCGAGGCAGAATGTCAAGCAGACTGAGTCAGAAAAATAAGACGAGTTCAGCGCGGCGAATCCGTCTGTCCAACGTAAAAACGCCAACATTTGCTCTCCGACACAGCCGTTACCTGCTGCCTTTAATACGTACACTTGCTTTGCTTTAAAGGTGGAGTATGTAAGATTTTCAAGATTTTCAAAATAAATTAACTAAAAAAATAACTACAATCATAATTAGATACTTTTTTAAACATGTAGGTTCCAGTCTGTCCATATTTGATGTGTTATTAAATTACAAGTTTAATTAATGACAAAGACCCTTCTTAAATGTTTGCCTACCAGTAAAAAAAAAAGTGCTTTTTGTCATTTGTTATTAATTAAACTTGTAATTTAATAACGCATCAAATATAAACAGACTGGAACCTACATATTAAAAAAAACTAATTATGATTGATGTTGTTTTATTAGTTAATTATTTTTTAGAATATTGAAAATCTTACATACTCCACCTTTAAGGCTTAAAGCTATAATAGGTCATCTTGTTGAGAGACTTTTTTTTAACTGGGTGAACTGGTTCCTCGTCCTGATAGTAGTCTCTACATGTTGTAATCATGAACATTTGAAATACAGTTAGACCCTCTGTAAATCAGTTGACTGTAAATCTGTAAAAACTCTGACCAATCTAAAGGTTCGGATTGAAATGGAGTTGTTCATTTCTTATAAAAAGAAAAGCCTTGGATCACACTAGGAGCAAAACCAGAGGGGGAGGAGCCAAGACAGGGCGCCACTTTCACATCTTGCTAGCTCCCCAGCATCACCTATCCCAGCTTTAAAGGCAGAGTATGTAAGATTTCAAGGCGATTCTTTCCACCACCAGGTGGCAAACATCAGGTCGTGAGCAAAACCACAAAACTGCTACCTCCACAAACCACCACAGGTTGGCAGTAATGAGCAAAACTCAGCCCTCACCCCTCCTCCTCAAATGAGGGCAGGAATCGCTTGTGTAGTTCAGAGCCGCTCTGCAATAAATTGGCTTATACTCCCCCTACTGGTGGGGGAAAAAAAAAGGATTTTTTTTTTTACTGGTCAGAAAACATTCAAGAAGGGTCTTTGTCATTAATTAAACTTGTAATTTAATAACGCATCAAATATGGACAGACTGGAACCTACATGTTTTTTTAAAAAAAACTATCTAATTATAATTGTAGTTATTTATTAGTTAATTAATTTTGAAAATATTGAAAATCTTACATACTCTACCTTTAATGTGAAGGATTATATAAGATACAGTTCCTGAGCTGGTATCTTTTTTTTTCTTGTCTAATTAAAACAGTGAATAACAGACTGTGGCTCCAAAATGACAACGCTGGCACGGTTTCTCAAGGCGGGCTCTTGATTGTGGCTTTACAAACGCTGTGAAAACTACAGAAATAAACAGTCGTTTTAAACACCTTTTATAATCAACATAAACATACAAATGTTAGCAAAGCATTACGTCGGGGCCGCCTGCCACTTTGGAGGTCTTAATCAGATAAACTTGCATCTTTGGGGCAGTCTTGTGCAGCTAGCTAATATGCTAGCTGCCGTAGATGTGGCTCGGTCAAAGTCCTTTGTATGTCTGAGCGTCTGCAGCTCTCGAAGCCTCTTACAGAGCCAAAACCTCGCGATATTAGGAGTATTATCATAAAATATTCTTATGAACGCTATAATGATGAATGAAATGCCTTTTCATATTATGAAGACTTACACAGACTGCAACCATTTATACTGATTACAACTGACTGCTTTACACTGTACAGAGTAAAGGAAAATGATGCTGCTGGCTGCTGGATGCTCACTCCCAACTCATCTGATTTTGAGCCAAAGCATCACTTTTGGACATGTAGGGTACAGAAAGTTGTCACAGAACATGCTCCCATGGTTATGTGGAAAATTTTGACAAAGCTTTCTGTAAATAAATGTTTGTGTGTGTGAGTGTGTGGATGTGTCAATTTAAACTCCTTTCTAAGGTATTGTCCTAAATCAGACTTGCTTATAATAAGCATACCCCTTGTTGCTCATAGCATCACTCTTGGATGTGCAGGGTATTCAGAGTCGTTATCATAAGCATTCTCAGGGAATGTGGATTATTTTGGTCACGCAGTCCACTAGGAAATGCATTTTGTTGTGTTTTTAAATGATTTCTTTCAACTATTATATGAGGTACATTTACCTTTTTTGTAATTTGAAATAATGGACTGCATAGTGGTTAGCACTGTGGCCTCACAGCAAGAAGGTCACTGGTTCAATCCTTGGCTGGGGAGGGGTTTGGTCAGTGGCCTTTCTGTGTGGAGTTTGCATGTTCTCTCCTTGTATGCGTGGGTTCTCTCCGGGTACTCCGGCTTCCTCCCACCATCCAAAGACATGCACGTTAGGTTAATTGGGTACTCTAAATTGCCCATAGGAGTGAATGTGAGCATGAGTGGTTGTTTGTCTCTGTGTGGCCCTGCGATGGACTGGCGAGCTGTCCAGGGTGCACCCTGCCTTTCACCCAAAGACTGCTGGGATAGGCTCCAGCTTCCCCGCAACCCTGAATTAGAGGAAGCAGTTAGGATAATGAATGAATGAAATAATGGCTAAAAAACTTGAAATCAAACATATGACTCCTTATAGAAAGTAAATTTTAGGAAAATGTTGCACTTGGCAGCTGAATTGTAAATGTTCACCCTGACTCATCACATACCGACACCTGGTCCTCCAAAACATCACTTTTGGAAATGCAAGGTACCAAAAGTTGTGACACCTTCCCCAGAAAATGTGCACAATATTGTTGAGTCTTTCTGCAGTAAAAGTGTTTTATCTGTGTGTGATTAAGATTTCTTCCTGAAGCAGACTGGCTCATCATAAATTGATGCCTGGTCCTGCGAAGCATCACTTTTGGATGTGCAAGGTACTGAAAGTTGTTACAGGAAACAGTCCCATGGCAGTGTAGAAATGTTTGATTTGGCTTGTAGTTAGGGAAAGTTAGGGTGAATTTGAACACAAAATGTTGCCTTTTTCTTTCATTTTGCAGAAAAACTGCCTACAGATAGTATATTTTAGGAAAATACTGAATCTGGCTGCTGGATACTAATTCGCTCACCCCCAACTCATCAAATTTTGATGAACGGTCCCCCAAAGCATCACTTTTGGACGTGCAGGGTATTGACAGTTGTTGCAGGGTGCATTCTCATGACAATATGGAAAATGTTGGGGAAGTTTTCCTACAATTAAATATAATTTTGGTGTATTTTAGTTCCTAAGTTAAGTATTTTTCTGGACTAAACTTCTGGACTAAACAAGGTCAAAATAGAGGCTGACAACACAACATGGTTGGACTGAGACTGGTTGCAACATGTTTACACCTCCCTCCTTTTCTTTCCTTTCTATGTGGTTCAGGTTGTTTTTCTAAGTTTTAGCTAAGTTTGCGTCTCTCCCATGGTGTTGAGCAGGTAGCAAACAGGAACAATAGAGATGCACCGATACCAGTGATATCAGTATTGGCATCGGCTCAGTACCAAGCGTGTGTACTCATACTTGGTATTAATAAGTGTACCGATACCACACTAGTCAAGCCAGCGCAGATATGTTTGATGACACGCTTTGGATGTGTTTTAAAAGAAATAAATGCCTTGAATGTTAAAATGTGACATTTTTTTGTTACACTAAAAGCTGGATCTTTGTATCAAAACCACATATTTATAGTTTTATTTAGGTAAAATGTGCCAAATCAGAATAAAACTCGTTGAAATTGTTAGATCTGTAATGTTATTATATGTGTATTGGTGAGGTAACTTCAGAAAGGATGGGTCATTTATTACAACCTGATGAAATCTTACACAGTTATAACAGCAATAATAACCATAGTCACAATAATGTTCACATAAACAGATTTGGTATCAGCTAATATCGGTATCGGTAGATATTCATATTTCAGATACCGGTATCGGATCGGAACTCCCAAAAAGTGGATCGGTGCATCCCTACTGAAAATGATCCAATAAGTTTAAAGATGCCGAATGCAGGAATGGGTTCCATGGCAACCGCTGTTCGTTGTGGACTCTCAGCCGTATTGATGTTCCTGTTATATTAATTTCTACGTGTTTTACGCACATCTGCTCTTTTCACATCCTTGGTTATGAGAACAAAAGAAATCTTTAATCGTTATTGTGCTCCCTGGGTAGTAAATGTCAACATTACAGCAGGATGACTGAACACCAAAAAAGAAAATAAACTCTTAAAGCATTAAATAATTTTCCATATTTAAATTAGATGCTTGCGACCCTGAATTGGATTAAGCGGTTTGGAAAATGAAGGAATGAACTTAGATGCTAATTCCTAGAGATGTCTTGCAGACACTTCCACTGATAATTACCAACTTGCCTGACACATCCAGTTGTTTAACGCTCATATTACCGCTAGCTCCTGGTTATCGTTCATCAGCAGATGGCCAAGTGTTTGGCCTGTAATGTTTGCTTCTCGTTGTCTACAATGTGGTGGAACGGATAGCAGCTACAGAGCTAACAGACTGTTTATGTCCCTCTCTGGCTAATCCTCCAAAATCCCCTCTCTTTATGTCTGATATTGCGTTCTTCTGCAAACATCAGTCGACTGCTTGGTTCCGATTTATTTTTCCCAACAAACAACCCGATCCTCAGCAGCCCCACCTGCTGCGTCACACAGAGACTTCCAGAACGTCTCTGGATGGGTTAGAAATGACTTTTACAAATACGATCTAATTACATTTGTTGGATTTTCTTTCTTTAGTATCCCAGCCGTGCTCCGAGCGCAGGAGGAGTACTTAGACCATATTACACAAGTTGTCTTCTCTGCTTCACTCTTTTATGTTACAGCAAATAAACCCTGAGAATGTCAACGCCTCAGCGGACCGCAGTTAGAGCTCTATGTTTTGTCTCTCTTCCAGCCCACCCCTGATTCCCATTAGGATCTTCTCTTCCCTGTTGGAGACCTTCTCCACCCCCCACATTCAGCAGCCATGGCAGATGATGCTGACATGCGCAATGAGCTGTCAGACATGCAGCAACGTGCTGACCAGCTGGCCGATGAGGTGAGATCAACACACTGACAGAAAGCATGCACGTCCGCTCATGAAGATCGCACTTGATTTCATTCATCTGCATCCACAAGCTGCACCTGTGTGTATTTGTAGTCTGTGTGTGAATACCTGCGTTTGATTTCACAATGTTTCTCATCATTTCTGTACAAAACCGACCATGTGAGTGTTGGCTTGTGTGTAGGAATTCATCTGTGTGTCTGTGACAGTGCAGAAGTGTGTGTGTGTGTCATCAGCGGTTAGACAGAGAAAGTCTCTGTCGTGGCCCAAAGCAGATCAGCCCAGACCCTTCCAGCTTCAAACATGACTCACAGCGGCACAGCTGAGCAGAATATTAAACATGCACGCACACACATGCATGAACGTAGGACATGCACAAAATGGCGGTTCCAAAAAAAAAAAAAATCTGCAGCTCTGACTTGCAGGAGCTTTTGTGTTTGCATAAAAACATCAGCTTGCATCAATGTCAGGTTTACAACCATGTGGATGAGAAGCTGTGGCTGTTTGAGTTCAGATGAAAATAAAGCAAAA
Source organism: Telmatherina bonti (assembly GCF_933228915.1). Taxonomy (NCBI): domain Eukaryota; kingdom Metazoa; phylum Chordata; class Actinopteri; order Atheriniformes; family Telmatherinidae; genus Telmatherina; species Telmatherina bonti. The sequence goes on along the minus strand of NC_136614.1, from coordinate 31,193,949 downwards.
CGGGTGAAAAGAGGGATAAAAAGGATCCACAAAACATGGTGGCTTATTTCCAGACATGACTGCTTCCCAACCACCGTTCTTCAATGTCCAGCAGTCCGGAGGAGTTTGCAGCTCACGCAGCAAAGCAAAGCTGAACCGCTGCAAGAGGGACGAAAAAATCCGTCTCTTCTGATTTAATCTGAACCCTTCTTAGAAAGAGAGAACTGTTTTACATATCTACCCCTTTCCATGCTAATAATAAACCTCCTCCAGTCAGAGAAAGAGGCTTCAAAGTCTGCTTTTATTACAACAGATGAGCTATTTTTATCAGCAGAGCTGCAGCATTCTCCAACCAATCACTGATTAATTCCTGAATCCAAATTATCTTAAAAGGTCCAGCAGTGTCATGCTAACTCTGTAATACAAACAATTATACAAAATAAAAATAAAAAGAAAATAAGAATCCAGAATATTTAACCTTGCAGGGGATCATTATATCAAGTCCTCAAGTGCCACAGTCCTGCAAATGTTAGGACTTTCCCTGCTGCAACACACCTGATTTAAATCAATGGCTAATTAGCAGACTTGTGCAGAGTTTGATGTCAAGTTCTGCACAAGTCTGCTGATCAGGTCTGATGTGTGCCAGGTGTGTTGCAGCAGGGAAACTCCTAACATTTGCAGGACTGCAGCACTCGAGGACCGGAGTTGCCGACCCCTGGTCTAGACCATTTTTCTGCTTGCTTAAATGCTGTACAAGACAAAAAAAAAAACAAAAAAAAACAAACTAGTTTAAAAGCAAATTATCTTTAAACCCAAATCGTTTGCTCTGTAATCATGATTCTGACTTATTACGTGGAACTTTTCAGAAGCAAGTCACTGAAATGTCTCAGAACTCACACCACAGGTTGAGTTAATCTTTCCACTGCAAGCGGGGAGCGTTTATGATCAGGTCAATAAACGCCTGATATTGATCTCCTTTTTTAGATCCTGATGATCGTTCAGTTTGACTCTGTTTAGTTTGATCCATACTCATTTACGCTCATGAACAAGTGATTCTGCTGCATGTGTTGGTTGTTCATTGTGGTTTAACTCTGTCAAACAGACACTGACTCGAGCTTTTCTTTCCCCGCAGTCGCTGGAGAGCACTCGTCGTATGCTGCAGCTGGTCGAAGAGGTAAGACAAAACCCCTTAGTCTCTGGGTTATCGCCCACTGTAAACGCTGAATAATCCAGATCAAATTCTGTCAGAAAGTTTCAGTAATTTCAACACTACACCTTGAATTTTACTTATTTCTCATCATTTGCTCATGGCTATTTGGAAAGGGAGCGACTTTGACTCACACACCATGTGTATGTAAATATACAGGGAACTACTACAGCCTTATGTGTAATCCTTAACATTTTATAAACTACAACAAGTGTGTATAAAACAATGTTGTTTTTACACAATGCCGTCATTGTACTTACATACCATGGAGGAACATCATGCTATTTGAAACAGTTTACAAGGATGTCACTGTACCAGTACACGCCAAGCAAACCAGTGGAAGACAATAGTCTGTGTGTGTTCATATACTGGGAACAGTACAGGCAGCAGTTAGACATGTAAGTCCTCCTTTACTGAACAAAACTCAACAAACATTTAAAGAAATAGTTGAATTCTACTGTTTTGTGTTTATTTTTCTTAGTAGTTAAAAGTTAGAATATTATTTCTTTAAAGGTGACACGTCTACACGCATTACCGGAGGATACCACTAGGGGGTGCATTAGAGAACTCAGAGGATGGAAACCAATACAGAGATGGACAGATAAATTATGTCAGTCACGTGCATTAATAGGTTTATTTTCAAAGAACTTAGCTTTCCGTGACGTGATGCAGAAAATATAGAAACACCGCCGGAGATCGAGGAGGCAGTGTTGAGTTGTTAGCTGACAAACAAGCAGCTAAATAAACAAGTCAGAGAAGAAGAAGATGAACAGGAAGAAGTCTAGCAAATGAAACAAACTGCAAGAAGACACAGAAGTTGAAGAGAACACAATGTGGTTTTATTTTTCTACTTCTGGTGTTTTCAGACGTTATAAACAACCTTTTAGTGGTGCATCACCGCTACCAACCCATTTAAAAATGTGGAAGTAAAGTGTGAACTCAGGACTGCCCACTACACTGCAAAAACTTAAATCTAAGTAAGATTAAAAATCTTAAATTGAGTAGACATATGCTTTTTTTTTTTTTTAGAGGTAAGATAATTCCTAGTTTTTATGCCAGAGAATTCCTCTTGTTTTCAGAATATTTTTACTTGTTTTGGGAAGTCTTGACAAGCCAAATTTTCTTGTTCTCTTGGCAGATAATTTATCTTATTTTAAGCAACATTTACCTCATTTTTGTATATTTTTTCTTGGGTTTTTTTTAGGCTGAGTTTTTGCAGTGTAGTGGATGAACTGACTTAAAAGCTGTGGCGATGTAAAAAATGAAAGTATGAGGGCAGCGATGTATAATAACATCTGAAATGGACGTCCCCACTTATGTACATATGAAAGGGGGCAAACAAGCCTTAAGTCAGGGATGGTAACGGTATGGTAGATGATATGTAAGACCTCTAAAATAAACGCAGCATAGCTTGTCTTTAAAACGTTACTGGGGTTTTATCACTGGTAATTCAGTGACTTTATGGTCTGACTGGTCCACACACTGCTCCTACTGGTCACCTGCGTATTACATCTTGCAAAAACGTAGCGTTAATGTCGGAAGATGTGCACAAACAACTCCTCAACAACAGAACAGGCGTGATAAACGTCTGCATGCTGAATTAAAAGCAGAATATTCTCAGCCTTATAGATTCGAGCACTGATGCCTGTCTTGTGTTTGTTTATTAAATATGAATCAGTAACAAAACGGATCGTTCCCCAGTTGGATTTCCTTTCATATTTTAGTTCACAGAAGTTTTAAAAACTTTTTTTTTTTTTTTTTAAATTAAATTAGTTTTAACAGATGCAATCAACTGATTTCTGTTGCTTCTGTAGTTGAGCTAAAATAACAGCATCTGGCTGCAGCTTCGTTTATCCTAAATGGACATGAGAGCGGTAAATCTTGTTACTTAACACTTCACCGTTCACCATTAACCCTGGAGAGCAGGGATGCCCAAGGGCCTGCAGGTTTTCCATGTGTCCCAGTTCCAACACACCTGCTTCCATTACATGGATCCAACAGCCAATGACGTTCTACACAATGACTCATTAGTTTGAGTCAAGTGAGTTGGAGCAGGGATACATGGGAAACTCTTGAGGACCAGATCTGTTCACCCCTGCTGTAGAGTCTTCACTAAGACTCTACAGCAAGAGAAAAATCCTCTTTTCCCTTGAACTATAATACCAAATATTAAGGCTTTTTTTTAGGAAATGATTGAGATAATAATTAATTATGCAGCAACGATAGCAAAATGGTTTAACTTTGAATAGTAATGAGATAAACAGTTTCTTTTGGCACTACATGCCCAAACCAAGTTGTATAGATGGTTCAGACTGGTTTATTTCTACATATTTTTTAGTAAAATGAATCATAGTGAGTGAAAAATGTGTTTATCCAAACAGCAGAACAGGCTGTTAAAGAGCTAACGTGCTCCTAATTCTTAAAACCAACGTTATCTTTATTTAATCAGTCCACGTAGCACATATACATTTTGCAGACGACGTCCTGACTGGCAGACGGACAGCGGCTCAGATCAGATGATTATCTCTTCACAATCCATTCAAAATGAAAGCTTGACTTGATTTTCTCCAACAGTCTTTTGATCTAGGTGTTGTAACTGATTATTGCTGTCAGGCAGGACAGAATAAACGGTGAGTCAGCCGAGCGATGATGTGAACAACACATTATAGGAAATTAACAGCGGTCAGCACAAGAGAAGAGGCTTACGCACACACAGACACACAGGTTTTTATTTGCCCTTGCAACACTCACGCCTGAAGTGATACTGTGATAAACTGCAAGTAAGCAGACACAGATGGAGGAAAGAAGGGAGGAGAAGGGTGGAAGAGGTGCAGGATGGAGGGACTGAGTGGCTCCTGGCAGCTAGGAATGAGGCTGGCTGACAAATACTCGGTGCAGCACCCAAGGTCATATTGATCATCTGTGGGCATACAGCTCCTCTCTGTAACTGTACTGCAGATGGGAGAAGCAGACAGAGGAGGAAGCGAAACAGAAAGTTTATAACCCCTTTAGAGTGATGGATGGCCGGAGAGAGGAAGGCAGGATGATGCAAATACAGTTCGTATTTAATAATAATGTCACAGTTCACAACTGAGATCGTCCTGAACTGGAAAAATAATTAGGAAATGAGCATGACGGACATCCATTTTCAGATTAAAAATTACTCCAATGAATGTGTCTTAAGTCACAGTATGAGCTTTAATATTCCTTATTGATAGATATACTGTTACAATCAATTACAGTCATAGTATTATAAACCTTAAGCTTGACTGTAAATCCCCAGTTTGATCACCTCTCATATCATAAATTCAGCCAGAAAACAACTTTGATTTGATTGATTCCTGAACTAGTGATCACAGTCACTTCCCCTCATATCCAATCACACAAAGGAGCTAAAATGTAAAATTATAACTTAATTCCTGAGATTAGGAAGACAGGTGAAGGAAATCTGAACTATTTTATTAACAATATGGATTGTGCCACTTTCTCTATATTGATTTTTAACATTTTAATTCCTGACCCAAAAATTAGGGATGAGCGATACCAAACTTTTTTCTGTTGATACGATACCATGAGTTTAGGGTAATTTTTCTTCTACAGTGATATCGATACTGGTATCGATATTGGTATCGGCATCTGCATCTGCATCGGCATCGATGTCGGTATCAATATTTATGCATTTTGCCCCCCATCGGAAAGTCTTGATTGCATAGTTTGCATTTTTTTAAATTTATTGCAAGAAAAACATGGATTATAGAGAAATCTCACGAACATCAAACAAAATTTGAAGAAATTCTTTGCAAATCAATTTTAAATAATGCAGATAAGTAAATAAAAAGACAAAAGACAAAAAAAATCTTTAAAATCATAAAATAATTAAACTACAGAATAATAAAAACATGTAATATGTAGAAGTAGTATGATAGAAATAATAAAACATTGTGCACAATAAACAATAACTAACCTGCATTAAAGTAGTAAAATATCAAAACAGAACTTTATCCTCACGAACAGCATCGTCATCATCATGAGATCTGATTGGCTGCAATAATCATGTGACCAATAGGAACACTGTGGCTGAGCTTCACACACTATTTAACTGCCTAAAATTTACATAATTGGAAACATATTCAATGTTTTACCTCTTAATAGTTAAAAAACTATAAAATTCGATATTTTGACTGGCAGATAACGAAGTATCAACTCTAGAGAACTGATACGGCCATCTCTTAGATCAAGAAAAAAATACTGCACTCTACTGCATTTTACCTCTTGATCTATCAGAACTATTGTAGAGTGTAAGATGTCCAGCAGGGAAAAGAGGACAAGTATCAGATGTGAAACATGGTTTGAGCAAAAGAAATAAATCAAAAGAATCCATGATGATGGATTGGATGCACACCGACATAGTGGTTAGCACTGTGGCCTCACACTGGTTTGAGCCTAAGCTGGTAGGAGGTTCAAACAGGGGCTTTTCTGTGGAGTTTGCATGTATGCATGCGTTCTCTCCATCCAAAGACATGTATGTTAGGTTAATTAACTACTCTACATTGTGTTGAATGGCTGTTTGTCTCTGTGTGTGGCACAGTGATGTGCTGGCAACCGGTCCAGGGTGTGCCTTCCGCTCACGTGATGATTGCTGGGATAGTCTCCTGTTGGTGGAAGGTGTTAGCTATCTGGGGGACATCAGCATCATTGCTATTTAAATGGGTAAATGATAAAAGCCTTAAAAAGCTAAAATGATACTTAGAAATTACGAGTATTTGAAAGATTTTCACTCCTATAAACTAGCTGGTATCATACTCTAGTTTTTATGAAAGTGTTCAGTCCGTTCAGTCACTCAGTGCTCCTATAGCTTTAGTAAACGACATAAAGGACAAAAAAATAGAAAAATTAACTGCATTTTCAGCTTTGATTTATTAATCAAAGTAGCAGAGGGTTCTGCAGTCCATCCATAACACAACTTTAAAGGAAGAAAGCTGTGTTGAACTTTTTAGCAACACTAATGGTTTTCCCGTGAGACAAATCTCAGCTACATATGGATTTCTTTTGGGCAGAAGCTTAAAGAGTTACAGCTTTATTTATATACCAGTACTTATTCCTCCCTCTCACCTCTCAAACGTCAATGTGATTTTCCTTCCAAACTGCTGAAGAAGCAGACACAAGAAGGTGTGTAATGCAGTGCGTTTGTGCATCCTTGCAGGCAGGAGTATGTGGGTGTACACACAAGCAAAGTAATCTTATTTGTGTCGATCTAGCGCAGCCAGGTGCTACATCTTAGTGGAGTTGAGCTGCATTTCTAAAAGGCGGAGAGGAAGAAGAGAAAGAAAAGAGAATATTTCACCATGCCATCCCTTCTCAGACTCCTGTCAGCATCACTATTTGATCCAACCTATCAGCCACTGCTGGCTTTTTTGATCCATACTGGGACACCATTTAATAACAAGGAATGCTGATAGCAAGTCTAACGTTATGGGCCTTTGGATCCTCTATTATTATCAGAAAAAGCCTTTCTTAAATGTCAGCTGGGATAGCATCCAGTTTCTTACCATGAGATGGATAAAGAAGAAACTTCTCGTATTTGTAGCCTTTAGATGCTAAGTTTGTTATTTTAACCAGAAAACTGATGAAATAAAATGACTAGGTGTTATTGTGATTCTGCATAACATGTTTCAGTATCATCTTCTACAATATTTGTGTTTAAGAAAAGCATAAAAAGAACAATATTAAAGGCTTATAGAGTTATGTAGAGAGACTTAGAGTTAGAGGCATAATGTGAATTTGAGTAATTACGATGGTGTTACATTTTGAATATCTGTAAATGCTTTCAAAACTAATAAAAGAAAGGAATGTAATGGGTATTTGATGCAAATTTTGGAACAACTGGATGTTGCATGTGAATATTGTTACATGGATGATCATGAAATTAAGGGGCAGATATAAGATTGCTCTTCTTTCTGCTCCTTTTCATTCAAGCCATATTTAATTGGCGGTCTTATTTTGTATTTATTTTTATGTTGTTTGGAATGAAATAAATAAAAATGAAATGAAAAAAATGAAATGACAATTGAACTGATGGAGATATTTTGTTAAATATTCCCAGTGAGATATCTTTACTATAAAGGAGTTGTGCATTCTTCAAAAAGATGTCATTTGTTTTGAGAAAGCCAATAACAGTATTCTCCCTGAATATCGAACACTGCCTTGTTATTGCAGATCTCCTGGGGGGCATTTTCATGCTTCCTGCTAAAGGCGTCGTGGCCAAATGACCTTTACGCTTTCCAATCAATACCTGCTAACATGCTGAAAATGGCAGTCAAATCTTCTAATTTGTTCCTCGGGGACATGTGGTGATGTTCAATTAGCTTTACAGAAACATGGTTAGTCTTAGCTGGGAGCATGACCCAAATACAAACAGGTTCAATTGTAATTTTGTAATTCTACTTTAAGTTTTTTAAATTTAATTGACTTTCTTGGCAAGAATTTGTAAAGAAATTTAATAACAATTGATGTGATTGTATGCTAAGCTAATAGCAGGAGAGTTTAGCTTAGCTTAATTTTACATAGCACATGACAAAATACAAGTAAAAGGCCCAAAAAAATTAAATTCCTCTTATTTAGACATTGAGTTATGTCTCAAACCCTATATTTACCAAACAGCTGACCAATCGGTGACCGGCAAGGTGTTGTCCCAACAATCTGTTGACAACACCTTTGTCAACAAATTAAAAATAAATTAATAATAAATTGGATATCTTTCCCTTCTTTTAAAAGTTTTACATAATGTTTTATAATTAACAGTGTCAGACATACTAGGTATCAAGCATAGTGATGGCAGCGTCATCCTGTGGGGGGGCTGTTAAACTCACCACTATGTCGTGGTGAGAGCTTACAAATGGCTGCACATCGATTCTCCTCATTCCACTGAACATTTCTGCTGAGAAAAATGGGAGAATAGTTACACCTTCTGAAAAAGTGTAAGAAAAGTTGATGGTGACAGTTCATTTGTCTCAGGAGCGCCTGAATTTCTGGTCTCTTGCTGTCACATGACTGACCTCTATTTCCCCATCTTCTCCCCATCTTCTCTACTGGGCCGTCTCTGGAGAATAGAGCAAAGATGCCGGCATCAGGACTTTGGTTATGCTGGACGAGCAGGGAGGTAAGATCACGGGAGGAGAGATGGCGTGAATTATTCCAGCTTGATGGTGTAATAGTCCTGCTTTTTTACATTTAACACAACTATTATGATTATATTTATATGTTTTTAAAAAAGTAAAATGATTATTAAATTTGGATAGAAGTAGGTGAATTAATCTTGTATTAAAATACTTGTATTTTGTATGCAATTGCCTGTTTTCATTTTATTGCATTTCCAAACTAATTGATTTCCCCCAGACTTCTTTTCAAACCAGTCCTTTCTGATTTGGGCTTTGTTTTATTGCATGACTTATTTGATTACATGGGGAGGTTTTCTTTCTTTCAGCTTCCTTTTTAACATTTGTTTCCTTTGGCTAATATTTTTCTTCCTTAGTTTGCCTAAGTCCTTTGATTTGCCACCAGCTTATTCTCATTTTATTACTTCTGCTTTTTATTTCCCCAGCTCTTTTTTAGCTCAGAAAGGCAGTGAAAGACACCTCAAAAGTGCCAAAACATTGACAAATCCCATGAACAATGTTTAAAGTCAGCCACTGCAGAATAAAAAAAAACCCCACAGACCAACAAACCAGCTGAGTAAAGGTACTTGTTCCTGTGGCGGCTGGTGGCAGTGTAACCTTAAGGCTCTTCTCTGATCTGTTTTGTGGTATAGGAAATAGAAATATATAAGAAATACCAGAACAAAATTACCTAGCTTTAAAGAACTGGTCAATAAGCACTTCTGAAATCATTTTCAGTACAATACGGCTAAATTGTTTTCAGCCATTTTGTGAAGAACTGAAGGTTCAAACAGATCTGAGAACAGTTGAATAAGTCCTGTAGACATTAAAGAACAAAGAACGATCGATTTAGCTGGTAATGACAAAACACTTAGCCACTTGTCTCTCAAACTCATATACCGATTTGTACAATCCCTGGTTGCACGTTGATATCAAGTGTGCACCATCAAGCAGTTCATATGGTTGGAAATTAAGAAACAATACTCTGTACTCTAAACAACTCTTGGGAGAACATGGGCCCTGTGCTCCCTCGCTGACTGTAAGGCATGTGCACCAATTAAATCTTTCACAAGGAGAATATTAACTGCACCAACACAGCTGATCACTCAGGGGTATAAAAGTTGTATCCCGATTGTCATTATTCGTTTCCACACTCATAAGTGTCCCCAGACCTTTTCTGCACCTGCAGGATAATACTTCAAAACCAATCTCAATGGTCGACTGGACATGCAGCCAGCTTGGAGCCTGATGCTTCACAGCATTTATTAGCAGAAGTAGCATTTTCGCTTCTGGTGAAATAAAATATAAACTGACTGAGCCACTGACCATGTTTAATTGGTGTATCATGCTCAATTTGTGTGCTACACTTCACTATAATAACACTAACTCAACATAATTCTTCATTTGACTAATTTTTTAAAAGCATGCCAACCAGGGATTTCACAAATCTGTAAAAGTCAATAAACTAATATCAGAATCCATATTTAACCGTGCCACATCCTGTCACACTCTGCCTGCATTGTATTTCTGTTAATCACAACTAAGGTGGAAATGCTTTTTTCTGTGGAATAATCACCAGCGCACCATCCACCACATCAGCATGACAAATGCTCAGAAACCAGTCAAACCTCAAATTTTCTTCGTTATATTGAACATTTGCAAAGCCAGACAAACTAACATGAGCAACGTTTGAGAAAAAGGTGAGTTTTCTTTAAACCGGGGTGACAAATAAATTAAAAAACATAAGTATAAGTCCACTACAACTAAATCTAGAGTCACATATGGAGCCATTTAACTGCTCATATCTGTGTTTGGAATAATGCAAACATTGCAGCTGTAAGGGCATGGCCAGAGCAGACAACATATGTTGCATAATGCAAATTAAGAAACAAGAAAGCATTAAATTAAAAATTTTTAAAAAGAACCTAAAATACTGTAGTAAGTGGAAATGAAGATTAACTGGTGTTACATGAAGCTTCAAGTGAAATTTGTTTACTTTATTATAGTACAGTTTCTGAATGTTATAAACACTTGCAAAGGTTTCAGTTGTAAGCAAACAGACTCTAATTCTCTAGTTTTAAATGCTAACATGTGTGCTATAAACAATAATATAGTTTAGCATTTAAAGGTTAATATATTTGCTTTCTTCTGCACAGAAATAAATATTAATACCATTCTGATGTTTATCATTTTAAATATGGCAGCAGGTGGTAAACCAAGGTTACGTAATAAAGAAACAGAGGAAAGAGACATAAAAGCCAAGAAACTCTGCTAGCTAGCAATGCTAAAGCTAACCAAAGAGCTCCAGCATTTAGCAGTAAATACAATGTTCTTCTCTTCAGACATGATTTAAATCTTAAAGGGGGCATTTTATGATTTTCACAGTACTTTTGGGTGAGATTTGGGTAGACTTATTTGCAGTAGTTAGAGAACTCTCATTTTAGAAAATGAGGAAAGACTTCTGAGAAAGGAGCTAAGCTAAGCGCTAGCTACAAGGATATCAATAAGATTAACAAAGAGCCATTTAGAACAACTTAAACCTCAACTTTATCACAACACTTACTGCTAAGGCGACAAATAGTGGATTTTATAACAAATCCTTTAAATCAGACTTTTATTCCGTACTAAATAAACTCATGTGGCTCCTCATCAATGCAGGCAGAATGACTGCCCAGCATAATGAAGTGCTGAGCAGCTGAGACCATTGGTGCAGGACCATTCTTTTACAAAGATCTAGAAGATAGTAAATGTGCTTTTCTTGATGTTTTAGCAATTTTTAGTGTATCATAGCTGCTATTTTACATGATCAAGATGGACTTGTGAGCTATTGCTAATCAGTGGTTAGATATTACCAGCAACCATGCAGATAATAACAACTGCAGTTGCCTCTTCTATGGTCCTTTTTTAGTTTAGCTTCCTCAGCTGCCTCAGTTACCAGATACCAGACATTTCTGGGCCTAATACTAACCACTTATGGCTCAGATACAGCACAGGTATGTGTTGTGTGGGCCACATCAGAAGCCAGTTAGGGAGTACGACAAGTATTTTGTGGGCCAAAAGTGCTCCAAGTATGAAAAGTTAGACATTGATGATAGCAATTTACTTATGGGTCACATGTTGTTGTCATGCGGCTGAGTTTTGGAAGTTGAATATTGAAAATTTAGCTCCAGATATTGGCCAAACAAAACCATATTTGAGCTATTTTTACTATCTAGGTACTGCAGGTCAAACACTGACTGCTTATAAGTACGTCACACAAAAAATAAAATGAAATATCTTTTTAACATTAGTTAAAAAGTGCCGAAAGGCAGATGTTTCCTTTAGATACAGCCAGGCTAGCTATTTGCAGTTTCTATTAGTTTTTATCATAAGCTAACAGGCTACTAGGCACAGCATTGCTTTGAGAGTGGTATTGGTATATTAATTAATATATTACATTTTATTAAAAGCTGGATGTTAAAAGATGTCATCTTTTAAATTAATCCACCTTGTGGATGGTGGCTTCATAGCATGTTCTGGCTCAAAATGTAAGGTACACGCCACTGAAACTTAAAGGTTTTAAATGTCACTGTAACTCTGATACACATAGCCCACCAACCAGAGTACATCCACACTCACACACACACACGTATCAGTTACCACTCATCATAACTCATATTTCTGTCAACCAGTCAATGAAATTCATTCCACTACTGTCATCCCTTTGTCCTGACCAGAGCAACTCGATCGTGTTGAAGATGGCATGAACCATATCAACCAAGACATGAAGGAAGCCGAGAAAAATTTAAAAGATTTAGGGAAATGCTGTGGGCTTTTCATATGTCCATGTAACAAGTAGGTACTGACAATGTGCCCCAAAGGTTCTCTACATATGTGGTGGCGTCCAGTTTTTCCTCTTTTTTTTTTTTCTTTTTTGTTTTACTTTCTTTCGTCATAGTGAGTGTCTGAAGTTGTTGTCTTCTCTCCTTTGTCTTCTCTTTATCTCTCCTTTCTTTCCTCTTATTCTTCTCTCTTCTTCTGCTTCATTCTGTGGGGGATAAATGACTTGTGTTTAATCAGAGCAACTGGAGCGCATCGAGGAGGGAATGGACCAAATCAATAAGGACATGAAGGATGCAGAAAAGAATTTGAACGATCTAGGGAAATTCTGTGGTCTTTGCTCCTGTCCATGTAACAAGTAGGTGCTGCTTGCCTGCCTGCCTGCCTGCCATTCAAAAATTAGAATAAATATCTAAGAAATCAAAAACAACCGAGGAAGAAGTGACATCACGATGGCCATCAGCCAATAGTCCAGCTCCAGCTCCAAACAAAACACTGACTCTGGCCCTCTCTTATTTATCTAAGGTCACAGAAGGATACTTTAAAACATTTCTACACAAGGAGACTTAGTTTACTTAAAGTCGAACTGAAATTTAAAGTATTGTCGCTACAATAACCTTCACATACACACTGATAACACCTTCATGTTTCTGGGTGGCATTTTGCATTTCAGGGTAATTTCAGGGACCAAACAAATACAAAACACACTCAGTACTTTTCCACGCACACTTGAAATTTTAACTGAAGACTTTTGCATGTTTTTGTGCTCAGCTCTCATATGCAAACAAAGGATACAACATGACTTTATCATTGGTTTAACATCACAAATATGCACCAAAACGGCCTTGGTTGAGATAGTGCTGGTGCTAACCTTGTTTAACGACAGTTTTTATGTGTTTACACGTGACTGTGAAGTTACAGGTTGACTGTATTGTGGATCAAAAGCATGGGATTGTGTTATAGAACACAAAGCAACACGAAAAAACACAGAACCAGAAGCTAATGTTGCCAGATTTAGTTCCAGATCCAGTCAGACCTTGAGTTTTTTGTACAACCTTGACACTGAGATAGTTCCTAGTTTCATAAAGAATCACCAGGGAAAACTGTTATGAGATCACCTTTCCAAAATAGTGTGCACTTAGCCTCATGTTCAGATAGTCTCGGCTATAAAACATGACTATTCTCTCTCTTGTCCTATACGATCAGAAGGAAGATGATTTATTTAAACATGTCTATCCCTGCTGCAATATATTGTGATATTCCCTCTTTCAGCTTATTTGCATTGGACTTTTTACAGATGATGTGACGACCCACAACTGTTTACAAACTGTATGTTGAAGTCAAATTTATTTATAGCACAATTAAAACAACATGACAGACCTTTACAAACTGGTGTAAAAGGAAATTATATGCTTTGTATATAATCTTTTTAACATAACATAACATAGTAATTTTTTAAAATAATAAAGTAAATATTTAAATATTTATTTCTTATTAAGATAAGATAAGATAAGATAAGATAAGATAAGATAAGATAAGATAAAGATATTTAAATATTTATCATACTTTATTTACCATAACATAACACAGTTATCAGCTGTTGTTAGCATCCTCTTTTTTCCTCTAACACTTATTTTAAATGTTGACTCCTTGAAGTCATTCTTTTATTCCACTTTTCCATGTAGTAGAAAATCAGATTAAACTAATCTGTCTTTTAACAGACATCTGTGAGGACTGATTGTACTTTAAAGTGTGCATTTAGCCAAAAAGCTAGGCTAACTGGCTGATATTTGCTAGTCTTAGCTTTGGAGCTAAAACATACAGTACTTCAGCTTAGAGTTCCTCAGTAACCTTCCGCTGCCACATGATGGTCATACCCAAATATAGAGCAGCTTGAAATGTCCGTGTCTCTTGGTTTTGTTTAGCCTGCTGTTGTTTTTTGTTCTGACACAGAAACGAGGTTCTTAGGTTTCATAGAGGAAGTATTGTAAAGCAAAGTACTAACAAGTTGAGATAGCTGTCAGGGAACGTTGTAGCAGGTGATATTTTTGAGTTTATGAGGGCAACAGTTCTAGTAGTTTGTCTTGTTTGTTATGCCACAGTCAATTTGCAGTAAAACATAATAATGATAACCCAGAATCCCTCAGTCAAACCAGACATTGCTGGTTTATGTAACATTTGTCACCAGTGGCAAATCAGAACAGTGTTGTCATTGCAGACCCAGTTTTATACCAGTACATCTGCAGAAAAAGTATAGTGGTGGTTTATTTGACCAAATGCTTGAATATATCTGCATTTATTTAGATCTTTAAAAAAAAAAAAGACCCACTCAGAAATGCCACATATATATAATATATAGTTCATTCTTCTTTTCCACAATTTCAGTTCGACTTTATTGTTAATTCATAGAGAAGTTAGCTGCAGCCATAAACTCTGACTCGTGGCTGCATGCACTTGCAGCAGTCCAGGGTTCTCATGGTGGCTCCGCCACCAGATTGGCCCTTCACAAATCCAACATCCCTGAATTTGTAGCTGCACAACTGTCAAGCATCCCATTGCCCATCATTCTCAGCCACACTTAAATGACTGGCTTTGATAAGTGTTGCTATTAACCCAGAGTGCAATTAACCATCAGACATGTAAATTTCATAAAGCCAAGGTAAAAGAGTTCAGTCCTCACATGCTATTTTTAATCTCTTTCACTCACTGAAGGCCATGGTTCATCAATAAGTGCCTCTATTAACTTCCTTCTACCAAGTGCCCTTCTCCAAATGCCTTGTTCTTTAAGTTTCTGCTTCACTAGCTAATGGGAGTCTTTTAAATGCAGGTGTACCTACTGTAGAAGTCCCACTTAAAGCATATCTATTGATTCCTTATTGATGCAGGGTGGTGGGAAGGGAGAGGGGGGCTTCTACAATGATACCACTGCAGCTGTAGGCCTTCCCAATTTAAAAGCCACTTAGATTAAACCAAAGAGCAGGGCTGGGGCTCCTAAAGCACTCAGATCACCTTAAAGAGTTGACTTTAGCTGGAAATTTATTGTCCTAAAACGACTTTGGCCAGCCTGGTCCAGGACTGTTTGACACTTCTCCTCATCTGCATGATCTCTACCACCACACCGCTCTAACATCAAGTAGATCCTCACCTTTTTGCAGGCAACAAGACCTTTTTGTTTGTCCCCTTTGAACATCCCTACCCCCCTCCCCACCACCATCTTGGAACCACTGAGTGCCAATGACATGGAATGACTGGCGAGCATGACCCTTTGAATGCTCATGCATGCATGATGATGCAATTCATAACAGCAATGCAACACATAACCCTGCTAAAATGCTGCTGATGTTAACAGTGAAGATTATGTTGATGATGATGATGATGATGACAAAGTTGTTTCATTTACCTAAAGCTGTACTGAACGTCTGGTTAGTGTAACAGGGAACAAATAGTACTTTATAAAAAAGAACAATGATTTACCAAAGGCTAAAAAGTCCACATGTCCATTTTTTTTTTTTTTTAATTAATTCTTGAAATTTTGTAACTCTGTAGGGTAAATTGTGATGAAACGCTTACCCTTCAGATGATCCATGGAAGATTTCCAGGCATTTATATCCTATTCAGAAAGTTTAAAATCCAGCCGCAAAATGTGGCGTTTATTCAGCAACTCTGTCTCCATAAAGATTGATCCATAATTACCTGATTATTTATCACATTTTCATAATAAAAATAGATTCATATCTCCACTATGTTGGTAAGAGACCTCTATTTTGGCCCAGATGTTATGATGAGTCCTCTTTCTGTCAAACTTTCCACCAATCAGAGAGCTTAAAGTGACTGTAACTTCCAATCAGGAGCAGACAAAGATCAACAAGCGAGCAGAAAGTCCAATGTCTGACTAAAAAAGAAAAAGAAAATTATTGTGTGGCTGGAGTAAAGTGGAAAAAGATGTTTTTTTATTTGAGTTGTGAGGATTGTAGGTAATTTGTAGCATAATTTACTGTAAATTAAAAAAAAAAAAAAAACAGGAGTAAAAAGTGTAAATATGTAAATAGTTTCTGTTGTGTGTGTGTGTTTTTTTTTATTGAGAGAATGATATGCAGATGAGAAAAAGCCTCATAAGCTGACAAATGAGGCTATCTTGAAAGTATAATGTCTGGATGTTGATCTGGATTAAAACGATTTAGGCTCCGTGTGCATTTTTGGATTAAAAGAAGAAAACAGATGGACCAAAAGTAGCAAAAAGGACTTTGAATTTAAAGGGTTAATACCATATCATGGTTAGTCGTGCCTAAATCTCTGTCAGAATTATTGCAGACCCTGATATCAATCCAACTGTGTTCATTGAAGTCTTTTTTTTAAGCTTTTATAAATGGATGAAAAGCAGTTATATGTTGAAAGGAATGCAGAAATAAAAAGCACAACAGGAGAGAAATGACAGTATGACACATTCAGAAGGGAAAAGCAGGACGGATCTGTAGAGGAGGCGGGAAACTGGGTTTGGACACATGCGCAGTCAGGTATTTCTAAGGATGTAGTCTGCTTTGGTGTATGAAATGGGTACAGCATGCCTCTGCGCATGCACTGCTTGGTACCCTTGTCTTTACATGGCTCCGTGTGGAGATCCAGCCCACTGCTGCTTTGTTTTCCCCCTTCGGTTCTGCTGCAGTTTCTCTGCAATGCCACCTCTCCTGCAGAGCGTTGTGCTAAATTAGCCTTTATCCTGTACTGGCTGCTTGACATTACTGTTCACTAAGCTCCCTCTCCCGCAGGGATCTCACTCACATGTAGGTCAGCCATATCAGATAGTGCCACGATAGCCTGCTGGGACGTCAACTCAAACTGGCTACACACTTGGAAGGTTGAAAACTTGGGGGGGGGGGGGGGGGGGGGAATTTGTAGCTCTTCTGCTTACTGAATTCCCTAATCCCTTCAGCAGACAGGCTGTCTATCAGAATTAGCTGATTCTAGATGTTTTTAGTTCCTAATGCCTTAATATTCTGGCAGCCTGGTGCCACTGATTGGTGGATGTTCAAATTGCAAGTCAGACAAGGAATAAATTAAAAAGAGCCAGTTTAGTTTCACTGCAGGATTCACAATACTCGTGCAATCTAATCAGATTAACTCAGTGCAATGACAGCAAACCTGATCAGATCTGTGAATTATAGATCCGTTCTGACACAGCAGGAAAGCAAGCTGTGAAGAAAAATGATGCGTAAGGAAAGTAGAAAGGCAGGGATTGTCTCTAATATCACATCGGGAAGAAGAAAAGAGCAAAAAGGCAGAAAAAAGAGAAGAAAACAGACACAAAGAGAAAGAACTCAGACATGGTTAATGTGTGTGTTTACCACACTGTTGTGTGTCAGCAGGGACAGAGAGCTAAGCAAAGCATTGCCTCAGTCCACTTCTATTAATAAAAGCAGTGTAGGAGGCTGAGCCATCACCATCTCTGATGCAGCTAGAATTCATCCACACAGCACGTCAAGCTCAGACAAAGCTGAGAAAAATCAGATACAGATGAAGAAGAAATCTGCTATGATGCAGATAATTACTAAGGAATATATTAAAGTAACTTATCTATTAATGCAACAAAAGAAATAAAAACAGATTCTGTTTTAATCAAGCACCCCTCCTTCCATCCCCGACTGCTTTGTGCCGAAGCCGATGCTGATTCAGTCCAACGGGAGGTTTGACAGGCTGAGTGAGGTGACATTTACAAAGCAATGTAGCTGAGCTGTGATTGCACAGCGTGTTAGCACAGCTGTATTTCCACTGCAGACAAAAGCAGATACGATCATCAGCCGGTGGAAGTGTTAATGTCAAAATCCTCATCACACATTCACACTTAGCCTTTCCAATTTACCTGAACTCTGAACCCGGAAGGGAAGCAGTGCCATGTGCGGGTTGGGAGGGGTGGGGGTGTTACGGAGGGTCTGTGAACAGTCAAACATGGTGTTTTTCTCTACTGACTCCCTCTAGCTTCTTGTTTTGTTTTGTTTCTTTCTCGTCGTTTTTGCAGTTTGTTCTCAGCACTGATCATCGTCCCTCCTGACAGTCCTGTACTCTGTGTTGTGTGTCTGCCAAAGGCTTGTCTCTCTGTTTAACTGTGGGAGTGGGATGGGGTTCATTAATGTGACAATACAGACAGAAATCAATCTGAAATGTTGCAGCTATTAAAATGTATTGAACAGTATGTTATATACCGATAAGATATAACATCATACACATTACGGCTGTGTTACTAGAGAATGAGCCTGTACCTACTAAACCCAATCTACCAACCAGTCCATGCCTGCTATGCTTTGCTTGACTTAGTCTAGTCCCCTCCATTTATTTATGTGCTCAATGCATGAAACTAATTAACACCTTTGTGTCAGCTGATCATGCTACATACTGATATTTTATATATATATATCAAAATGCTGTCGCAGTACCTCCTACCCAAGGCTCTCTTTGTAGATTTGTCTAATGGAAAGCCACCCTGGTTGAGGCAATGATGGATCATTTAGATTCATCATTGCCAAAAGATTAACCGTTTCCATCAAACTGTTGAGTAACTGTCTCTCCTCGCCCTCTGCGACACTGCCGGCGTCCAGGATGAAGAGCGGCGCCAGCAAGGCTTGGGGGAACAACCAGGATGGGGTGGTGGCCAGCCAGCCCGCCCGCGTGGTGGATGAGCGTGAACAGATGGCCATCAGTGGAGGTTTCATCCGCAGGTAAGAGAGGAGCTTGAGGTTTAAGGACTAAACCAGTTAAAGCTGCAGAAAGAAAGTCTGGAGAAGCAATAGAAGTCCATAACAGAGGTTGATGGAAAGAGGCAGGTGCTAACATATCAAGGCAAAGCAAGACAACTCGTATAAAATAAGTGTAAAAGTGGGGTGCAAAGGAAGCATTGAAGAGGGAGTGGTAGCCTTATGGTTACATGGGTGGACCAGGGTCTGGAGGAGTCACCTTCAGGTACCATTGTGGCCAACAGAAGTTGGACCCCAGAGCAGGGCCTTTAACCTCCATATTGCAGAGAGCTGGCAGTCCACTGGTCTGTGGTAAATCTATAGGAGATGGGTGACTTGCAAAACCCATTTTGCCTTGATCTGTGGGTTTTGGGTGGGATTTGTAGTTTTGACATTTTAAGTTCTCTTTCCTGTTTTATTTTGTAGTTCATTCCCCTTTGTGTTTTACATTGTTACTTCCTGTTCATTAGCGCATCTGGTTTAGTTTGCTAACTTACATCACCTGCTGCTTGTTAGTTGTCCAGAGTGTAAATAAACCCCCTAGGTTTCAATTACTCTTTGCCAGATCATGAACATTTCTTTATTTCTCATGCCAGTTTAGTTTTCCAGCGCCGCGTCAATATGTTGTTGAAATTAAACATTTATTACTGTCCCTGTCTGATTCCTGCAAGTGGATCCACAGTCCACACAAACCAGGACTTTTATTTTATTTTATTTTATTTTATTTTATTTTATTTTATTTTATTTTATTTATTTTATTTTTATTTTATTTTTTTTTTTTTTGGCTGATCCGATCTGGTTTGTTGTTTGAAAAAGAAATTTCTCAAAAACACGACTTACGCTCAGATCAATGAAAAGTTGAACACACAAGTCAGCAGAAAAGTTGAACCATCATTCAGCTTAGAACAACCTCCTTATATGCACCGTTTCCCCCGTTGACTTCAGAGGGGAAAATCCCCATCTTGGAATACTACTCAGCTCCTGGTGTTGGACCCCTTCGTGAGATGTTACAATAACAAATCCAAGAGGATGGTACTCTCACATTCCAGAGATACTCTGGAAAGTAGGAGACAAGAAACTTGCACAAGCGGTCTGGTCACTTCATTCTGACCATCTGTCCTCCTTGCAGAGGATCACAATATTACAATATCTTCCCAGTATTGTGCTCTATTTTTTGTTTTTGTTGTTAACCATTTTCTTAAAATTGGTTCCAAAAAGTACTTGGTTAGGTTTAGGAAAATGTCGTGCTTTTGCAAGATCTTAGTTTCAACCTGTAACACAGTATACAGTCCTAAACATAATTTTCATCATATTATTTACAGCATTTTAAGGTAAAAAAATTTTAAAAAATCTAAACTTAACTAAATAAGAAAAAAATAAGAGCAGAAGCACCAAAGCAAAGTCTCCCAGACTCAACTTCATCTATGTCAGTTGGGGAATGATTGCGCCCAGATGCATCAAGTAACAACTCCGTGACTGATTCCATCCTCTTTCTTCCCATTGTTTTATTTGTTAAGTCAACACAGTTTGCTCCCAGTGTCAAACACTGCAGAGGCCAGAACAACAAAACCATTTATGTCATTTAATCAATGATCAGACATACCCTCTGAAACTTGGGGATCTGCATAGGATGTGACATTAAGTTGTCACATAGGGATCCTGCACACTTCCTTTTGTTATCTTGGAGGTCATGGCTCAAAAGGTTTGAGAACCACAGTTTAGACAAACGTGTCTAATTACAACAACTGTCAGGTAGATAAAATTAGATGTCCAAATCACTGCATCGCTGTTCTGGGACACATTGTCTGTGTCCGTTGAAGACCACTTATTTACAGATCTCAGATCAGCTCCAACAAGCATTACAAAGACATCAAAAAGAGTGGAGTTCACTTAAAGTGAAACAAATCACACCAAAAGGCATCAAGATTTCTGTTTGCACAGTGCGAGCATGCCAACAGGGGAGCAAGAGACTCATTCCAACAGTCTGTGTGTCTATTAATCTCATCTGTCTTTGCTAAAAGTTTGCCGAAGTACCAGGTGAATAATGAGGCAGATGTTGGCAGGGATCCTGAGCCCTCTATCATAGTGACTCTGCACAAAATTAATCCACTGAGTGTCTACTGACCCCAGTTACTCCTGAAACATTGCATTTCTGAGTAATAACACTTCTGAAGCCTCAAGAGAACATTGGTGAGTGTTCAGAATAATACTTATTGTTGTGTTATTCCTCCACATGCAAACAAAGTCCAATAACAACTGCATTTAAAGATGGTTAACCTGAACTTTTCCAGCACCAAACATAAATCTGATCGAAGTAGGACAATGCAGAAGTTGGCGACGAAGCTGCCAGGTCTGCAGTGGTGCCACATTTCAGCCCCTCTCTTCAAAAAATCAGTTCAGTGTTTCCAGTTCCCATTATTCCTCTGCAATTTAATGAAACTCTGCCAACCATTAAGAGGTATTTTCAAACTGAAGGCAAAACAGCTTGTTAGCTGTTACAATACATTGAGATAAGCCCATTTATGATGTTGCAGTGTTTAGGTTTTTGAATACAATATGTACAATCAAGGCATAATAGGGAGTAAAATAACATATTCCACTCCCATAAATGCAGCATTTATTCAGGAGATAACAGAAAAAAAATATCCCTTAGCAGTCCCCACCATTCCTCTTGTGTCCAGATGTCCAAGGTCAGATTCAGCTCCTCTGAGGATCGGAGGTGAAAACTGGATGACAGCGTTACAGATGGCAACCCCAACATGTGGCGCATGTTTGGCCTGGTGTTCATGTTGACTCTACTGTATTTAAATCTAAACTTGTTGTGTTTAGGGTAACAGACGATGCCCGGGAAAATGAGATGGATGAGAACCTGGAGCAGGTGGGAGGCATCATTGGTAACCTGCGCCACATGGCCCTGGACATGGGCAACGAGATCGACACCCAGAACCGCCAGATCGACAGGATCATGGAGAAGGTACGCACGTTTTTATGTGTTTTTCCAACAGTATGAGTTTAAAAACTCACTATAACTCAGTAACATTAGATATTTCCATCCATCCATTTTCTAGACCACTTTTTTTTCCATTAACCCTTTAATGCATTGTGTCCATAACAGTGGACACCTGTTTAAAGTCTGTTTTATAGTATATTTATAAGTGAGGATGGTATATTTGCAATTTTGCCACTTTGCCACAGTGGACATTTGTTAAGTCACCCAACACACTGACACTCACTGAAGAATAAAACTAGTATACATGTAATAACCAACTTTACCTCATTGATAAACAGAAAAAGAAGATACTACTCAGTTTTATAGAATGTTTCTATTATATAAATGTGACAATATATTATTTTTAAAACTAAATGCAAGGTAAAATATTATTAAAGACAAAGAAAAGTGTCTCTGTACATGTCTGTAGAAGTAAAATATTGCATGTGAAAAATATATGGTATTGTTTTTTTTCAATAATTCATGCATCCGAAGTTTAAGGGTGGCAGGGAAGCTGGAGCCTATCCCACATTAGATATTTATAAGGATAAAAGAAACTATTATATTCAAACTATATAAAAAGATAACCCCCTCCTACTAAGAGAGTTGTTGATATTATTGGTTATGTGGGGAGTACTAGTAAAAAAAATCTGATACAGCTGCAAGTTTTGCCAGAACTACTGCTAAAAGTTTGTTACTTCTCTGTTGCGCCTGTCAAATAACAAGAGTTTATTCTATTTGTCACATCTAGAAGGAATAATAGAAGCTACTTAGACAATGCTTTATCCAATTTAAAGAAATAAAATCACATTGATAAGCTTTCCTGCACTTTTCCAGGCTGATTCCAACAAGACCAGGATTGATGAGGCCAACCAGCGCGCCACAAAGATGCTGGGCAGTGGCTAAACACCCTGAACCCAGAGCATGATCTTCCTGGCGTTCCGCGCCACACATCGACAGGCGCTGACATGCTTTCATCATGGTATTGACCTTCTAGGTTTGCACACATGCACATATCACCTCCCTTCCCCATTGTAAATGTTGTTCTGTGTATTGTCTGTCGAGCTTTTTCAAGATGATTGTCCTCGTAAAAAGATGATTTCTTATACTCCGTATATCATTCTTTCCAAAGGTTGTATATAGTGCTGACTTGATGGATCTAGCTCACTTGTGAAGTTTTTAATTCTCTTTCTCAACATATATATATATATATATATATATATATATATATATATATATATATATATATATATATATATATATATATATATATATATATATACATATATATATATATATATATATATATATATATATATGCTCTACTGCTCTGGATGACAAGTATATAATAGGAATGCTAAACAAGATGTTTGTTTTCTTGTTTTGTTTTTCTTTTCCTTTTCAGTATTTCAGTATCGTCTCTGTAAAACTGTGTCACTCCATTTAGGCTACTGTCATGCTACTTATTTTGATGTTGTCACGACAAGAATAGTAGAGGACGGGTGGGAAAACATCAGCAGAGGCTTACTGTAAAGTAGCGGTACAGCTGAAAGAGATTGCAAAGAGCACTTACAATCAATAGGTGGTCGTTGATGCATTTTTCTTCATTGCAATCATACTGAGTTACTGTTTAGACAATGTGCAACTAGACTCTCTGTAGCTGTATTAGACATTGCATTCCAAGTGATGTGAATTGTGCGTTCTCTGCATGACAAATGGTAGATTTTAGTCTTATAAATAAAACTTGTCTGAAAAAAATATATAAAAAATGTTAACATGGCAGTAGCAAATTGAAAAAACCGCATGCTCAGTATTAGGACATTGATCGTTCCATACTCCTGCAAGTTTGCAATAGTGCCACTCTTTCTGTCTCGATATATTTACCGACTGTGACCATCTCGTTGTACAATAATGTCAAAGGGATCAAAAAAGTGAGATAAAGTGGAAAAAAATACGAGGACCTGGGGTTGTATTGCAAAAAATGACCTGTTTTCTAAATGATTATGCAGTTCAGTGATGAAGATGTTGATTATGTGATGAAAGATGAGGACTGGTTGTGTACTGTAACATAGGTTTTGGATGCTCTGAAAAAAAATAAAAATAAAAGTTTGCAATGTAAAGCAAAGATGCATATTTCTGAGAGACCTTACTTTTATAAGAAGACTGTATCTGTAAGTTTATTCTCCCTGTGTGGTTTGTTATTGGTAAAAATACTGATAATATTGAATAACAATACCTATACTCTATAACAAAATAATACAAACAAAAGGGTTTTCTTTGTTGCTTATGTACTTTAGAGCTATGCACACCAAATCGCCAAAATGTCAAGTAGTTACAGTAAGGTGATTAATTACCTAAACCTGAATGACACAATAGGTTAAACTGTGAGATTGATGTCCTCAACGCATGTAATATTAAAGACTCCCTCTCTGTATCCTGTCAGTGTGTGAAGTGGTGGACATTTTGTAGCTAGCTGAATTGATTAAAAGTAATAAACCCTAGTCACACTCGTGTCTGTCTTTATTTCTCAGAGGCTTTTCAGTTTAGGTAATAATACATGGAAAATATTACAGATGTGGCAGAGAGTCCACCAAATGTCCCTGCTTTACCTGAATAAACAGGACAACCAGGGATGTTACTAAAAATCATTAATAATCCACTGACAGCTAGAATTTTGCTGGAAATAAGTAAATGCAGGCTATTTTAAAGAGAGCAGAGTCAATAAACATCAAACTAACAAACAATGTGATGTTCAACGTGTCAGTAAGCAGAAAAATGCTGGGATCGCCGCTCTTAAAAAATGTTATGTCAGCATTTTCATTTGTTTAGCAGGCTATAAACAAAACACCAATATGTCAAAGAATAAAAAATCTATTTTTGTTTTAGCTAAATATTGTAGCTTTGTCAAAAAATACCTTGAATTAAAGAATTTAAATTATTGTTTATTTAAAAAAGTAAGGCATTAAGACTCTTTTAGCAATACTTACTTTTGAGAAGTAAATACCTATTAAAACACTAATTGTTTTGCCCTTTTAGTGTTTTTTTTTATTATTATTATTATTTCATTCATTTGACTCTTATTTCTCATCATAAAGCAAAAAAAGATGGACTCAAAGGGAAAGAAATTAAGTTTCCATTTTCTTATTGAAGCTAGAATGCTACAGCTAGCAGTAGTTAGTTCACTTACTTTATTTGCTAGCCTAACTTTGTGCGAAGGTTACTAATGTGTCTAAAAACACCACAGAAAAGACAGACTTCTGTCATTTATTTAGTCTGTACCAAAACTATGAAAAAATTAACTATTTCCTTCTATCCATTCATCCATTTCCTTAACCACTTAGTCCAATCCCACTTAGCTGCAGGAAGTTGAAGCCTTTTCCAATCATTGGGCATGGGGCTAATTTCCTTTAATTCAGGGTTTTATTTTCTGAATATCTAAATTTGAGTCTTGGTATTTCATCCCAAAAAGCAAATAAAAAACCCAAAAGGAAATCAATTAAATTTTTATTTGTTAAATTAACTAAAATGCTGCCAATTTCAGTCTAATTAGCTTCACTCGCTGTATGCGGTACTTGCAAAATTCATCTGATGACAACTCCTAAAAGATGTGTTTTTCTCATTTCTGTTGAATCTTAACCATTTACTAAAGAAGAAAAGATTGTTGATATGGAAATCTTGAGTCCAGTTGGGAAACAGGAAGCATATCCAGCACCAGTCTGTAAATGTGACATGCTAATGACCACCTTTACTTTGTTTTTGGTGTCCATACACCTTTCATTACATCATTACTGTCTTCCTTTTACGTTCCTCGTTAACTGGTTTGTCTGCTGATAAACCATGGTGTGCACCAGACCTAGATGAGGCAGAATGTAGCACATGGCAGGACACGGAAGAGTCGGATTTACTTTTCACCGTGTGAATGAGTTCTCCTCACCTTAAAGATGATTACCAGACTGAATTATAAAATTAACTTAAGTGGTTGTACAAATCAGGCTCATAGTCACACTCATACTCTGCCTCATGTCTTCTTCATCACCTACAATCTGCAATATATGTTTTTACCTCACTAGCTATGTTGGAAGGGAAAAAAGTGTTTCCATGATTCATCTGGTTCATTCTTGTCCATCAGCCTCAGTGTTGGGAGCTGTTTGGTACTTTTATGAAGTGTATTGGTCCAGATGTGTCTTTCCCATCCTGTTGATCCAAAACATAACAAAACTACTTCAAAGATGGCTGCAAACTAGCAAGATGTTCCATTTTAACAACATCAGCTTCTCTTAAAGAAATAATGTAAAAAAATTAGGTTTTTAATATCATGTGTTCATATTTGTTGTTTTAGGCCTTCAATGGGTTAAAGTGAAGGTGAGAATTTCACAGATTGATCCATAATAATGGTTTAATTTTTTACAACAATACATGATTTATTTGTAGCCTGTACTTGTTTTACAATTATCTGACGACTTTAAACTTATCTGGCGACCACCATAAACAGTGGTTTGAGAACCACTGTTCTAAGGTATAGGACACAAACTCTTGAGGATTAATTGTCTTGTTAGAGACTGTTATACAACCAAAGTCTGTTCATTTTTCCCTTTTGGTACAGAAATGTGCACTTATATCTAAAAAATAATTGTTTTAGTGGTGCTAAAGACAGTCTACAAGACTGACATGAGTGCATCCTTATTCATACGTTCTGAATATGAACTGCAATAGAAATAAATGAATGCATGCAAAGATGGTCTGAACAATGCAACAATTAACTACTGCATCTACTAAAGGTAAAACCAGTATATCTGTCAACAAACACATTTTGCAAAGCAATATAGTTGTTGTGAAATTGTCTCTTAAAACACAAACTATTGTACCTTAATTCAATTCAATTCAATTCAACTTTATTTGTATAGCGCCACTTTACAATAATGTTGTCACAGGGAACTTTACATACTCATCATTTCAAGCCAATTCATACATATCCTATAATAGAAACCAACTGAATGCATCGAATCATGACTTCAATCCAATCCCCCATATATAAACATAATAAGTTCTGCACCTGTATAGTTAAATGCATAAACAACTAGGGGTAGGAAAATCAAATCAGAAAATCGAAAATCTGGATTTTTTTTTTTTTTTTTTTTTTTTGCTTCACAATTTTAAAATAGATTTTTCAACAAAGAAATCCTTTTTTGTTTTTCAAATAAATAAAATTAATCCATTATAAATTTTTTGTCATTTTTATTGTTTTTATTGATCTATTTACTTGTCTTCTCTGGCATTTTAGCAGCAGAATGATGGTCTGACTACTGTGTCTTCTCCTAACTGAAAAAAAAATGACTTGCAAAAACAAAGTTTTATACATTTATTTAGTTTTTAATATACAATCAGCAATCTAAAATCTAAAATCAATCATATTGTAGAATTGCGAGAATCGCAATTTAAATCGAATCGGCACACAAAAGATCGGAATCAAATCAAATTGGGACAAAAGCATATTATCACAGCCCTATAAACAACTGTGTACACAAGTCATTTATGCTCATCATCCACTTAATTCATTAATTCAATACTTTGTATCTAAACAAACAAAACAGCCAACCATTAATATCTAATTGGGCCTTTATAAAATCAAATGCTTTGAAAGTGGAAAATCATAAATACTCATAAAAGAAATACCAAAATTATTTCACCCACTTCATTAAAAAAGAGTTGAATCCAAGTCTGCTGTTGAGATTAATTAGGCTGATGTGCAGCTGAACACTGCTCAGATGAGGCTTTGATTTGGTATAATGGTCTTGAATATATCAAGATTTTTTCTTGCAGATGAAAGTGAGGGTGCATCTCACAGTTTCAAGCCCCTGAGAGAATTTGAAGAAGTGTTTTACCTTTAGAACTCTGCACCCGACCTTTAGTGGTAAAGAAAGATTACATGAACAGGAACATAAAGGGGGGCTTTTATAAAGGATTGTCAGGTGTGTGCTGTGCTAAAGAACATAATAAAGGAAGCATCAGAGCTTCTTTCCTCAGTATTTCTTAGCTTTTTTCATGATTGCTGCTTTAATACTTTTGGGTCATTCTATTCAGGACACCTCCTTAAAAAACAGTCTGTTTGATCGAACATTTGTTTGATGAATTAGTCAACATGGCAACAAATTCTAACATCAGAACAGCAGAAGAAGGCTGCATGTGATCCTCATTGACTGGAGTTGCAGCTGTGAGACCATAACTATCATCCAGTTTGACCAGCTGACTGATAACAGGTTTTCAGGCGGCAGGCTAAGCATAACATTGAACTTTTCTGACAGTAAAGCAGCTGATTCAGAATTAAACTCTGGTTCATGAGATGTCACCCCCTTAAAAGTAAATGAGAAGCGGGACCAGTGTCGTCTGGGATGTCTGATTGTTTTTACCAAGGCTTGAGCTGTGTTTGAATCGGTGCAGGTAGGAAATGACACAATTACCTTGTTGGTATGGCAACAAGAGCGACACAGTTGCTTATCAATCAGTCAACCTGCATGATGGAACAAAGTCATTAAAGGAAGAAAAACCAGGACACATCCAAGTTGCCACATGTGGACTTTTCACTGATCTTTCTCCAGTTGCTCGTCTTCCTTTTTACTGATATTTCCATCATTGTGGATGGCTTATCGACCACTACGGCTTTCCTCTGTTGCTTATTCCTGATCACTATAGCAGGTTGATTGGTCATCACCATGTTATCGGTTTAAATCTTGAAGTCCCACAGGATCTTTGCCCGTTCCTTCACCACCACCTTGGGAGGGGTTTCCCATTGGGACTTAATGTTCTCCAGTTCATATTCTGATGTTTCTGTACACTATGCCGGCTACTTAAGTTATGGCGTTCCATGTGTTGTTTGCCTGCCTTTCATCCTGCTGTGAGGTGCTGATTGTTTCAAGGCTTTCTCTGCAGAGTCTCCACCCAGAGTTCTCTCTGATCTGGAAGATCTGACCATCAGTGGTTTTAGCACTTCAGACTTGCTCCGGCGCTGCCATGATTAGCGCCTCAGTGCTGTCCTTAGGTCCAACACCCTCTCGCCACTGGTAGGACTTGATCACATTGGAGATTTCAGGGATCTATTGGTGGTGCATCCTATGATGGTTCCTCTATTACATTCTCCTCCAGGTTCCAGTACCCGAGGCATTCAGTGCTTTATCCCTTGGAGTCATCTTCCTGATGAATCCATGGAGCTTGGAGAGTGATCCTGATGCTCACTAGTCCTCAGCCTCCCGTTTTGCGCTCAGCGTATAGCTGCTGGACACTGGACTTGGGGCTGGACTTGCGTTGTGACCAGCTTCTGTGTTTTAACATCTGTGGTCTGAAATTCCTGCCCGAACCATTAATCATTCATTCATTCATTATCCGATGAAGGGTCGCGAGGAAGCTGGATTCTTTCCAGTAGTCATTGGGCAAAAGGCTCGCCAGTCCATCGCAGGGCCACACAGAGACAACCAACTACTAACGCTCACTCCTAGGGGCAATTTAGAGTAACAATTAACCTAACATGCACTTCATTGGACGGTGGGAGGAAGCCGGAGTCCCCAGAGAATCCACACATACATGGTGAGAACATGCAAACTCCACACAGAAAGGCCACTGTCCGAACCCCACCCCAGCCGAGGATCAAACCAGAGACCTTTGGGCCACTATGCCACCCAGACAATCCATGATTGAGCTTGAATCATTATCTATATATGAAATTAAATCAAATAAAATATCTAAATGTACAAATGAGGTAAAACATTGTGGACCTTTTTAAATATAAAATTCATTTTTTTATGTTTTGCTCAGATCATTAAATGGAATAGTGTTGGGAACTATAATGAGTTTGACACCCCTGATGTAAAATGTGTAGTTCCCTGTCTCTAAACTGCAGGTTTTTATTTCTGTCTATAGTAGGAGGTTATAGCAACAACATGGCATCCTGTATATGCCATAAATCAGCTTTATCGTTATGCAAATTTTGGATTTTTTCTCCTGGTTCTGTCCTCACTTTAAGTTCTCCTCATTAAAACTTTGAGAGTCCATGTCCACACTGTCCCGAAGCAATCCCCCGAGCTGCAGCAGAATCCCTCATTTTCTTACACCTCTTCTTCGCTGCTGCTGCTTACAATCCTCCCCTCTTTCCTCTCCGACTCTGCAGCTTTTCCAATCCCTCACTGTCACTTCTCTCTTCCTCCATTGTTATGAGCATCCTTCCCATCCCGATCGGTTCATCCTGCTCAGCTCTGCAGTGAGTTGTGTGAAGGCAGACGCTACCTCTCAGTCACTGACACACTCTGGGCTCCAGTTTCATCAGAGTCAGCGAAAAAAGCCTGATGAAGAGCCATACTTTCTTGCACTGCACACACATCTGGTTTGTATTACTACCAGAGACTCTGTTGACTCAATCTACCCCCATAGTACCTTGCCTTAATCCCCATCCATAAACCTTGACACCGAGCCCTCACCCTTAAAAATCCATGCAGACAAAATTCCAGAACCTGCATTTCTGGAAATTTCTGCCAACTTTGCGACAGGAATTATATCGTCAGGTATTGTTAACTGTTTTGTGGAATAATGGAGAGTAAAAATCTGAAGTTTTGGTCCTGCAGGTTTTAGATTTTTCCTACTCCAACACAACTGATTCAGATTAATGAACTTCCTCATAAAGTTCTTTGCTTCCCTGCCAACGAGACATTTAGGTGTTTTAAAGTAGGGTTGCCTCTAAGAAAGGGGTCCCCAACTCTGGTCCTGGAGGGCTACCACCCTGCAGGTTTCAGTGTTTCCCTGCTATGACACACCCGACTCAAAGGCTCATTAAAAAGCAGGTGAACATGTTACTGAAGGACCTTTTCATTTAAATCAAGTGTTGGGAAAATTAAAACCAGCAGGGTACTAGCCCTCAATAACCGGTTGGGGATACCCCGAAATCAGGCATGACAGCAGTACTTGAGGACCAGGTCTGGGAAACACTGCTGTACTTAACGGTGGATGCAGCTCATAGGTAGGGCAGATCCAGAGGTAGGGCAGGAGAGTCTGGAGAAGAGCTGAGGTGGACATGAGGTGCCGTGATGGTGGATTGGGTGGGGCTGCTTGCTGCTACGCAAAGGGAAACCGCTGCAATACCTCCACCGTTATTTCTGATGACCAAGGCAGGACGAAACATGGCAACCCCTCCTTCTCCACTTCTCATCTCTCTGTACTCTGGAGTGATTTACCACCAGCGTCGCCTCATCGGTGCGTCGCTGTAAAGCAGCTTCACTGTGTTCGTGAGAGTAGGGTGTCTGCAAAAACCTTTTCTAGGAGTGATGGTGACAGCTCAGGGGAAAGGAGGCGTATGGGGCAGAGAGGATGAAATGAAGAGAAAGATCACAAAGACAGCAGCCTGAAGCTCTTTTTAACCTTGACTTGATGTTCATGCGTCTGAAAAAGCGGTGCCCTGAAATAACACTTGGGTACAGCGTTCCAGTTTCTCCTCGTTTTAACAGAGCACCTGCAGTCTAACTAAAGGCCGAGCAGCGTCTGCAGACCCTGAAAGACAAGAAATGACCTCTGCTGTCAGCGTAAACACCAGCCAGCTTGGAAACACTGACATCTGCTGGTTCAAGTAGGCAGAAAACTCCCAGGAGCTTGCTGTAGGGCTGTTTCACAGTCCTGGTCCTCCAGTACCACAATCCCACTTGTTCTAGAGGCAATGCTACTGTAAATGAATGGCTTGTTGCAGGCTTGCAAAGAACTTGATGAGGAGGTTCATTGATATGAAAAAGGTGTGTTGGAGCAGGAAGTGGGCAATGCTATTTAAGTTCCAGGATTGGGAAACACTGCTGATGAAATGACACGACAGGGATTCAGATAGATAAACCATAAATCAAATAATGAGTCCTTATTGCTGAGAGGAAACCTTGAAATGGAAGAAGTTGTACAGAAAATGACATATTTAAAGAAAATAACCAAAACAGATGAAAAATATTCATCCATTCATGAAAATTCATTTAAAAATTTAGAGATCATTTTGTATTAAAACTTTGACTTCACTGTGAGTGTGTTTACTTTTCATTGTACAAATGAAAAATAAATAAAAACTTTAACTTTGGGGACACGAAATTTATCTTTTTAAAAACTGTCAGCACTAATGGCATCTAACAATGATCCAAATAGCAGTGGTGTAAATACACAAAAAATGACAACTTTTCCCAGGTTGTTGTGTCATTAACCGTAGTGGACACAGTAGTGTGTAGTGGACATGTGGACATAGTTCAGCTTCATAACTCCTAAACTTAAAGAGAAACATTAAAAAACATTTGTGGAGTCAGTGATGTCTTTTAAAAAGCAGCGAGAAACATCTTTTAATCTTGCTTTTTTTTATGTTTTTTTTTTAGGTTTTATGTTTCAGAACTTTGTGATTTTTTATTTTGAAAGGTGCTTTATAAACAAACATTTACAGACTTCTAATCCTCATAAATGCTGCACAAACAAATTAACACAAAAAAACTGTTTTATTAACAACAGACATGAAAGAGAAAAAGATTCACGCCAACAATGCTAAAAAAAAAAAAAAACATTACTGGCAGATTGAACTTTTAACTCTTAAAACAATGTTTTGTCTGCACTAAAGAGTAAATAAATTAATAAAGACACGTCTGGCTTCGGCGCTTAACACCGCCAAAGTTTTCTAGTGTTCTTTAGCCAAACTAGAACCTATTTTTTCCTCCACACAATCCGTTGACTGGTCGAGCAATCCAACTGGACACGGTGGAAAGTGGTGTGACCTCTGCAGCAGCGTCACGGGCAACCTCTGACGGAGAACTTGATATCGTGTTTGTGCAGGCGGTCGATCAGACTGGTTTTATAGAAGGCAGCTCCCGGAGAGTAAACGCCTCCCCTGTCGACGCAAAGCGGAGATTAGAACATGAATAAAGGCGCCGCGTAGACACAGACAAGCAGATGTGACGTATGCTGACCTCCTGGGGAGGGAGTGCAGCTCATTCAGCAGGGTCACCGCGGCTTGGACCAGAGCTGAAACCGTGGCAACGTAACCAGGCTCTGTCAACAGGAAACAAGCACAGAAATGTTACAAAAGTATCTCCTCAGCTAAAAGCCGAAAGAGTCCAGATATGTTTACTGTGTTTTTTACAGTCTTTACTTTCCTCGTCAGTTTACTCGCTAAATGTAGTTTTGTGTGTTGAAGCGTAGTAAATATGTACAAGCAGCTCATTCAAAGAAACACAAACTCCTCCTTGTTGCAGTTAATACCAGCATGGAAGCTTCTGTTCTGCAGATATGAGGGGGTCCCGCCCTCTCAGGGACCACCTAGCACCTCTAACGGGGACTTTCAGGATTATCTGGACAGCTACAGTCGTCCTCAAACATAATGTCGAGGAAATTCTGACTTAGATTTTCATATATTTCATAGTCCTAGCGTATATTAAATTCTGATTCTGGCTTTGTGGGCTTTCTGAAAAGGTCATGATGAACTTCAGAACTTAAGGTTAGTTACAGTGTCTGCTTATTCCTCTTTACAGACATAGAGATGTGTAGATCTGACGCTCTCTTCCTTGAAGAGGGTTACAGCTAACAACAGATATTTCTTGTTTAGAATAACATGGATTCATGGCAGAAAACTGACGCCCTTTTGTGAGGGTAAAAGGATGGTTCAGCCCAGAACTTAGAGGATTCCAGACTTCCAGATTTGCAGTTTGTATTATTCTGTACTTTATTTTCTGTTCAATAAACTTTTTAATCTTTTTCACTTCAGAACCAGACTCCTCATCCTTGACAGACTTTTTTCCACACAATTTGGTGTCAGAAGTGGGATCTCCCCGCCCCCATCCCCCTCCCATTAAAGAAGGGGAAAAAAACTGCCTGTGAAATAAGAAGAAATTGACAAAAGTAATAAGAGATAAAAATTTTTATGAAAATTATTTTCTAATTCTGGTTCAATAGAAATATTTTTATTTTTTAAAAGCAAACAAATAAAATAATATATGTTACATCACTCATAAAGTAACATTTAGTTGAACAATCCTTTAATGTTTCCGCTCCAGTCAGGTGTTTTCTGTTCCTCTCGGTCAGACTTCTGCACCTGTTGACAGGTATTTTGTCCCACTGTTTAACAGAAAAGTCTCTAATTTGTCCAGAACAGATTTGCTTGTTTTATTTTTCTCCACTTAAACAAAAAAAACCAGCATCTCATATCACTAAATTTTAATTTAGCAGATTTTTAGTTATTGACCATTTTTAAGTCTCCAGTTTTTTAAGTGACTGTTGTAAATTCAGCTTTTTCTTTAATTAAAGGGGATGAATACATCTGAGGACGACTTTAGATGCTACTTATTGTCTCCTAGTGAAAAAGTCTGCGACCGCCTCACCCGCTCCGACCACCTGAGTGCAGATCTTGGCGTTGGGTAGTCCCTGTGAGGGATCCGTCCCCTCCGAGTAGCCTTCCCCGAGAAATGTCAAGCTGAAGCAGGTGTCTTCTATCTGAGAGGAGAGGACATGAGCGAGGAGTGAAAAGGTGAAGTTTCGCCAGACATCAGCTTGAATTATTGAACTGGCAGTCTTATTTTGTATTTATTTTTATGTTGTTTTGAATGAAATAAATAAATGAAAAAATGAAAATGAAATGACAGAACAGATATGACTACAACCAGAAACACTGATAAGCTGAGTTTCCACCGGGATTCTATGAAGCTGTGGGTGGAGGCGTGGACGACTTGGACAAACACATCAAAGTGCGGTAATAACAAATTGTTAAAGGTTGTTAAAGCTGAAAAAACTGCCAGACAGGAAGTTGAGAGTTCATTTTTCAGTTATTTACAGAGCCGTGTCATGTTTCCTGACGACGTCATGCTCTTATTATGGTCTGTAAATGTGCACAAATCTGGACTTTATGTTCATGTGGATCCAATCATACAATATAATTTACATTTGTAACACTTGGGGGGAACTAATTCTGGTTCTCGCTTTTCCCTGGCGCTGCATCACAATCTTTACATGACGCGGAAACCCTGATAAGTGACATGAAAACACACAGAGAAGCCGTTACAGCTAATTATGCGAAATTCAGGGTTTTTCCTCCTGTATTTCTCTGCTTCTAAACATAGATAAAGAGGTGATTATTGATTTATAAACATACATTTTGGGGCGAGATGTGGGCAGCGAGGAGGCTTGCAGAAGACAGAAAGACGGGCTAAAACAGTTTGTTTTTAAAACTTTACTAATTAAATCCATCGCGGTTAATTATTGAACCAATAAGTCGGCCGAGTTTTAATACTTCCTCTTTCTGAACGATGTTTGAACGATCGGGTTTCTTTAGAATGTTGCAGTGAAATTTACATCTCTGTGTAAACAGACCTAAAAGCATAACCTAAAACATAAAAAATGTACATATTAAAATAAAGATATAGTAAAATACAAAACCAAAAAAAAAAAAAAATTGCACTTCAAAAAAATACTTAAAGCTTTACTAAACAGGAAAGTCTTGAGGTTTGTCCTATTATCAACAGTGCTGTTTTCTGTATGCTGGTGTGTGAAAACTTTGCTTTTTGTAATATTTAGGAATAGTTTTTATTATTTAAAGCTTGTTGTGTTACTAGTTGCATTAAAGTGCTTTATAAATAAAGTTTGGTTTGGTTTGATTTGAGGCAACACTGGCTGGAATGAACCCAAACAAAATGGATATTTTTCTTAATTTTGGTTCAAAACTTCAAACTGAAGTAAACTTAAAATAAATTTTTCATAATTTAATCTTTTCTTTAAGATATTGACACACATCACATCTGTTACCTGCTTCGTCGTTGGACCAGCCTTGGTAAAAAAACCAAAGGAGAAGAACGATGGAAACTTTAGGAGAAACACAGAGAACAAAACTGTTACATCTACGCAAATTTATTTTATCACATAAAGAAAAGAAGAAATCAGAGCAAAGAAAAAAACTATGAATTATTTTTTTTAAAAAAACTGCTTCGTCTTCACATGATAATTTTTCATTGTTTTTTCCAGACTTTTTCCCTTAAGTCAGTGCTTTATTGCTGTACTGATGAAGCAGAGTTACAGCGTGATGCTTCTGTAAAGCTACGCACTGTTATTAGCCGTGCAGAAGCAGATAAATGCTTCTAACCAAGCTGAAGGAGGTGAGCAGTGGCATTAAGGCTCGTTATATATGTAGCTACCATGGTGAGGAGTTTCCTTCCAAGGCTGAATTTGACCATGAACCAGAAGAGAAAACCGCCACAGAGAAGCTTGACGACTGAGAAGACGCCGCCGACTCCAACATAGGCGCTGTACTGAACCTGCGAATGGAAAAAGAAAGGAACCGATGAGGGGAGAAGGCAGTGGAGGCCATGAAAGGGCAAAAAGGTACACAGAGGGACAAAGATGGAAATAAAAGGTCAAAGAGAAACGATAGAAATAAAAAGCAGAGGAAGAAAAGTTTTCAAAATGTTTCCCAAATCAGTCGGAAGAAAACAGGGCAGCAAAACGAAGGGAAGATGGGATGTCAGTAAGGAGCAGTGGGGGAAGGAAGTGATGAATCGCTACAGGTGACTCATCATATTTCCACTCTGCTGGTAGGTGGCGGCTGAAACAACATAATGAGATAGTTTCATTAAGTCTGATCAAAAACAGTCCCAGCTGCTGAAACGGCTGACCTAGTTACAGCAGGGAAAACAGCCTTTTCCTCTCCACGCCATACACACACGTCGTACACACACACACACCGCCATCTAAACAGGACAGAATACGCAGTCAGAGCATTAAAAATTAAACAGCTTTGTGTTTTTAATGCTGCATCCCGCTCGACAGAAAACAATGGCTCTTAGTCTCGTTTGGCTCATGATACGTTCAGCACACACACACACACACACACTTTACAGCAACGAACGTGACACGACTGATGATACGGAGCGGAGTGAGACCATTCCTGAGCTATTCGATCAGGAGAGAAAAATCCCATTAGCTTCCATAATGAGGCGATTGCAACTCGCATAAAACATTTGCATGTGTAGCGACGAGCTTAAAGGTTTGTGAAGCTTTTAGATTTTTATTTATTTCTGCATAAAAATGGCCTGAAACATCAGCCTGATTAACACATTACAGAAAAACAACGAAACAGAAACTCAACTGATGTAGTAGAGATGGGACTTTAACGTTCTAGTTATGATTAATTGTTAAAAAAAAAAAAATTAAAAAAAAATAGGAGTAAAAAAATGAAGGTAATAAAAAGCTGAATATTTGTCAGTGCTCAATTTGCTGCTACATTGATTAGACTGATGTGTACACTGTAGAGTTCAGTTAAAAACGCAGCACTTTGGCGCCATACTTATGTTTCAGACCCCACTTTTCATCATGTTATCATTTAACATGATTCTTTGTTTAACTCCACCTTGCAGGATCGGTGTTGAGGAATGGCCAACCCAACACTTCCTTATTGCAGGTGTGAGAGACTTCCTAGATTAGTTGATTGGGAGAAACCAAGTGGAGGATTTCCTCTTCTGTAGTTTCTTTAAGTCTGGGCTTATTTGAAATAATGTATGAGAACTGGTATTCCTTCTGTGTATTTTTGTTTATTTAGGAATTTGGTTTGTTTATTATTGTTGGTGTAGAATAAGGCTGCTGGGGATTGTGATATGGGGAACTGGTTTAGGCTAAATCAAATCAAGTGTGTGTCTAATGGGGTGTATAAGTAGTTTTGGGAGCTTGCGAGGAGGGATGGTGAGGAAAAGGATGTGAAACTGGTGGCTGATTGCCCACCGATCTTGGAAACTGTACGATGGACAACTTTTGGAAACTAAAATGTTAATCTTTAAGGAAATCCCAGGACTGCTGATTCGGTCTATGTCTGATCTCCTTCAACCTTGGACACACAACCCCACAGGGGCAAATATTGTTATGCGATTAAGACGCAATTAATGGAGAATAATTACAAGGCCGGTAATTATTTAGATTTTTTTTTTTTTAAATAAATGAATTGAGTCCCTCCTTAGTTTCAAGTTATTAAACATCAACATTATCATTATTATAACTCACTGATACCTGTGATCAGGGGGGTCACATCACAACAATCATCAATTCATTGATTTAGAAGGAATTGTTAACATTGATCAAAGATGAAAACATGAGTACAGAAGAAAAATAAAAATTTATTTAAATTTTATGTGGAAAATGTGGCTTTCCAAGGCGTCCATAACTATGATTCAGTTAGATTGTACTAACATGTTTATTATAGATAAGTTCTAACAATAATTTAGGGTTTACACTAAAGTCTAATTTAATATCTACATAATGAAATATATCTGTTGCATTTATCTGTTTATTAGCTGCTTTTATGATTGAATATGATTTGAGGTTAAATCAGGCGGTGATGTCATCTCACATTGATCGCTGGACTCTGAAACGAGTCAGATTGAAGTCGTTTGAAGCAGAATCTGTGAGATCAGCAGACATTGATCATCATCATTCCTGCAGCTCAGGAGAAAGAGCTGGCATCTACCGATCGATTGGGTCCTGGCTTCCCTGAACAAATGTCCAAGTGACATTAAACACCACATTACTTCAGATCTGCTCATCAGGGAAGACTGGTGTGTGATTGGATGAATGTGGAATGCAGTGTCAGAGCATGTTAAGGGCTCGCGTACATCCTGTAAATCAGAGTCAACATTCTGTAAAATATGATGATCGGCGTGTGATTTACAACACACCTGTACTCGTCACAAGTTTGTAAATTTGGAAAGAAATATCACAATGTGGTTCAGATTGTCTGAGGAAAGAAGCTCTACAGGCACTACAGGCTTCTAAATGCTGCACATGTACCAGTATCGAGGTAGGGAGATGGAAACCAGCTTCATCATCCTCTTTCAGTAAATCTGTCTCCAATTAAGACCCTCTTCTCTAGAAGTTTGCTCAGGACTTAAGTCTCTAAGTATTTCTGTACTTTGCAAAACAGAGTGTTAAGTGACTACAACATTGGAGAATAGCTGTGGTACTGGTATGTTACTGGTATTTCACCATAGACTGTTCTCAAAAGATGGACGTCACCTGTAGGTTTCTGAAGAGCTGAATTGAAGCTCGGTTGGCGGTTCCTACCATCACCATCTTGGCAGGGGCATGCACGTCGTCTCGCCCAGAAAATATAAATATGGGCAAAGAGGTGGAGCTGAGAGGGGGGCTGTGAGCGTCATGGTGGATGATTGACATCGAGCGAACTCCAAGCTTTCTGTAGCTAAGAGCTAACCCGTAGATAACAGGAGCTAACCAGCTAACGGAGGTAAGTGGGCTAAAGCTAAGTCACGTTGAAAACCAGCTAAAAACCGCGGTTGTTCTACGTTCTTCTTACCTGAAGCAGGAGATCGGGTACCTGTCAATCAAAAGGACACGCCCCTGAATATGGCGAACTTCCAGATTAAAATTATTTTTAAGCCGGCGAGTTAGAAAAAAATTCACTCCCCCCACAGTTGTCATGAAGGTAAACCTGACCTATTAAACCTAAAATGGATTTTTGAACCAGGCTGTAAACATGTTTATTTCTGCTGTGAAGTTGGTCTTTTTAACATGGGAGTCTATGGGGATTTGCTCTGTTTTGGAGCCCCTAGTGGATGAAGGAGTAACTGCAGTTTTATGCACTTCCACATAGACCTCACTTTTACTGCCGGAGGCTCCGTCCATCTTTCATATACGGTCTATGTATTTCACCAAGCCCCACCGCCTGCTTGGCTGTGACGATGCTGCGTTTGCTGCATACTTTGATGCCAGCATTTCACTGCTCAGCTGACTCAACCCCACGTTTATCCTTATTTTACATTAACAGCTCTGTGGTAAGCAGGAGTAGAGGTCTGGGGTGAAGATATTTTATGAAAGCTCAATGTGAAATCAAACATCAGGAACTGGTTATATTGGGTTTTATTTACTGTGTCCAGCATGCAGTCATTAAAAAGTGGCCGTGGCAGAGAGATGCAAACTGCATGATGTTCCTGGTTTCAGTGAAATGCCAGAAAATATTCTGAGTATTAAAAGGAATGAAAAATGTTTGTTACTGTGTAATGGTCTTACTGGTGACTTCTGCTCCTCCTCGTACAGGAAACGCTGGGTTCTTTTCACTACTGAAGGGTCAGAGCCCATAAAAGGGATGGCATACTGCTCCATCTCCTTGCTGAAAAACAAAAGACCCCTAAACACACACAGACACACACACACACACACACACACACACACACACACACACACACACACACACACACACACACACACACACACACATTACTCAAAGGAAAAACAAAATGGTCAGTTTTATTCCCTATCTTGCCTCTGCTTGCATCTTCAGCACAGCATCATAAATCTCTCCATCTCTTCAGTCCAGAATACACTCAGTGACTTCTTCACCACATCCACCTGGCTAGTTCAAGGTCTGACTCTTGTTTTTTCCTTCAGAACTCCATTTTTTGGAGTCAAAGATTCAACAAAGTGTTGATTTCCTCCATGTTGACATGAAGCATCACACAGTTGCTGCACATCATGATGAGAATCTCCCGTTCCACCACATCCCAAAGCTGCTCTGCTGGACTGAGATCTGGTGACTGTGGAGGCCGTTGGAGGACAGTGAACTCATCATCTGTCTTTTAAACATGCTTTTGTTCTCGTGTTTTATATTCTCTTGTTTCTGGTAAAACTTTGTGAAACACTGTCATGTTTATCTAGATGGGTACGACATAATTACAGTGTTATCTTTCAACTAAAGAGCCCAAAGTGGGCCAAGACAACATTCCCCACATCATGACACCACCAGCTGCCTGAACTATTGATATAAAGCAGGATGGATCTTTGTTGTCATGATGTTTCCAGCAGATTCTGATCCTACCATGT
Source organism: Telmatherina bonti (assembly GCF_933228915.1). Classification (NCBI taxonomy): domain Eukaryota; kingdom Metazoa; phylum Chordata; class Actinopteri; order Atheriniformes; family Telmatherinidae; genus Telmatherina; species Telmatherina bonti. The sequence goes on along the minus strand of NC_136614.1, from coordinate 31,153,224 downwards.
GAATGTGGAGCTGAACTGGAGACTCATCAGACCAGCAACGTTTCTCCATCTTCTATTGTCCAGTTCTGGTGAGTCTGTGTGAATTGTAGCCTCAGTTTCCTGTTCTTACTGACAGGAGGGAACCCGCTGTGGTCTTCTGCTGCTGGAGACCATCTGCTTCCAGGTTCCTTCAAGGACCTTCTGGTGCCTTTATCATTTTCAGTGAGTTTATTCTTGTTCAAAGTCACTTAAATCTCTTTTCTTCCTCATTCTGATGCTCTATGTGAGCATTTCATCTGGACCACATCTACATGACTAAATGTGTTGAGATGATGTCATGTGATTGGCTGATTTAACAAGCAGTTTAACCAGGAGGACGTGATCAGATGACCAGTCAGCACAAACTTATGTAAAATAAAAGTCAGCCTGCCAGGCAGGTGTTGTTTGCAGCCATCTCACTTTGTTACTGAACATTTAGACGTTTACTTAACTAAACATTGATTTCATTTATTACTTTATCTTGAAACATGGACTTCAAATAAGAAGCTTAAAGTGATACTAAACATAAATCCTGAATTTATTCAACAACACTGCATTTTAGACCAAGTACAATAACATAATGAAGATGGATTGTAAAAGAAAATCCCTCTAATTTGCCCTTTTCTTCCTGGCTTTCTGCAGCATTTTCTATAAAAACACACCAACTCCGTTTTAGCCAGACAGTAATCTCTCAGTGAAAGCCTCACCTCTTCTTCACTTTGGCTCCAACAACAGGCAGCGGCTTGTGGCCAAACTTCTTCCTGAGCTGGCGGAGTGAGCCGCTGTCTGCGAAGCCGTAAACGGCCGACTGCCAAGTGGTGTCGTGGCCAGAGAAACCCTGCAAGGGTGGAGAAGGTTTCATTCTTCTTCAATAACTAGTCTGGTCAGAATAAATAAAATCATTTCTTCCTTCTGACTGAGACAGAAACTCCAGGTTCAAACTGAATTCCAGCGGCGCGTTTGTGTTTTAGGGTCATTAGAGTCCTTTCCTGGTTTTTAAGTTGGGTAAATGTTCAGATGAACAACTCTACCTGACATATTATACTGTCGTGTCATCATATATTTACGCCTAAAAGAGTAAAAAATATGTCTGAAAAACTCTGTAAACTCCATGATCCAGCGATCCCTGGAATTAATTAGTCTCTCACATCATTCTGGAGGAATTCTGATCTCCTCTTCTTTACAGTGTTGCTTCGTTTCATTGAGGTTTTGTCCACTAAAGTTTCTCTTAAAAGCCCACTACAAGGATTCCCGGCATTTATTGGTAAATATAGGTGTGGGAAATGTAAATAGATGGTTATCAAAGGACAAAATAAGGCCCTGATGGATTGATAGGCTGGCCAATAATAGCCCTTCTTAAAATAATCATCATCGATCAGAGTTTTGCTGATTAATCGCCAACACTTTCAATCATAGGTGTCAAACTCTGGCCGGCGGGCCAATTTTGGCCCATAGTGTAATTATATTTGGCCCACGAGGCGATAGAGCTGAACCACGGAAGTTACACAGCACACGTCCTGCCATGATGAATCTGGTTGCTCTGTTGGTGGCTTGGTCCATCAGTCAGGTCAGGACCTTCTCTGTGTAGACAGTCGTCATAGCAACTTCAAGCAACTGCAGCAGAGATGACTAAATAAGGCCGACCCTACAACAAAGGAGTGTTTGTGAAAAAAACAAGCCTTTTCTTTCAGATGACAGCCTGAGCAGAAACACAGCAGCTGAACAGATATGTGATTTTGACACTAATCTATGAGGTTCGTTGGCATATCTGGGAGATTCTATCAGTAAATTTTAATGTTTAAGTTTGTCCAGTTTTAAATGTTGGCCCACTGTTTATTTGAGTTTCTGCTTTAAATCCATGTTAAACATTTTTCTCATGCGCCCACGCATGAAACCTGCACCGTATCTTAACTTATCAACACTGCTGCTTGCTTTTACTCATTTCATTTGGTTATTTTACATGGAATACGATTTTGTCTCCATTTCTTTATGTATTATTAATGTTTCTTCTGCATCCAGCTGTAATGCTTTTAATGTTTTATGTAAAGCATTTTGGATCATCTTGTACAAGTAATGTGTTGCATAAATTAACTTGCCAACCTGCCAGCTGTACGAACCCACAGCAAATGGTTCATTTTCAGAGAAAAACAATACAAGTTAGTTTAGTAGCCATCAGATACAAACAGAAATAGTTGTTAATTATATGCAGATTTTTTCCACACTGGACCAAGCCAGCCTTTTAGTCCAGTTGAGGTCTGGACTCAGACCGGATCATGTTTTTCACTCGGTTGTAGATGTGTTGCTGCGTTTGTGGTCGTTTCTGTTGTATGACCTGACTTCAGCCACGTTCAGCTGTCAGACACATGGCTTCATGTTTGACTTGAGAATAATTTAGTATGCAAATGAGTTCATGATCCACTGAATAACTGCAAGGTGTCCAGTTCCTGTAGCTGCAGAACAAGCCCACATAAACATCCCTCCACCGCCGTGCTTCACAGGGTTAGTCTCCTCTGTCTAAAGGACGTTGCTCCAGACATTTCATGTTCTGTCTGGAGGGAAGAGACTTTCTCCTTCCAAACCAGCTGAAATATTTCAGTCATAAACCAACATTTTACATGAAAACAGACCCATAAAGTTTGGGAGGAAGCTTGTTTTTCTGAACATTTAATCTTTTTTGACCTTGAGGTGGACTTGCTAGGAAAACACACCACATCTTTAGACATCTGCATTTAATCTCATTACAACCTGTTGCTGTTAGGAAGACAATGTAAACATGTTCCACGTGTTTCTTCTGAAGCTTGTCTTACAAATGATTACTGAACGGGTGTCTGACCTTTTCAGGTGGATCCATTTCTTTCTGTCCAAAGTGTTTTATAGCCCTTATTTTTCAGCAGCAGTTGCTTCTCTAAGACCATTCCTTAAGTTGTACTAGCTTGGCACTGAATGCTCCAAACACACAAGCTGCCAAAACATCTTTTATAGAGGTGCTCACACTGTCAGTGATCGATTAATCAAGTGATTAGCAGTAAATGACTGCTACTTATCCCCCTGATTCCTGTTGATTAGTGGATGTACTTTCTCACAAACCACTTCTACATTTTGACTCAGGTTTTGTTATTTTAAATAATACAAAGTATAATTGTCATGTGTTGTTAGTCTGGGTTGTGTGTAACTCTGTTTAAAGAACCAGATCCTAAACGTCACTCAGATGCTGTGGATGTTGACGCTACCTTTGGTCCGCTGCTGATTCTCAGGAAGCCCTCCACTGATGTCAAAGTTCCTGAAATCACACCGATAAAAATCAAGTTTCAGAAGAAAACTGTAAAAATTTCAGATCTTCAAATACAATTTTATTTAATTATCTTTTTATACTTTATTGTGTCAATTTAAGCCTGTTTTGTTGGTTACATTTTTACCATTGTATAGAGACATTTTTTTCACCCAGTGCGTTAAATCATATATAAATGTCTGTAAGCGACCATCCATCCATCCATCCATCTAAATAAATAAAAGAAAGAAGATATATATATATATATATATATATATATATATACACACACACACACACACACACACACACACACACACACACACTATTCACAAAAAGTTAGGGATATTCAGCTTTTGGGTGAAATTTCACAACAAGCCTAAAATGCATTCAAACCTGTACAACAGGTGAACTTAATGTGATCTTCTCTAAGCTTTTAAATGCACATGTCCAACTGTTAAATGTTTCAATAAATTTTGCACAAGTTGCTGTTCTCTAACAAGGAGCTTAACGGCAAAAATCACGGCAGGTGTGTGATCCTTGAATTGACCAATAAATGTCCTGGTTCAATTAGAGCTGGTGTTTAAACAGTTGTCCTCATCATGCTGTTCACATTTTGACATCATGAGACCAAGACGACACCTAACAATGGAACAACAGTCCCTTGCCATTGCGATGCTTCAAACAGGACGTTCTCAGACAGAAGTGGCCACTGAGCTTGGAGTGTCACAGAGTGTCATCAGCAGGTTGCAACAGAGATATGGAGAGACTGGAAGAGTCACAGAAAGGCCTAGAAGTGGACGTCCTTTGGCCACATCCCGTGCTGATGACCGCTACATTGTGAACACTGCCCTGAGAAACCGGATGATGAATGCCACTCAACTCCAGGCACGTTTAAGAGAGGTGAGAGGCACCCAAGTGTCACGTCAGACCATTCCAAACCGTTTCCATCAGCGTGGTCTGCGTGCTAGACGACCTGCACGGGTACCTGACCACACCACCAGGCACAGGCATCATCGTCTTGCATGGGCCAGGGAGCATTTACGCTGGACGAGGAACCAGTGGGCCTCAGTGCTGTTCTCTGATGAAAGTCGATTCACACGGAGCAGAAATGATGGCCGGCAACGATGTTGGAGACGTCAGGGAGAGCGCTATGCATCAGCCACTGTTGTCACCAGGCCAGCTTTTGGTGGTGGCGGTGTTACAGTGTGGGCAGGGGTGTCCACTTGGTACAGAACTGCCCTACACTTTGTGAATGGTACAGTGACAAGCCCATACTACCTGAATAACATCATTAATCCAGTGATTGTGCCCCTACATGAACAGCACAGGCCTAATTTCATCTTCATGGACGACAATGCTCCTGCTCATCGAGGCCGCATCATCAGGGAACGGCTGTTGGAGACTGGTGTACCTCAAATGGAACGGCCTGCACTCTCTCCAGACCTGAATCCCATTGAAAACCTGTGGGATCAGCTGAGCCGTCGTGTAGAGGCTCGAGACCCTGCACTCCAGAACCTCAATGACCTGAGGGCTGCCCTTCAAGAAGAGTGGGATGCCATGCCTCAGCAGGCAATAAGTTGCCTTGTGAACAGCATGAGACGTCGTTGTCAAGCTGTAATTGATGCTCAAGGGCACATGACGAGATATTGAGACATTCACATTTTTTGTTGTGGTGTAACTACCATTGTTGTTACCTTTTGTGTTGAATGAATTTTTTGAGATGAGGAAATCAGTAGTGCATCCTTCTACTTAAATGTCTTACTTTTATGATATTATATCACTGTAGCATGAAAATATTGCATTTTCCATAAAATTAACCTGAAAGCCAAATATCCCTATCTTTTTGTGAGTAGTGTATATATATATATATATATATATATATATATATATATATATATATATATATATATATATATATATATATATATATTTATTCTTTGTAGATTAAAAAAAAAATGTATAAAACTTGTTTTTGCTCGTCTTTTTTTTTTATTTCAATTAGGAAAAAACAACAGCAGTCAGACAATCATCCTGCTGCTATAATGCCCAAGAAGACAAGTAAAAAGATTAATAAAAACAATAGAAATTACAAATTTTTTTACATTAATTTTATTTAATTGAAAAAAATATCAATTTTAACAAAAAAAACATCTTAAAATTGTGAAGCAAAAAATCCCGATTTTTGATTTTTCTATTTGATTTTCCCACCCCTAATTTATACTTATATACATACTGATATATATATGCATAACTAGTCAAATATGCTTAAATATGGACCCTTAATCTGTCTACCTTATAGCAAGGATAACTCCTATACATACAAACCTTCCCCATGTATCAGGGTTTCGTCTCTTTCCCCCTTTCAAAGCTTTTAAATGCAATATAATATCCATCTTGTCTTAAATAACTTTATTTTTATCTTTTATCTTAGCACAATATTAACAGCGCGCAGCAACAAACATACCATCAGGGATTCTGGGTGTTTTACCCACCTTTAAACTGCTTCTGTGTGTAGAGAACACCCAGGTCTGCTGGTATGGAGTCAAACCCACAGCTGCCGATCACATATACCCCTCTGCTTAAAGCTTTTGTGTGGTAATCAAGCTGCATACGCTCTAGGAACTGCAGAAGATGTACATCCATCCATCATTAGCTCAAAAATCAACAGTGAGCAATCAGATATAAATACGTTCTACCTGAGGTTCCCCACAGATGTCGATGTAGTGGGATCCATGTTCTATGCAAGCTTTGACCACTGGTTCACCATAAAATCTGTACTGAAAGGAGGAAAAACAAAGAAATCTGATCAAACTCAAACCATTTAGTTGAATATTCTTATCTAATATAATGTCTCTTTTAATTTTACATTTAAAGTTGTCTTGATTTCATGCCTTGACAATACTTACTGGACCCACACAGTTGAGAATCACAACTCCTTGTTGGCACATGATGGCAAGTGATTCTTCATTAGACACATCTGCAACAATGATCTCAATGTTTGTACTCAACTCTGGCATAGCTGATGAGAAGAGAGGAAAAAGGGACAAAATCTTACTGCATCAGTTGTAATCTCACAGGAAGCATAAAAAATGTTTTTTTTTTATTTAAAATACATTTATGGATGGATATTTGTCGTAAAACGTCCTGAAATACTGCATAAAATTACACAAAAACAAGTTCTTCAAGCTTATTGCTTCATATCTGAGCTAACTTGGAAGCTTCATAATGTGTCAACAAATAACATGGGAACTAATGTGATCACAACACCTACAAGTCTGTTTTGTAGGGTTCAGCTGCGAGACGCGCACCTCTAAAACAAGCCTGGACGGCAGAATTAAATGGTTTATATTTGTATGTCAAGTTCAAATTTGTTCATCTGTTTTGCACAAAACCATAAAGAAACAACAACAGCGGATTCAGAGACAACTGCGAGTGAAGGACAGATCCTTGATAGTCATGGCTCAGTCAGCAACATTAACTCTGTCCCACATACACAGCCTCTCCTCGGCTCGTTTCAACACTTCTTCCAGGCGCCGTCTGCTTCTCCCCGCCACGGCCCATTTCAGATGGCTTCCACTGGGACCCTCTGCGACACAACGAGCGACTTCCTCAACAACAAACTGCCCGGTGAACCCCGTGGCACCGAAAATGATTATATGATACGGCCTGCTAGGGGTTGTGTCCGCCATTGTTTGCCTAGCGATTTAACGTCCCGCCTGGCAACGTCGCTTCCCATTCTGTCCTCTGATTGGCTGAACGGCGAACGTAACTGTCATGGAAATGATGACTAGAGAACTGGTGACCGCAGTGCAGATAATCAACTACTTCAGGCCGTATTCAAGCTCAAACATTATATTTTGATCATTATACAACATTATTTAAATATAAAATGAAAATAGCTTTCATGTCTCAGTGTCATCAGGTAAAGTTTTCCAGAGTTTCATCTCTCACTGCAGTTCGCACTATACATTAATAACTATGTTGCAAATCTTGCTCAAAGCCAAGTATTTTCTAATATAATCTGTAAAGTGTACTGTTTAACCCTTTACAAGTTGCCAAAATACATAACAGCCAACAGTGTTAAATTTGCCGGTAAATTTTATGGGTAAACTGCTTGTCAATTCAGTGGTGTCTAGCGCCACCTTGTGGCCGAGTACGTGAACTACACTAAATGGAAGTTGGACTATTAAACATCTTTATTTTTCTAATTTTACATTAAAGGTGATACAATGTTAAAATAAAGACACGCTTTTAAAAAGCTGTAATATGTACATATGTGTCTTACATAATATTTTTTGCACTTGTGGACACAACTGAACATAAATATTGAAACACAAAAGATGGATTTCACAATGCAACATTGTTGGTAAACAATATCCACAACAAATGTCATTTTGCACATGTCTGAAGTTCAGTAGGAGAAATAAAAATAAATGAGCATGCTGGTCTAATTTCTTTTTTTCTCATATCACCCTGGGCATTTACCACCATGATGGTTGTGTTACTTCAGCCACCCAAAACATTAAAACCATTGTTATATAGAGCTCTAGCACACGCAAGCACATCTTCCCTCTTCTTAATATCAATGAAAACCTTTGTGCATGCTTCAGGGAAAAAATGCATTGTGAATTGTTATGTGGAACAAAAATTCAAGGGTTGCACATGTAGGTCTGAAGATGACAAAAAGTAACAAGATAAAAGAGGTGTGTGAGCCTGAGTATGTGACTGAGCTGTCAAATCGTTGCATTTTTTTACCCATGGTGGCCACTGGAAACCATTTAAGCTCATACTGAGAGCCAGACTTCCTGAATTTGCACATTCATGCAGACTATTTGCTGTGCCATGTTTAATAAGGCACATACAGTTAGAGTACTTTATTTTTGACTGATCATTTCAAGATGATTTTAAGAGGAGGAATGTTGGAAGTAACCACTTGTACTGAGGTAAACATGCAGTTATACAACTATATTCTTCTAGAAAGGATCAGCTGGAATCTGTGTTTATGCAAAAGAATAATATGCTTCTGCTTTCTATAGTGTTCCTGATATCTGGAGACATCTACAGTGTACTCGTGTAGCAGATATTGGTCCTCAAATGAGCAAGTGATTGTAGTAAGATAAGACTAAAACACATTTTAAAAGAAAAAAATGTATAATTTGGCTCCATAATTTGAATCACATGTGTAATCCTGCATATTCTCTCTGTACACATCAGTATATTACACTCAGTGGAAACATTTCTGAAACAAATAACACAAAGGCATCCATAACTACAAATGCTACAACTGTAAAGGAAACACAACTGAACAGACCAGCTAATTCTGTTTTGATGCAACCCAAATCAGAAAAAAGTTTAGATTTTATGTCAGATCAAACCGTATGATCCAGAAATATTTCAATGTTTGTCTCGACATCTTAATTTATTTTTTTAAAATACACCCATCCCTTGATTTCAGGCCTTCAACACGCTCCAAAAAAAGTTAAAAACATACAATCTGCTTGATTTAGGGCTAGAAATGAGACACAGACTGAAAAGTGATGGTGTTTCAGAAAGGTCTTATTTATAATGTGGATTTAGTGCAAAAGTCACATCCATGAAAAGCTGAAGCTTTGGGAAGTAAAGATGGTGATGAAACAGCTAAGATTGTTAAGAAATATAGATGAAAAACAATTTAACAGGATAAAAAAAAATTTATCACAGAAAGACTGGGAAGAGTTTGTTCTTCTATGGTGCATAAAACCATTAAATGAATGAAGTCAACTGAACACATAATGAACAACGTGGCAAGCTCAAACCTTTCCACCCACGATCTCCATTTTAGGCAGCAGGAAACATAACTAAATATCACCACAATGACAAATATGACTGTAGGAAGCCTTTTCCATGAACTGCTGTACAAGAATGCCTCATGTTTCATTAGCTGTGCAAGAAAGAAATCGAAGGAAACGTTGACCTTGTCCAGAGGGGTTATCGTCTCTGGGCTTTTAGGCGTCTGGGTCGGACATCAGATACGAATAATCAGTATTCCAGATTGTGTTTGTAAGTTATGGACCCCATGTGCTTTAGATTGAAGACTAAGTGGAGCATTCAGACGGTTATCAGTCCAGAAGTCCGGCTCTGTGATGGGACGGTAGACAGACATGGCTGGAAATACAAAAGGGTGCAGATGACTGACATGCCTGTAGTCCTGAACTGTCCCTCAAGAAGAATCCATCCGTCCGTCCGTCCGTCCGTCCGTCCATCCATCCGTCCATCCATCCATCCATCATCTATCCATCCATCCATCCATCCATCCATCAATCCATCTATCCATCTGTTCATCCATCCATCCATCCATCCATCCATCCGTCGTCCGTCCGTCCGTCCGTCCGTCCATCCATCCGTCCATCCATCCGTCCGTCTGTCCGTCCATCCATCCATCCATCCATCCATCATCTATCCATCCATCCATCCATCAATCCATCTGTTCATCCATCCATCCATCCATCCATCATCCATCCATCCGTCCATCCATCCATCCATCCATCCGTCCGTCCGTCCGTCCGTCCATCCAATCCATCCATCCATCAATCCATCCATCCATCCGTCCGTCCGTCCATCCTTCCATCCATCCATCCAACCGTCTGTCCATCCATCCATCCATCCATCCATCCATCCATCCATCCATCTGTCAATCCATCTGTTCATCCGTCCATCCATCCAACCATCCAAATATCCATTCGTCCATTCAACCATCCATCCACCCATCTGTCCATCCATCCATCCATCCACCCATCCATCCATCCATCCATCTGTTCATCCATCCATCCATCCAACCGTCTGTCCATCCATCCATCCATCCATCCATCCAACCGTCTGTCCATCCATCCATCCAACCGTCTGTCCATTAATCCATCCATCCATCCATCTGTTCATCCATCTGTTCATCCATCTATCCATCCATCTGTCTGTCCATCCATCACCCCAACTCAAAAATGGAGTCCACCATCTAAGTCTACCATTCCACATGTTGTGACAGCCCTGCACGTGATAGATGTGTGTCATCCAACAGTTGCACAACATCCAGAGCATTCAGTAAAGCATGTCTTCCCCTCGGCCTTTAGACGCCTTCCAGATTAAGATCCTCAAAGTGTCCATTATTCCCAGTTCAGGTCAGCAGCTCTCCACCAAGAACCAGCTGAGATTTATTCTGCATTATACCATTACACCCTCTTCTATACACCTTTGGACGTATTTGCAACACGTTTTGTTGCTTTATATGCTGACTGTCAGAATATCTGGTAAGAAGAAATGGCAATACAAAATGAGGGCTTCCCTGGCACACAACGTTTTTTGGAACATGTTGAAGGCCTGAAATACAAAAATGGACATTTATTTACTAATTAAATTAAGTTTAAAGGACTAAACATTGAATTTGTTTGGTTCATGTTGTCTGCGGTTCAGTAAAAGTGTTAAAATTTACCATTTTTCTTTGCATTTTCCATCCAGTCCCAACTTTTTCTGACTTTTGGTTGCATCACTTTAGCTGAGAGTCGTTAGGCCTCTTGTGTTGCTTTACACTGTCCACACAGACAGTAGTAAACGTATTGTTATATCATCATTCAGCATATGCACATAAAGCTTCTTCTGAGGTGACAAAGTGTTTTCTGACAGGTTCCAGAGTTAGACGCTGCTCTGAGCGTCCCTTTTATCACCTGCATGAACATGTATTTGACTGAGTTCACCAATCTCAGAGACATGAAGGCTTTTTCTTCTTTGAACTGTGGTAATCTGCTGTAAACTGTCTGAACAGCAGCAGATCACCGCTGCTACAACTGGTCCCATCAGCTACAGGAGCGTCTAAGTCCCGAGGGGCAGCAAGTGTCCGAGCCCTTCGAAGAACCGCCGTACGTTTGTGACGTAGAAGTCAATGTTTTGAGTGAAGTCGGTGCAGATGTTGGAGTAAGTATCCACCAGGGTGCAGTAGAGCGCAGTCCCACCGATGCTGATCACCACAGTGACCAGACACAGCAGCAGCAGAATAAGGCAGGAATCTCCACCGACCTCATCTGCAAATAACATGTGGACAGATGTGTGAGGCGCGGCTTTGCAGAATCAAACTACTTTCTGACAGAATTCATGTGTCACAGGTCACAAGTCGCCGTGTTTACCTTGCTCTATGCCGTCCTCCGGCTCGCTGAAGCGAACTTTGCGTTTGGAGATCTCTTTAGTAGTGTTGCTCGGAGGAGGGAGTCCGTCCAGCGATGCTCGTCTCCTCTTCAGGATGGAGACGAGCCCATCTGGGGAGGAGTTCTGAAGGAGACACAGAGATAGGAAAAATGAGGGCTGATGCCTTTCTGGCAGCTATCAATTCTCAATTCAATACAACTTTATTTATATAGCATCAAATCACTACCCACCAAATATGAAAGCGTACAGTTTTGGTGCAGATTGGATGTATTTCTGCGAAGATATGAGTAAACCGTGTTTCATAGCGAGAAGGCTTTTTTCCATGAGTTGCCATGGTAACACGCTTTGTCCTATTGGAAAGATGTCACTAACTTTTGGTCCCCATCTTGTCATGAAGCTTCCTGCTGAATATGGAGTCAATCGCATGAAAACCCCTCAGACTATTTCGTTAAAATACAATGCGCTCAAAATGATAAAAAGGGCATAAACGTCAAGATGGCAGACACCCCGTTGCCATGGTAACATGTGCTTAATTGAGTTTTTTGCTCGTCTTGGGTACTTGGGTACATGTGTGTGGAATTTCATAGCCCTAGGTCAAAGTAGATGTTCGGCATAATCAATGCCATCTCAAGACGCTTTAGAGACAGGATAAAAAAAACATAATGAAGGCCAATTCATAAAAGCCTATATAAGGAAACCAACAGATTGAGTTGGAGGGTCCAACTCAATCTCCCATCCTGAGCAAGCAGACTGGCGACAGTGGGAAGGAAAAAACTCCCTTTTAACAGGAAGGAAACCTCCGGCAGAACCCGGCTCAAGGACAGGCAGCCATCTGCCTCTGCTGTGTGGGGGGAAGAGGACGCATCGGTCTGTGTTCGGTACGCACAACAGGACTGCAGGATGGATGCTGCATCACAAAGTTTAAAACTTTAAGTGCAACTTGTGAAGGATGCCAACTTTAAATTGTCCTTTTCGGTTCAAGTCATAATGAAGCTCTTTGAGTTTCCAGTTTGTCAGAAAGATTTTGTCAAAACCCTGAACTGAAACTGAATCCAACAAATCCACACGCAGATATCAAGCAGTCTGATCGCTGCTCTTTGCAGATGACCCTGTTCTTTTGGCTTCCGCAGGTCTTCAGCATGCACTGGAGCGGTCTGAAGCTGGGTGTGAAGCGGTCAGGTCCTCCAAGTCCGAGGTCATGGTTGTCAACTGGAAAAGAGTGGAGTACTCCGTCCCTCCAGGGTGGGAATGAAACCTTCCTTTAGGCATCATGTTCATGAGTAAAGGTATGATGGAAACTGAGATGGACCAAAGAACTGAAGCTTCATCAGCAGTAATGAGGCTGCTGGTAAGGTTCCAACTCTCACCTCTGCTCAGGATATTTGGCCGGTGACTAAATCTCCTTTGGAAGGTCGCTGGGCTCAGACTGAGTGATGAAGTTAGGAGCTCCAACATGCAGAGTCTGTTTGGAGGAGACCTTCAGTGGTTCCGTACCACCAGGAGCCAACTGAGCTGGTTTGGGTATCTGTATCCTGGTTGCCTCCTCATGGAGGTTATTCAGGCACATCCTGCAGGAAGGACAGCCGGGGAAGACCCAGGACACAGTGGAGGGATTAGATATCTAATCTGACCTGGAAACACCTTGGAATAGCTCAGGAGGAGCTGGAGAGTGTTGCTCAGGAGATGGGCGTCTGTGTCTACCTCCTGAATCTGTTGCCTCCCCAACCGGAGTTGGATAAGCGGTGACAGACAGATGGATAGATAGTAAAGTACAGACAGCTTAGACAGAAATAAACTCAAAAGAGATATTTAGCATTTATCAACAAAAATGACCTGATAACATCCCGTGATGCCAAATTATAGGGAATAACTTCCCGTATTATTGTTGTATTTCACTAAATACTCCTCCTGTGTGAGGTCGGGAGGAAGAAAAAGTCCGGGCAGAGACTTAAACCATGTTTACATGAATGAAAACCTTTTGACCAGATGAAACTGTACAGAAACAGGACACAGCTCCGTCAAGAGAAATGGAGCCATCTTCATCCTGTCGGCCTCGTTCACTGACATCTTTTCTGGGTCAAATGTTCTCCAAGCTTAGTTTAATGATTCTCTGATTTAAGGACAATGTTGTTAGCTTCTGTTTGAGAGCATGTCTGCGGTCCGTCGTCATAAACACCAACGACAGAAGCAGGATGGATGCTGCACCAACCCTGAGGATGACGCTCGAAGCGTTTGACATTAAATTGAGTGTTTGTGTTCATAAAAATAGATTTAAGTGTGGAAGATTGATCACTAATTGTGGCGTTTTCTCTCTTTAAAAACGTGTCTTACAAGATTTAATAACAAATTATATTTTTATCTGTGTCTGACCGACTGCCTGACAGTCATAATTGGTGTACTTTGAGTTCTTAGTCTTTTCTAAAACAGTTAGAACTGTAAAAAGTTTGGGAACCACCTTTCTCTTGAATATCTGGGTATGCTCACTGTAGACAACCTCTTCTGGTCCTTAAACAGCACGGCTGCTGTTATAAAAAGGCACAGCAGAAAGATCAGTGCTTGTGCGACGCTGCTGGTGACTTTCAGTCACTCTGCAGTAGGGAGTATTTTAAAAGACACTGGATGCTCTGCAGCTTTAAAAACGCCCTGGATCGTCAACACGGCTTCCTTCTTCCCTCCCTGCAAAACCACTGCAGAGCTAAAAACATTGTCCTGCATATCACCTGCTGACCTTCTGGCCTGGGGAAGGTCATCTACATTCACCTGTCAGTTGATCAGGTCCGTCTTACTTTTGAAGCATTCATCATTGTGTTGGAAACGTTCCTCAGAGATTTCCTCCATGTTGACATGAAGCATCACACAGTTGCTGCACATCATGATGAGAATCTCCCGTTCCACCACATCCCAACGCTGCTCTGCTGAATGTAGATCTGGTGACTGTGGAGGCCGTTGGAGGACAGTGAACTCATCGTCATGGTGGAGATGATGTGAGCTTTGTGACATGGTGCATCATCCTGCTGGAAGTTTCCATCAGAAGATGCTACACTGTGCTCAGAAAGGGATGGACATGGTCAACAGCAGGACTCAGGTAGGCTGTGCTGGTTAAACCATGTCATGTTGGGACTAATGGGACCAAAGTGGGATGAGAAACTATCCCCTACATCATTTCATCAGCAGCAGCCTGAAGCGTTGACCCAAGACAGGATGGATTCATGTTGTCATGATGTTTCCAGCAGATTCTGGTCCTACCATGTGAATGTGGAGCTGAACTGGAGACTCATCAGACCAGCAACGTTTCTCCATCTTCTATTGTCCAGTTCTGGTGAGTCTGTGTGAATTGTAGCCTCAGTTTCCTGTTCTTACTGACAGGAGGGAACCCGCTGTGGTCTTCTGCTGCTGGAGACCATCTGCTTCCAGGCTGGACGGGTTGTGTGTTCAGAGATGATGTTCTGCATATACTGGTGGGAACCAGTGCTGACTGGCCTTCCTGTTGTCTTTCTATCATCTCCAACCAGTCTGTCCATTCTCCTCTGACATCAACAAGATGTTCTGGTTCAGACAAACTGCTGCTATCTGATATTTTCTCTACTTCAGGTATTCCCTGTGAACCCTACTGATGGTTGTGTGTGAAAAACCCATTAACTGCTTAGACCAACAACCATACCATGTTCAAAGTCACTTAAATCTCCAATCTACCTCATTCTGATGCTCAGTTTGAACTTATTTTCACCATGTCTACATCATTAAATGCTTTGTGTTAACAAGCAAGTGTTTAAGCTAATGTTATTTGCTGGTTAACGTGTCCAATCTTCGCCCACTTAGGACTGACTGAGGAGTGAGCTGTCTGGCTAAATGGCTGTAAAATTGTGGCTTGGCATATTCTCAGCTCTGTTTTTGTTCTAAATCCAGCAGATGTGGACAACCCTCCACCATCCCCATGTGTAAAAATCAACACCCGGCAATAAACCCTGAAAAGTCTATGAAAACAAACAGATTATTCATTCAGCTCTCAAATGTTTCACATAATCAGGGCAAAGCTAGAATTTGCCCGGAGCTAACTTCCAACTCTGTGTGTTAATATTTAACTTTTAGTCGTTTAATATTAAAAAAAAAAAAAAAAATTGAGTAGAGTCACTGTAAAACCAAGATGATGTATAATAAAGCATGCAGGAACGAAAAGACGACCTTTCCAGTCAAACCTCTGCTGGATTATGTAACAGTCATGATCTTGATCACATCAGCGTGGAGCCCTCAGCTTGTTTGGACAAGTTCAGATTTCACCTACAGCCACATCCCTCAGCTCAGACTCAGAGCCAGGATATGAAGTGTTGGCTCAGAGCCCCGCTTGATAATAACATATTTGGCAGAGTGGACATCTCAAGTTCGAGGCCACGGCAGTGAGCATGGGCGGAGGCTGGCGATGATCTCACTAAGGGACCGGGAGTGTGCTTGCTAAGGCGAGGGCTGCTCAGGATGAAGGACTTAAATATCCCAAACAGCAGCAGATGAGAGACGAGAAAGAGCACAGGAAGAAAGTAAATGCATGCAGATGATGATGAATGGATGACGAGCGGAAAGTAAAGAAAGCAGGATGGTAAAATGGAAAAGATGTAAAGGTATGGAGGGACATAGATCAGGAAATGCCCCGGAGTCGTCTCCAAACTATGTCTGCAATGTATTTCTATCAGAAAGCATTTCCGCAGTCCATTCCCTGGCTCATAACTCGCCTCCTTCTTCGTGACTAAGCAGATGGAAAAGTACAGAAACACTTGACATGAAATAAATTCTTACCCCTTCTGCATGCGACAGCTTGGCCAGGTCCTTGTCTGAGGCTTGGGGAACCCCTATTGGCCACTCCACCTTCACCTCCTCCTCCTCTGGTGTCTCTTCACACTGCTCCTCCTGCTCCTCTTCCTCCACTTCTTGTCCTTCATCATATGCCTCTTCTTTTCCATCCTCATCTTTCTGGCCTGTCTGTTGTTTGTCTTCACCGCTGTGTGTTGCTTCAGACAGAGTGGAGGAAAGAAATGAAGAAATGAGACCAACTAAAATAATTTATGTTTGTTTTGTTTGCTTGTTTTGTCCATATATGCTGTACCCTTTATTAACATTCACAGAACCACCTACATGCATTGAAGAACAGAGTCTCATTAACGGCATTAGCAGTCTCACTCACGGTGCAACCTTAACAAAGTCAGCAAGGCATGCTGGGAAAACTCCACCCACCAATGCTCAACACGCTACATAGCCCCCCCCTAGCTGGTTAGCTGTCCCCAGCAACCCAACCATCAATAACAAAGTCCTTGAAATGCAGGGGTAACTGGCGCCTCCGTCGAGCCCGCCCCAATGACCCCCCGGAAGGCTCCAAGTGCTGGGAAAGATCCTGTGGCTGGTCCTCTGGCTTGGGTACACTGTCAGATGGGGCCCGGGGTCGGTAAGGGGCCAGTCTGTCTCGGTGGAGAACTACCATCCGGTTCCTTTTTATTAACTGAACTCTATACACCACATCCGACAGTCTCTCAACAACAGTGCATGGTCCAACCCAGTGGCTCATCAGTTTAGGAGACAGGCCTCTTTTCCTCTCTGGACAGTAGACCCAGACATGTGTTCCAGGAGCAAAATCCTCTCCTCTACAGCGAGTGTCATAGGCTCGTTTCTGTTTCAATCCAGCCTCAGCAAGTGCCTGCCTGGTTAGATCATGTACTTTTTTGAGTCGTCCTTGGAGCTGATAAAGGTAGTCCAAACCAGGTTTGTCTACCACCTCTGGTTCCGGAGGTGCACCAAACACTAAATCCACAGGGGTACGAAGCTCACGTTCAAACATAAGGACTGCTGGGGTGCACTTTGTTGACTCCTGGACAGCCGTCCTATATGCCCACAGGACCAGGGGCAAGTGCAGGTCCCAGTCTTGTTGATTGTGGCTGGTCAGAATGGCAAGTTGGGTGGTTAGAGTGCGATTAAACCGCTCAACCAGTCCATCACTTTGGGGATGCAATGGTGTTGTACGGGTTTTCTTGATGCCCAGGCGTCGACAAACTTCACTGAAAACCTGGGCCTCAAAGTTCCGTCCCTGGTCACTGTGCAGTTCCTCTGGAACACCAAAGCGACAGAACATTTCATTCACCAGGCATTCAGCGGTAGTGATGGCACTCTGATCAGGGACAGCGTAGGCCTCAGGCCACTTGGTAAAATAGTCCATGGCTACCAATATGTAGCGGTTACCCCGCTCTGTGGCTGGAAAGGGCCCTAGAACATCAACAGCCACGCGTTCCATTGGGGCCCCCACCTGATACTGCTGCAATGGGGCGTGTGAGCGCCTAGTTGGGCCCTTCCGGGCAGTGCAGATGTCACAACAATGTACATAACGCTCCACATCTTGATGGCATCCTGGCCAGTGAAATCGGGATCGAAGGCGCTGAAGAGTTTTGGTAACTCCAAAATGGCCAGCCCCTACAGCGCCATGGACAAGTTGGAGAACTCCTGGCCTGAGACTGCATGGCACCAAAAGCTGGAAGACTTCTCTGTGTCCCCCAGGTGTCTCCCAGCGGCGATAGAGTAAGCCACCAAGGCTGACAAGGCTCGACCACTGTGAGTATAGAGCCTTGGTTTCCGTGTCCAACATTGAAACTGCGGGCCATGCAGGTCGTTGGCCTCTTTCCATCCACCCTTGGATGCGGCTGAGGACAGAGTCATCACTCTGGTACTGCTGTAGCTGCACTGAACCAATGTCCTCAAAAATGTGGGTAACCGATGGTGCCGAGCAACCACCTATATCACTTTTCTGAGGGTTGTCATTCTCCGCTGTGTTGTCACGCAGGGCCGCCACCACTGGAGTCACTGTGTCCCGCTCTTCTGCATACTGGCAGTGTCGACACTCCGCCTCACAGGGTCGTCGAGACAATGCATCTGCATTGAGATGATGGCGACCAGCTCGGTGGTGGATTTCAAAATCATAGTCCTGAAGTGTCTCAAGCCACCGAGCCAGCTGCCCTTCAGGTTCTTTAAAGCTGAGAAGCCAGGTGAGAGAAGCATGGTCAGTGCGTAAGAGGAACTTTTTTCCATAGATGTAAGGGCGGAAGTGACGAAGGGCTAGGACAACAGCCAGCAGCTCCCGACGGGTGACACAATAGTTCCTCTCTGGGCGGCTGAGGGCACGACTGAAGTACGCAATGACCTTCTCTCCCAGTTCCCCCTCCTGCGACAGTACTGCTCCGACAGCCACACTGCTGGCATCTGTGTCTATGATGAAAGGCTGCTGGAAGTCAGGGTAGGCCAAGACAGGAGCCTGAATAAGTGCCAACTGGAGCTTGGAGAAAGCTTGGGCACAGTCTGCACTCCACTTGAACACCTTTCCTTTCTGGGTCAGTTGATGAAGGGGACTGGCAATGTTTGCAAAGTCTCTGATGAACCGCCGGTAGTAGGATGCTAATCCTAGGAAGCTCCGCAGTTCACTGACACTGCGAGGAACTGGCCAGTCTCTAACAGCAGCTACTTTTGCCGGGTCAGTGGCCACCCCTGCTGCACTGACAACATGACCAAGAAAAGATGTCTCTCGCCGGAACAGATGACACTTCTTGGGGTTGAGACGGGGACCAGCTTGGCGGATGGCAAGGAAAACATCTCGCAAGTTGCCTAGTGCATGCTGGAAGTCAGTAGCATGGACAAGAAGGTCGTCTAAGTAGACCACACAGTGGCTTCGTGGAATGTCAGCCAAGACCCTTTCCATGAGACGATCAAATGTGGCTGGGGCATTGCAAAGTCCGAAAGGCATCACTTTGAATTGCCATAATCCTTGGCCAAAGGAAAAGGCAGTCTTGGCGCGCGCATCTGGTGCAAGCTCCACTTGGCAGTAGCCACTCCTTAGGTCAAGGGAACTGAACCAGCAGGAACCAGCAATGTAGTCAAGGGCATCATCAACCCGGGGCAAGGGGTAAGAGTCTTTGCGTGTGACTTGGTTTAGGGGACGATAGTCAACACAAAACCGCCAGGTTCCGTCCTTCTTCCTGACCAGGACCACTGGGGCTGCCCAGGGGCTCGTCGAAGGCTCAATGATTCCTGCTTCCAGCATCTCTTTGATTTTCTGCTCTGCTGCAGCCCGTTTGGCAAATGGCAGACAACGGGGGTGGAGGCGAATGGGATGGGCCTTACCCGTGTCAATTTCATGTTGGACCAAACTGGTGTGGGCGCAGTCTTCATCTCTTGCAGCAAAGATGTCAGAAAACAGTTCCAGCAGCTCTCGTAGCTGGTATTTCTGATCTGTCTCCAGACCCTCACAGCTTCGTTGGTATAGGTCATCGATGGCTTGCCTAGTTTCAGCAGAAGGGGATTGAGATGGTTGTAATGGTGCAGAGAACTCACCCTCTTTGGCAGAATGTGTCGGCGTGGAGGGCCCTTCGGTTGACTGAAGCACTGTAGAACCCCGGGCGGCTACTGATTGGGAAGGTGAGGGATTCTCATCAGCAGGGGGCATCAATGTGGTGAACACCTCAGTCGCTGGTGAAGGAGTGGAGGAGCCCTGAGCAGGTAATGAAGTGAGTCGTAGTGCATCTTCTCCTGAAGGGTATAGGGCAATGATGTCTGAACCGAGACAGAGTGTAGCCCCAGGTACATCAACTACTGCTCTCAACCTGACTAATAAATCCAGCCCAATAATGCAGGGATCTTGTATGTTGGCCAGCCAGAATTTGTGGTCAACACTGTGGCCAGCAACAGTCACTGGGATGGTCCTTTCTGCAAGCAGTTTTGCTCGTGCCCCAGTAACAGTGATGATGCGCAGTTTGGTGTACCCCCAACCTTGGGGCTTTGGGCCAGTGGTTCCAGGCAGAGTACCAGGGCGGATTAATGAGATGGTGGACCCAGTGTCCACCAAGGCTTTGCATTGCATACCATTGATGTTGCAGTCCACATGCAGTCCATGTGCTTGGCCCAGTCGGCCGAGCCTTAATGGTAAGGATTGGGAGGTGGGTGCAGTCATGGGTAGCAGTTCTCCCACTGTACTACCCCAGTCTAGTTTAAAGGGGCCTGTGGAACTGGGTTTCTTGGAGCTGGCGCTGGGCAGTAACGTGCAATGTGGCCCGGTTCTCCACACCGATAACACCCCTCCCTGGACCGCCGTCCACCTCTCCTTGCTCCCCATCGTGATGACTGCAGAGGTGTTTGCATAACTTGACGAATTATTTCTTCGTCACCATCTTCATAACCCGCTTGTCGAACTCTATGCCTGTCATTGGGAGTGTGTTCAGTTGCACCCAAAACATGTTCAACACGTTCAGCTTCACTCAAGGCATCAGTCAAAGTCTTTGGAGCACAGAGGCATGTGCTCCAAAGACATAAGGGACATGTGGTCTGTAGCAATGCTTAGTTAGGTGGTACTTCTCAGTATTACATTCATATGAAGGGCTGTACAGTGGTTAGCACTGTCACATGAACGTTCTTGGTTCCTCTTAGGGACTGCTACTTTAGTGATTCTTGAAGTGTTTTCTCTTGGTATATATTGCATAGTAGATCAACAGGAAAGGGTGTAATGTGCAGCAAAGAGCCCCTATTCTGGTTTCCAACCTGGGCCAGCTGCATTAAGAAGCCACTGTCCTACCAGGTGACATGCATCTTCCCTTCACCTACAGTACCAAAAAAGATTATCAGTCCACCAATGCTACCAAAATTGCATGTTCATTTTAATTGTGACAAGTGGAACATTTGTTGTTACATGTTCCTGGAGGGGGACTTTGTAGCGAGGCTCCTCCCCAGGCTATGGCTGTATGTAGGAATACGTGTTGAGCCAGTTGTTCAATAAAGTTACAATCAAACACTGACAGCTATCGTCCATTCTGTTGAGGTAGGACGTTAAAAAAAACATAACAGAAAGAAAAAATAATGACTGGTACAACTAAAAGTACTTTTGTTTGGAAAACAATTGCAACTGAATGTTCAGCCACAACAAAACCAGTTTTTTAAAGCATCTTTTGGAGTCTTTTTGTTTCTGATGTGCAACATTTTTTTAAGAGTTTAGTAAGTCCTCATCGTGCTGGTAGGACCATGGCAAGGCAACTTCATCCTGTCCTGCTGAGTGAAACACAGCCATGCTGCTCCAGTCTGCTGCTTCCACTATAGGTGCAATAGAAACACTCAACACTCATCTTGCAGTAACCGGACGGATGGCACTTATTCCTGAAGCTTCAACCAAAAACGGGACTTTTGGCACTAAACAACAGTTTCTTACAGTTTCTTAGAGATAACCTTTTCAGCTCCAGTTGCACTCAAATGCAGAGCTCATACACTCAGCACAGCATTTCGATCTCTCTCTCTGTCTTCCAAAGACCTCATCAGTATTTAGTCTTGAAGGGGTCACATCATTTCTATAACACAACACTGTAACTATTAGTTCCTTGTCTCTGTGAAGTGACACATCCCACTCCTCCTGCTCCAAACCAATATGAGTCGACGGTGCCCAGTTCTGACTGATTGATAGATCCTGTACGTATCTTGTTTTTATATAAAAAAAAATCTCTCCAAGAAGTCCAAAAACATTCATTCAAGTTTTATTGGTAATTATAAATAACCCTTAGGAGAACATATGGTGCATATTTGTCTTTACGTTAGGCTCCATCCTTCAATAGGACGAAGTGGACATAGAAAATGGATGCATGAAAGTCAAAACAAGCAAAAACAGCTCTAATCAGATGATCATTTTATTCTATTTATCTATATCTATTCTATCACTCTGCTGCATCTGAGAAATGCATCCATCTGACCATTCAAGTAATCCCTCTTTTTATGCTGCTATTGCTCTCATGTCCATTCCCTGCATTTTCTTTGTGCTGGAAAGAAGGCAGTATGAACATTCAACCATATTTTTTGTGATCAATCGTTTGTATCACAGCTAACATGAAAGTTTATTCAGTTTGTCCTGCAGCACCTCTTCTGTCAGCACAGACAGAGGTTCATTTTCACTCTCCACATGCATCAATAAGCCTTGGGCAACCAGTGACCTCGTCCCTAGTTCAGCCGTAGATGCTGCATGCTGGTAGCAACCTGCGCGTTTCTGGAGATGGTCTGATCGGCCATCCAGCCATCATTTTCCTTGCTTCTAACTTAGCTGAAGCCTAATTTATGACACCTATTTTCAGGTGCAAATGTAAGACAATCAATGTTATTCATTGTACTTTTCAGTGTTGTGGCTGCAGCAGTGTTTTTACCCTCATCCTGACAGTACTGTAGACTCTCATTCTTGGTGTGACCGCCTTGCAGTGTTGCATTCACTTTGGTCTGTTGAATGAAACACAGTTGAGATTTTTTCAGATGGAAAAATTCTAAAACTGATAAAATCAATAAATAAAAGATAAGAAAAGAGCAAAAAGATTTAGAAATCATACCTGTTCAATGCTCATAGATGGTCTGAGTGATGCCACGGAGGGAGACATAAGAGAAGGTTAGGCAGCTTAAATGGATTATTGTTCCTCTTTAAATCCAGTTCACCTGCATCAAATGACTCCACTGTGGTGTCTGGAAGGCTGCAGCAGATTTATTTTCTACCCTGTCAAAACACAGCTTTTCCTGTTTACCTCTTTATCTGTTTCTAGCTTTACTTCATACAAATAAAATCCTATCTGGGTCAATGATTCCTTGATGTTTCCACATCAGAAACAAAGCCGGCAGCTGCTTACACAGTAGCAGGATTGATCCTTGCAGGTTACAGTCTGACAGAAGATGCAGGTCATAAGGAAAATGGAGATGGCATGTGAAGAATGTGCAAGAGATCCTGTTGCTGTTTTAAGTTCAGGCTCTCTGCACTCAAGCAGAGGCTGAAAAAACATCATCTTTTAAAGTACGAGTGTTATTGAGAGAACTGTTGCGATGTGAGTAAAGTCTGCTGCTGTTTACCTGAGGTGTGTTCTGCAGATGTGGCTCAACGCCTCCATGTGTTTCTCACTTATAGCGTCTGTCTCATCAGGCAAACTGCTGTCAGTGGCTTTTGTCTCCTTCAGCTGGCTCTCTGGGACACCAGAAATAGATTATCTTCTGTCATTTTATGTCAGCATGGCACTGAATGATGATGTGAAACAGATGCATGCAGTACCCCAGTTCTCCTGCAGGGCGGCGAGGTTGGACAGCAGACGTTGGTGGTAAAGCTTCTCCAGCTGTAGGAACTGGATGGCCCACTGGTCTGATAGCATCACCGGTTAAAGAGACAACACGCACTGCTGCATGTTCAGTCACATCAGAGTTGAATTAGTATGCTGTGAAGCTGATTAGCTCGGCTTTGTCACGTATGCTATAAGACTTGCAAACAGATAGAAGACAGCTTTTCCGTTTCGATTGTGAAGATTAGACTCCACGTTACTTTAAAATCTTTATCTAAGCAGTCACATTTGTCCAGTTTCCGCCTCTGTTCACTGGCTTTCTGTCTAATGCACCTCCCCTCACATATAAAGCTCTCAGTGACTAAGCTCCACTGGATCTTAAAGATCTCACGTTTCCATATTTTCCTAACAGAGCACTTCACTCAGAGTACACGTTTACTGGTGGCTCCTTGAGTCTCCAAGAGGAAAATGGGAGGCAGACAATTTCAGTTATCAGACCCCTCTTTGTGGAACCAGTTCCCAGTTTAGCTTCAGGAAACTCTACCTGCAAATGTTCCTTTTAGATGAAGCTATTTTTAGGTCTGGCTTGGTCACCCTTTGGTTGAAAATGTTCTTCATTTTTATTATGAACAAGTGTGATTATCATGGCTACCGTGCCTATTTTGTTGGAAGAGTTGCTTGTGCACTTGCTCAGGAATTAACACTACACATCTTCAAGCTGCAATACGCAAGTAAACCACAAGGGGCTAAGAGATGACAGTGACAAAAATACTAGAACTTTTCAGAGGCAAAACCCCGGCAAGCTTAGTCTAGGGACATCTTTGATACTGCAATCTAAAGAAATTAACCAAATTCTAACCCTATGTAGCAATGTTTAGTTGGGTGGTACCAAGTAGGTCCTCGAGCGCCACTGTTGTGCACGTTTTCAATGTATCTCTGCTCTAATAGACTTCTAACAGAGTCAGGTGTGTTTGAGCAGGGGTACATGAAAAACCTGCAGGATTGTGGCCATCGAGCATTGAAGTTAGAAACTTCTGCCCTACAATTTCTGTAGTTCTATCTAAGGGGTGCTCAAGTCCAGTCTTCAGATCAACTATCCTGCAACTTTTAGACCAGGAGCGGGCAATTCCAGTCCTCTAGAGCTGCAGTCCTGAAAATAGTCAGAGTTTCTCTGTTCCAACACATCCGACACACATTAAACTTAAATAACAGACCTGTACAGAGCTTGACATCAAACACAGCAGAAGTCTGCAAATAACCCGTTGATTTGTGTCCCAACAGTAAGCCCACCAGATGCAACCCATATCCAACACGCCAGAATTAACTGGCTGAATTCTGTCATTCAGCTCCTCAGAGACCTGGTAACAAGCCATTCATTTGATTCAAGTGTGTTAGAGGAGAGTTGCATCTAAATCTGGTCTGGTCTATCTGGTCTGAAGTCTTCAATGCGCCCCCTAGTGGAGTCCTCTGGTATTGAGCTTCCAACGGAGTCAGTTCTTAGCCATCACATGAGTAATGCTTCTATACACTGCTGGGGGGCATTCCATGACGTAATGAAAGCCCCCTTCCATCTTTATCTGCTTTATCTTTACTTTCATCTGTAAATATTTAACTTTATTATTGTCCTTGGCTGGTGCTCCTCTTTTTCCTTCACAGCAGGTATCCTTAGCTTAGAGTTATCGAAGTGCATCGGCCCTCTAGAGACTCAGTCAGCTAGCCGGATGGTCTTGAAGGTTCCACGCTCAAACTTAAGAACAAGAGGAGACAGACCCTTTGCAGTTGTGGCTCTCAAACCGTTGAACACGCTGCCATTAACTGTGCAGTCTGCCGATAGTCTGTTGACTTTTAAATTTAGGCTGAAAACACATTTATTTGGCCCTTGGCCGACCATGATCAGAGGATTGGACTTTATATGTGTGTTTGTGTTTTGTCCTTGTATTTTAGTGTTTTTAATGTTTTTAATTGTCAGTTTTACTTTCTCTATTTTTATTGATTATGTAAAGCACTTTGGATGCTGTGGCTGCGTAAATGTGCTATATAAATAAATTTAACACTGACAAGAGTTATGGTGCTGTTGACCCCTCAGTCCCGTCCTCCTTTAGTTTGCTGGAGGTTCTCCTTCCTGTTAAAAGCAAGTTTTTTCTGCTCGTTGTCACTCCATGCAGCTGAGGACGGAGGATTGAATCAAATATAAGATTTGAGGCAATCTGTTATTTTTTTTATTATATTTTACGGATTGCTACGATGTACTGGCGAGCTGTCCAGGGTGTACCCTGCCTTTCGCCCAAAGACTGCTGGGATAGGCTCCAGCTCCGACCCTGAATTGGATTAAGCGGTTAGGAAAATGAATGAACGAATTAATTTTACGGAGTGGCTTATATGAATGCGGTTATCATAAACTGGACTAACGATTATAACAAAAGTTATGTAGTTGTAGTTGGATGTTCGTCTTTCGAAGGTGAGTTTAAGACTGCTCTTCAGCGTCCAGTTGAAGTTAATTAACATGGATTTAAACATCAGGATTGAAGTTTTCTGAAAGTTTTTTTCCGTTTTTGCTTGAGTGGGATGTTCATGTTGCTCCATAAAAATATATCCTAATCAGCACCTTCCGTCTCAGTTTCTCCCCAGAACATCTGCAGGACGTGCTTCTCTTCCCGACCCCTCAATCTTCTCCTTTTGTACATCATTCTTCCCTCTGCCACTCTTTCTCCCCTCACTCATAAACACATTAACACACACCACTCGTTTGCAGCGACACACACTGACAGCTGTTGCCAAGGCAACGGCACAAACAGCACCAGAGGAAACTTCGACTGCAAGGGCTTAAGGCCAAAGCATGGGGAACACCCAGTATGGGCGAGGCAAAGCAGAAAACTACAAGACATGCGTTGGTGTGACTGAACGAGTAAAAAAAAAACAGGGAAAGTTATTTTTTTTACTTTTTACATTTTCCCTCCAGGCTGACGTGCAGTGTTTTACTTTGTCTCTGCAGGATTTAAACAGATTCTTCATCAGACCAGGACCAGAGCATGAAAACAACAACACGTAAATCTCTAAATCCGTGGTCCTTTATGACCCCAACAAACAGCAAATCCCTGCTCTGTCAAATGAGATAGAAGCATTTAGTGCCACACAGTTTACGTCACGCTCCAGCATTTTTCTTATAGCATGTGTCCGTCTGGTTTCAGTCAAGATTCAGCAGGGAAAGAAAGAAAACAGTGTCACAATGCATTAAAACAGAGATATCAGATCACTTTGCACTTTAAAGGATACAGTCCTCTCTCATCGAATAAGCCTCTGCAATCTAAGAAAAAAAAAGATCACTGATTAAACAGGAAGTGCAGCATACTCATTTAAAATAAGTCATGCGACAGGATTTCCCTTAAAGCATGCCATTAACCCCTGACGTATCAGCGCGCAGATTGACCTTCAACCACACTTCTGTGCCTCAAATGATGCTCTCCACCATTAATCGGGCTTTTCTATGAAGTATAGATGTTTTTTTTTTGCTCTGAAATCCCTTCAAAGATGAAGATCACATGACTTCATCATAGCAAGAAACAGCCATGCACATAACCTGTGAGACATGGAGTCACATGAATCTACTCATGGTCTGGATTAACACGTCTCTGTGGGCTTTTTTTCCCCTGTCCAGATGCCTTTACCTTCATACCCACCAGCAGCAAACTTGAAACATGCTCATCTCCCAAGAACACTGTACTGTTCAGCTTGATTACTTGTTTTGCTTAAATAATTAACCCATATCAGCGTTAGCTTTATAGATTATTTAACCATGTTTTTAGAGGTCTAGACATATTTATATAACCTTCAACACTATGTGAAATGTAAATAAAAACATATTGAAATGATGGGTAAATCTCATCAATCCCATATTTTATGCCCAGTAGAACATAAACAACACATCAGATGTTGCAACTGAGACATTTGACCATTTTATGGGAAATATTGGCTTGTTTTGAAGCAGATTGCAGCAACACATCGCTGAGCAGTTGGAACAGGGGCAACAATAAGCTGGACAAGTAACAGGAACATTTGGCGACTAGTTTAACTGACAACAGGTCAGTAGCATGACTGAGGAGCTTTGCAGAGAGGCAGAGTCTCTTAGGCGAAAAGATGGGAAGAAGTTTATTAATCTGAGAAAAACTTATAAGTTTCCACCTTCTACAGTGTGTAATGTGATCAAAATGTTCAAAGAATGTGAAGGAATCTCTGTGCGCATGGGACAAGACTGAATGCTGGTTATCTTGGAGTCGTAAAATCAGCATTTTCCCCGTCAGGCACATAATTTGCATCCATCTTGCATCCTACCTGACCTGTTAGCTCTCTCCAGCCAGAAAAAGACGATCTTACGATGACTCATTTAGTCTCTTTCTCTCTTTTAACTTTCTTGCATTTCTTTGCTGAATCAGCAATGTTGCGTGTTTAAAGTTCCTTATTATCCCGTGAAGCAAAACGTCACATCACCTTCCCAGATTTAGAAGTTCTATAGTGCAGTTTCTCAGCCTCGTGACGCTGCTGGGCAGCAGCGGCTTTAGGACTGCACATTATATATGTCACTGTGTTATCAAACGAGTCTGGTATGCAGTTTAAAGGTCATGTTAAAACCAGACATGATTCTTTACTGGAAACATCTGCATTAACTCAAGAAGACTTCTAGAAATCACCGTCTGTGTCCCACTTCACCCAGAAATCTACACATGAAGGTTAAAGCTCTATAATGCAAAGAAGAAGCCACAGATGAACATGGTGCAGAAACATCGCTGCATTCTCTGGACATAAGCTTGTTTAACCTCTTTAATTATAAAGTAGTACAACTTATCACCATCCAGTGGTCTGAGGCAAAGCAGAAAACTGTTCTGTGGTAAGATGGATGAAAATGTAAAATTCTCTCTACACAGCGTGTCCTGCAGACTAAAGAGGAGAGGGAGCATCCAGCTTGTTATCAGCCTGCATCTCTGATGGGATGGGGTTGGAACAGGAGAACTGGTCTGCTGCAGTCCAGAACATCTGGAGTGTCATAAAGCGCTAACGATCCAGCAATGATTATAGATTATAGAGCACCTGGA
Source organism: Telmatherina bonti (assembly GCF_933228915.1). NCBI lineage: Eukaryota > Metazoa > Chordata > Actinopteri > Atheriniformes > Telmatherinidae > Telmatherina > Telmatherina bonti. The sequence continues at coordinate 31,124,602 of NC_136614.1, read as the reverse complement.
ATCCTGCATCAGACCAATATGAGACAACATTCTTCTCAACTGGTCTCCTCACTTCCCAGTTGTTTACAGACAGATGTTAGCATAAGAGTAAATGCTACATGATGCTAAACATCATCCTGGAACTACTTTTTACAGACGTGCTGCTGCCATCAGGTCTACAATCAGCTCAGATTCTCTATGCAAGAACACGTCTGATGTTTATGTTCTATTGGAAGTGAAATGTGGATCCATGAGCTTTGCAAATCATTGAATTTTGTTTTTATTTACATTTCACACAGTCAGGTTTCGAAATCAACAATCACAACTACTCCTGCTTTTTTAGAGTAGCATGTATATGTGAACATTTTGTACGTTAATAATAAAGTGCCAAAAACATCCAGAAGGAGGATAATTCAAGACCAAGATTCTGAAACTAACGCATGTTTAAAAACACACGCAGTGACTGAATAATCATTTTTACAGATTAAAGGATGTGTCCAGAGATCTTTCCACACTAACACTGAGATTTATTCTCTTACCAAGCAGCGCAAAACCCCACTTCCACACTTTAAAACATATTGGTCATAGATGGAAATGTGTTTTTTCTGCCACATTATATTTTCTCTTAGTGAACTCTAAAATGATTAAAGATACAGAGAATATTTAAACACAAGCTGTTGAAAGTCTTTTTTTTTATGTTTGCACATCTTATTAATAAATCTGTGTTTCTGTTTATATATGTGCATTAATCATGGCTTCTGAAAGCCGGTATATCCACAAAAAAACCCACGAGTGTTTGAAATCATTTTCCTCGTCAAAATCCAGCATTTTAAGGCTCATGGACACTTTTCCGTCAAATGTTCTCAGACACGTTAATTTCACATTGCTGACCAAATAAGGAGCTTCATTTCTGAAAGCAAATGTTGGACACCGACCAGGCCTCTAGAAACTGGTCGCGGTACATTCACATATCAACAGAAATTCCATATACTTGAGCTACATTGGCCATTAACAACTCTGACAGTGCTATTGATTCTCACACTAACACGTCATGCGGTACATAACTGCTTTTGTAAAAGTGAGTTGTGGGTCTTATTGCTCTGCACCGCCTCGCCTTTCCTTTCTCAGCATTCGAAGCGAAACAGCCACCCCTTTGTTTCATGATTACTGCACTTGGCTGGAATGCAATGTAAACTGTAAGCTTCTCAATGGCTGAGACAAATTGATCATATTGTGAGTGTTTGTTGGAAATTGTGGGTTAGAAAGTGCCGCATGCATCGCCACTGGTCTTCTGCTGCAATCCTTTTCAACAAATCACAGAGCCGGAACAAAAGTATATTTAGCACATTTGTAATTAGCATGTCTGCTGAAACCCATAATTGTGAGCTGAGGCAGAGAAGCTGCAGGAAAAGAACAAAAGTGCAAAGGGTGACCAGTGTGAATTCACACACCTGTGTAGTAACACATGCACGCATAGAGCTTTAGACAGCTGAATGAAACTGATTTTGTAAGCAGGGCAAAAAAAAAAAAGAGGCACTCCATAGATGCAAGCTTACAAACATACACTAATGTGCACACACCTACACACAGAGCTTTTCAGTTAAGCTAAATAAAGGCACATTGTATCCCCCCTGGATCTGGAAGAATATGTTCCTCACAGTTTCTCTGAAATGATCATTCAGACACAAAGAAACATACACACCTGGTGCAGGGAGTGTGGTAGCAGAGTGTAGTCAATGTTTTCTCCAAGGGACTGCAGGGAGGCCAGCAGCTCTGGGCTGGGGCTGTGTGCTCCATCTGTGGAAACACTTCCTGGAAACAAAGAGGCAAAAACAAACCCTGGAATAATCTGCATCTAATGTTTCAGTTCACAGTCCACTTCTGCTCTTTTCATTTGCAGGTTCTGGTCAGAGTATATCTTTGCTGTTTTAGTTCATTACTCCTTTCCTGTTTTGTATGTAATCATAATCTACTGAAAGAAATGTATCTGTTTTGTTAAATGTAGCACAAAATGATCAGTTTACAAGTCAAGTCGGTGTCAGATTCATACTCTTTTAGATGTTGAAGAAAGATCAGCAGCTGACATCTCAAAATCCAACATGGACACCCCACATATAAAACCTTAACAAACGCAGTAACAAACTGGAATCACCTCCATCAGTTTGTGTCCTATTAAAGCAGTCTATGTCTGCACCATAGACTGCAGATAAAGATGCACAGACGTTACCCGTAGGTTTCTGAAAAGCTGTATTGAAGCTAATTAGGCGGTTCCAATCATTGCCATGTTGGCACCATCACGCATGTCGTCGCTCCCGGAAAATACTAAAATGGGCAAAGAGGTGGAGCTAAGAGGGAAACTGTGAGGGTGGATGATTGACAGCTGTCAAATTTCAACCTGCCTGTAGCTAAGAAGCTAGCTAAGCTAACACAGCTAACAGAAGCACACACATCTACAGTCTTCCATCTCCAATCAATTCCTTTATAGCTATTATATTTCAAATATTGCTTGGTATGACACTCAGATGTGTAGCATCCAGAATTTCTCCACTTTGCGATTGTAAAGACACATTACGTAACTTTCTGACCCTGAAACTCTGCGTCCCGGACTTGCTTGATGACACAGTGACATCTATCATGTGCATTTCTAGAGCCACTGCTACCCAGCAGCATCCTCAGCTGCAAAACGGCATTATACAACTTTTACATCCGGGACGTGACGTGACGTTTCGATTCACGGTTTAATAAGGAACTGGCTGTTTTGAACACCCAACGTCGCTGATTCAACAAAGAAAAGCAAGAAGATTATTACGGACTCTGTGCTGATCTGTCGTGGTGAAGAAGGAGCTGAGCCAGAAGCTCTTTATTTACCAGTCGATCTATGTTTGTACCCTTGTCTACAGTGTCCAGCTGTGTGTCGTGACAAAAAGAACGAGGTCACGAGTAGGAACGGCTGAAATGAGTTTCCTCTGCAGAATGGCCAGGCTCTCCCTTATATATTCATATGGTGAAAAGCTCAGTCGTCCAGGAGGGGCTCAGAGTAAAGCCGATGCTCCTCCACATCTAGAGGAGCCAGTTGAGGTGGCTCTGGCATCTGGTTGGGATGCCTCCTGGACACCTCCCTGGTGAGGTGTTCGGGCACATCCCTGAAGGAAGAGACCCCAGGGAAGACCCAAGACACACTGGAGGGATTATATCTCTCGGCTGGCCTGGGAACAAGTCAGGATCCCTTCTGATGAGATGGCAAATGTGGATGGGGAGAGAGAAGTCTGGGTTTCCCTTCTTAGGCTGCTGCCCCCGTAACCCCACCCCAGATATCGGGCGGAAAATGGATGAATGGATGGATGGATGGACAGCATGTTACTCTGAGAGTTCACAATAAATACAAAGCTATATACCAGTACAGAGCGCATGTTAGCATACAGATGAATGCTTGGGGAATCTGGCTAGTGTGAAAGAAATCAAAGCACTAATCTTTACACATTTTTATTTTGAGAACTTTGTGGATCTTTTAATGCTTTAAACAGACCCAAGGAAGTGTGTTTTCAGTCTTTAAGATATCAGTTAGTCATGTCAAGTCTGTTTAAGTTGTATCCTACAAATAAAGGATTAGTATCAGTCAAGTACTCATAGTAAAAAGCCTCAGAAAGAAAGCCAGTACACATTCATTCATTCATTCATTCATTCATTCATTCTCCAAACCACTTAGTCCGATTAAGGGTCGCGGGAGGCAGGGTACACCCAGGACAGGTCGCCAGTCCATCACAGGCCAGTACACATTTCCAGATCAATCAAACAGCAAGTTGCACCAAAGATTATTCCAACACACACTGTATGACAAGAGGAGACTTATTTCCTAAGGGTTTCCTTATGGGGACTAAATGCAGTTTCATTCATTCATTCATTCATTCATTCATTATCCTATCCGCTTAGTCTGATGAAGGGTCAAGGGGAAGCTGGAGCCTATCCCAGCAGTCATTGGGCGAAAGGCGGGGTACACCCTGGACAGCTCACCAGTCTATCGCAGTAAATGCAGTTTGTAAGAAATAATTAAGCTTGTACAGAAGTGTATGAGGTTTTGCTAAGCAGTGATATTGCAGTCTGTGAGCAAAATAGTGTGTCAGTGTGTGTGGGAGTCATTCCCCGAGGATATGGGATAAGCATTTGACGACTGACATCTTGAAACCATAACAGTGACAATTAGTCATGAGAAGTGTAAGTATGACTCTTATATAACATCACATCAAATCCAGCTGTATGACACATGCAAACATCCAACGCGATTGGCAGCAGCATCCTTGCAGCTTAGCATCATCCTGATCTTCTTAAGCGCTGCTTCTTCCGGCACAGTGTGACAGTTTGGGTGAAACCGGGTTCCACAGATGGATGATAAGCTTTGGGTGTCCTAAAAACCCTTTAATCAACACGTTTCTATCCTTACAGTACTGCAATGTGCTCGAAGATAAATAAAGCGGTTAGGGATCATCTGAAGATGATGAATTGTCTCTGTCTTACTGGGGATGTATTCTTAGTGTCATTACCTCCCACAGTAAGATTTAATACCCTGAGGTGCACACACGCACAGAGAAGCAGTGGTTGTGTATTGCATACAAAGAAGAGTATTTTACCTGTATTATTATCGATGAACAACCCTTCCTCTCTTTGTGTAAGCCCCTCTTCAGGACCTTTCGGTGGGCTGGTGTTTTTATTACCCATCACCTCTGTCAAAGCTGGAATCTTCTCCCAAAAGAACCTCCAGTGGTCCTTTGCTGAGTCTCTCTCCTTCTTTAGAGCCTCCCTGGGGATTTGGTTTTATCAGAATGCCTTTTCCTCCACAGATAAGCAAATTACTTGTGAAAGCATACCCCAGTGTAAGCCCCAGGAAAAGATCCAAGGACGCTTCGATACGGGAGAGTGAGGGTTCAGCAGCTTTGGGTTGTGATCACTCTTGACGAGGCATGTGATTTAATCCTGCATCACCTCTTTCTGGGTGGCCGAGTGGAGAGACTTTTGAAATGTCCCCCACAGCACACAAAGCCAGGGACGTGGAGGATATCTTTTCCACCTCTGGTAGGCTTCCCACAATCATCCAATCCTGTGTGGCTTATTCTTCCTTTTCTCCTCTTCTTTTGCATGCAGAATTCAATGTAGCTCCATTTCCTTGTCCCAGTAAGCTGACAAAGCAACGAGACACATTTAAGAAGAGGAATAAACATGTGCATCTTGCATGTACTATAATATATAAAGAACAAACAGCATGTAAGCAGCACGGCTGATGAAATTCCAGTTATGTCTCTGACTTAATGGGTCGTCTTTGTGTCTGCAGCATGCATGGCAGAGAGCTCCACTCTGGATCATTCTTCATAGTTAACCATTTTGTCGAACAAATACCACAGAGTATGTCACCGGCAGCGCAGACAGAAGCTCTCTGTACAGTTTTATCGTTTAGAATCAGTTTTTCCATCACAGTGACGTTTGGGAATAAAAAGTGACTAATATAGGCTCTGCAAAGAAAGAAATGTCACCAGTCGATGGTTCAAAGTGTGGTTGGCCCATACGTCAGTGTTTGTTTGGCTTAAAGGCATTTAACAAGTTTTCAAGGCAACACCTGTTATAATAATAATAATAAAACCAATAATAGTAATAATTAAAGCCGCAAGCGGCATCCATAGGGTCCTCGCCTCATGCCGACCTCTCTACCCCAACTTGTCACAAAGCCTACTGGTGGATTTGAAGTCAATAGCAAGAATCCCAAACTACTTTGTTCGAAAACAATGCACAGACAGTCCTAAATGGGCGTAAACGCCAAGATGGCAAACACCCCGTTGCCATGACAACAGGTGTTTCATTGACTTTTTTACTCGTCTTGATGTGTTAGACATGTGCACCGAATTTCGTCCTACGTCAAACTAAACATTTTTCACCCCATTCTAGGGGCCATTTTTGGCGTTCTGCGGGGCGCTGTCAAGGCATTTTTGCATTGGCGTGCATACGAAGTTCATATTATCAAAATTTTCACCGGGCTTGAGGTGTGTGCCAAGTTTCACAACTTTTCACGGGGGCTAAGGGGGTCAAAATTGAGCAAGTTGTGCTTAGAATGAGAAGAACGAGAATAATAAACATTTCAATAACAATAGGCTCCTGCCATACTTCGTATGGCTCGGACCCTAATAATAACAACAATAAAAGCTTATAACAACAGAAAATGATCTTTTACACAGCAAGCTTAATGCCTGTCCAATCTTGTCACTCTTATTCAAGCTTTTTTGCTGCAAATAAACTTCTGCATCTGTTTGTTCTAATAGAAATATTGACACAAAAGCTCTCCAAAGGCTCACAGCAAGCCGTAGCTGCATTCCTCCATGTGTTGAGACTGTACAGGCAGCGGCTGTGAAGCTGCAGAAATGTAAATTTCCGCCTCATGTAACTCACATTTTCAGCTTGAACAGGCCTGGGAGCATGAAAGCTGTACACTCGTGTGTTCGCTGTCATGTGAAAGTTGAGGTTTCTGCAACGGGGAATGCGACACAAAGTACAAATGCCAGAAGCAGAGACTGACTCATAGTATACGTAGCGTTGATTTAGGAATGATGGGGATGGGGGGGCTGGGTAAATCACATTATTGTTTGCTTTTACACTTTTTTCTTCAGCAAACTGATTTGTGTCTTAAAACAGTATTTTTACTTGGTTCTTTGCATCACTTATTTAGAGCAATAAGAGCAGACTAAGCAGATCAATAACACTATTTGGGTCAGCTATATGTGTCTGCACCTAAAATGCTCTGTCCAAACCAGAAAAAATCCAAGATGTCACCAACTCTACAATATGTCATCTTGTAAGTTTATTAGCTATGCTAGCTGGTTCCCACACACCTCATCTACACGACCTACTGGATCATAATTATATACTCACAAACCACTTTACCATGTCCATCTTACTGGAATCAAGTTGGACCTCTTTTTCTTCCAAAATGGTCTCAATTCCTGGTATCATAGTGGCGGTTAAACCATGTCATTTTGGTAACATCGGCTAAGAAATATACACATAAATATATATATATATATATATATATATATACATAAATATATAAATACATATATATATATATATATATATATATACATATATATATATATATATATATATATATATATATATATATATATATATATATATATATATATATATATATATATATATAGTCAGATTAAGATAAACCTGTATTCAAGTTAAAATCTCCAGTTAAAGTTTATTTATTTGTCACAATCGCGTTTCAGCAGCAGTTAAATCGGTTAAACTAAACATATTAATCTTTTAATTAAAGCAAACTTAACCCATCCCACAGGTATTAAGAAAAATGAAAAAAGTCGTACAGGTTGCTTGGTGTACGTGCGTGTGCACGTCTCTCTGACGCTCCCGTGCACGTGGCAGCAGAGCCAAAGACGTTATGTGGACTTTATTTACACGTTTTCTGTGTGTTTTTATCCATATAATTTCCACAAGTCTGTCATTTTGAATCGGATGTCACGTGACTCTTCATGTTAGAGGCTGAACAGTAAAAAGCAGCAGAACATCTTCATGTTGCTGAAGTAGGCTACCGACTTTATTGTTTTTCTCATGTTTTCCTCCAACCTCACCCAACCACAACACAGTTTTTTATTTTTACAATATTTCCTGTAAAGATATGAAACCCGCTCCACCATTAATATCCAGCATTAAAGTAAAAGAAAAGAAAACATCTGCGGGTGGACATGTCAGATTAGAAACGGGATGCCCAACGCGGGATAATGAGGATGCAGAGCTGAACTACTCACTGCTGATCCTCCTGAACGTCACGCCCTGGATGAGCTCGCGCTGTTTCCACGCTGTCTCCCCGCGCGGACTACAGCAGCATCCGCAGGAACATCCCTCTGTCAGCTGTCCGTCTCTCTGCCTCTCTCATGCTGCTTGTTTACGCTTCTATCCGGGGCTTTTCAGCTTCCTCTCACTGCAAAACATAAAGATTGCTTCACGACATGCTGACTTATTTATTTTTTATTTAAGGCAGAGGCAGAGGCTGCCATCTTCCGGCAGATGTGCCACACTGGCTTCTGCTTTTGTCCCGAGTTATGTAACATGATAAAGATGATGGGGATTTAAGGTGACAAAGCAACCAGCGGATTACAAGAAAAATGGCACAATGTTGTCTTTATCTTTTGTCACCATTATAATAATGGAACATATATGTATCTGTATCTGCCTGATTAGTTATTGATATGTGTGATTATCTGATTACCTCCGTGTCACTTTGTTATACTGATCTTATAATAAGCATTAGCCGGGGGGGGGTTAAACTAAAGTGTGGGCTTCAAACTGGCAGCCAAGGAATCTAATCTGGTTGTTCTCTATCAGTTGTGAAAATTACTTCGAAAACATGAAGTTTTGAATGGAGGTTGATGAAATTTCTCATGTTTTTCCACTGTGGTTGTAATTTTATCTTGATTGTTAATGTTGAAATTATGCTGTGTTGTTGCTCAATGTTGTGTTGTGTCTAATTGTGTTGTGTTATAGCTAATTGTGTTGTGTTGTAGCTAATCGTGTTGTGCTGTAGCTACTCGTGTTGTGTTGTAGCTAATCGTGTTGTGTTGTAGCTAATCGTGTTGTGTTGTAGCTAATCGTGTTGTGTTGTAGCTAATCGTGTTGTGTTATAGCTAATTGTGCTGTGTTGTAGCTAATCGTGTTGTGCTGTAGCTAATCGTGTTGTATTATAGCTAATTGTGTTTTGGCTAATCGTGTTGTGTTGTAGCTAATTGTGTTGTGGCCAATTGTGTCATGTTGTGGCTAATTGTGTTTTGTTGTGGCTTAATGTGTTGTGCTGTGGCTAATTGTGTTTTGTTGTGTCTAATTCTATTGTGTTGTAGCTTATTGTGTTGTGTTGTAGCTTATTGTGTTGTGCTATACCTAATTGTGTTGGGTTGTGGCTAATTGTGTTGTGCTGTGGCTAATTGTGCTGTGGCTAATTGTGTTGTAGCTAATTGCGTTGTGTTGTCGCTTATTGTGTTTTGTTGTACCTAATTGTGTTGTTTTTTGGCTTATTGTGTTGTGTTGTAGCTTAATTCTGTGTGGCTTATTGTGTTTTGTTGTAGCCAATTGTGCTTTGTTGTGTCTAATTGTGTTGTGTTATAGCTAATTGTGTTGTGCTGTAGCTAATTACCCCACAGACTGCTGGGATTGGCTCCCACTTCCCCGCCACCCTTCATTGTACTAAGCAGTTCGGATAATGAATGAATAGATTATAACTCGCAGTTGTAGACATAGAGACGAACTGTGTAAACGGACGATGGTTTTCTGAAGTGTTCCTGAGACCACGGTGTGATATCTTTTACTCCAGGGGTGGGAAACTCCGATCCTGCAAGTGCTAGCAGTTTCCCTGCTGCAACACACCTGATACACATCAGACTTAATTAGCAGACTTGTACAGAGCTTGACATCAAACTCTGTAGAATCTGCTAATTACCCATTGATGTGTGTCCCACCAGTAAGCCCACCAGAGAGCCCAGCAGTAAGCGGGGGTATGCTCTAGCTGATGAAAGGGTGCTTTGCCAGAACTTTAATGTTCCTGTTTATTCATGTCTTTGCTGCTGTTTTGTCTTTGGAAGTAAAATGCAGCTCAGCTGGATGAAGCCCATGTGATCGACCGGTTCATATTCAAACCTCGAGTCCATTTCCAGAGGTTGTTTCAGATCAACATGCTTCTGTCACACCATCTGTAAACAGATTCAGTGTCTTCGGAGGCCATGTGTCCATACCAGGGATCACCAATCCTGGTCTTTAAGGATCCGTGTCCTGCAGGTTTTCCAACTGACCCTGCTAGAAAACTCCAGACTCAGACTCATATCATGCATATGTCTGATAAATTCACATTGATTTGAATCAGGTGTGTTGCAGCTGCACACTTGGAAAACCTGCAGGACACCGGCCTTCGAGGACCAGGACTGGTGATCCCTGGTCTATACCATCACACGTCCTGTATATGTTTTATTGCTGATGATGATTGCTTTGATCTCAAGCCAAACCAAACCAAGTCTTTTTTCTTATTTCTGGGCATGTTAGCTTTGAATCAGTCTGGCTTTTGTGTATCTCTTTATAGTTTGCACCTTACTGTGAATTCTCTGTGCTCTTATTCAGTCTTTTTTTTACTATCATAGACTTAAATAATGGCTTAGCTACCTCCCGGAGAGGGTTCTTCATTGGATTTTGTGGAGAGGATCCTGTGATTACCTACCGCTCTTGTGGACATCGAGGCATGTTTAGGCTGCAGCAGCTCAGCAGAATGAACCCCACTGTTGATTCGTCCACTCAGACCTTCCTGCTGACTTTCTGATGGATTTGTTGCAGATTAAAGATGTTTGACTATAAGATCTCCTTCAAGTGCATGTTGTTGGTTCACAGTAACATCTTCACAATACAAATGCCAAAATAAGAAAGATGTGACCAAACTATATTTTTTCGAGTCAATCATCTCCAGAATGGGAAGTTTCTGTGTTCAAATACTCAAATTTCTGAATTTGTCCATATATACGAATGGGAACAATATAATTTTTTACAAATTTCCTCTGAAAAATTTGAAAATAGACACTAGTTTTAATGAGCTGAATTAGACTGATGATATATCCATATTGCAATTCCAAAGTAGGAAATCTTCATTTATGTGTTTAACCTGCTTCACTCTAAACCAGGGGTGCCCAAAGTGTGGCCAAAATCGACCCGTCAGCACTTTGCTTTTGACCCGCTAGTTGTTGTTTATATTAATACCCTGCAGAGCTTGATGAAAAGACACTTTCAGTGTCATGAACCTCAATAAGACCAGACTCAGAGGGACCCCTACTGACTCACATCTCAATGACATCCTCACCTTGTCAATCAGGTGCAACCCAACAAGGAGAGACTGTAAATGTCCAAAGATCAATTTCATGTGTCCCACTAAGTATCGGTCACTTGCCATGTTCAACATGCTCTGTTTCTTCTTGTTGACATGTTGCTCTTGGTTGAAGTTTAGTGGCTGTAATTATTGTTTCTTGACCCTTTAACTGTGGCTTTATTGTTCTTTTGCCATATTGATATATTTTTATGTTTGACATTTTATTTTCCCACATAGGAAAGTACACTGAACAATAAATAAAATAACTTTATACATTTACTCGTGTTTCATCCTTAAAGCTGTCCCGTTGATCTCTGGATCATTTTCAGTTTGGCCCTTCAAGGCAAAAAGTTTGGGCACCCCTGCTCTAAATCCACCAGCTGCTAAATGATTACCGGCTGCCTTCTTTACTCCCTGCACCGTATTGCAGGTAGGAATTATTACTACAGAGCTAAAAACAAAACAACAACAAAAAAAAAATGCTGCATGTCACCTGTTTGACCTTCTGCCCTGTGGAAGGTCATGTACATTCACCAGCTACTTCATCCTGTCCACCTTAGTAGTTAGACCCCCTTTTTCCTTCAGAACTAGAGAGTAACATTCAACAACACGACGTTCAATGTTCTTAAATCTCCTTTCTTTCTCATTCTGATGCTCAGTTTGAACTTCAGCAAGTCGTCTTCATCATGTCCACATGACGAAGGCCATGTCCACATATAGCCGAGTTTTTGAAAAACCAAATATCTTCCTCCCTTCCGACCAGTCCACACGACCTTGATTTTCAAAAACAAATCCATCCACACATACCTGCATAACCACGTTGTTAAGCACATTTATAAGCATATCAAACCTTTAGGTTTCTCTATGTCTCTAACCTTTAGGTTTGATATGCAATAGCGCTATAATCCTATCCAATCAGAATAACCTTCCTTCTCATGATGTCACTTCCACAAAACACGGAACATGCCTCTAACGTGATGGTTAGGTGGCGGAAATTAACTGTCCTTCGCCGCTGGTCATTCATGTTATGCAGTATATGAGCTTGTAAAAACAAACAAACACAAAGCGGCTGGACAGCAGACAACGCCAACACAACTGGATGTCCATGCTGTTGAAAACAAAGGTCCACATGTGACATCATGGTATTTTTTGTAGCAGACGGTGACGTTTCAAAACCTAAAACTATATGTTGACATGCAGACGTGCAAACGGAGCGTTCGCACATCTTCACTTTGGTGGGGCTTTACAAAAGAATTGTTTTTGGTTGCATAATTTTGCGTTTTTGTGTGGACAAAAGGCCAAATCAGAGAAAAATATCTTCATTTTGTGAGATACCTGCTATGTGTGGACTAGGCCTTAACACATTGAGTTCCTGTCCTGTGATTGGCTGATTAGATATTTGTGTTTACAAGCAACTCAATAGATATACCTAATGAATTGGCCAGTGAGTGAATAACAAAATTTTAAGATGAACATGGGGAATTTTTGGTAAATTATCATCTCCTGCTTACACTGAGGATCTTTAGAAGAAGCTCTATTATAAGGAAGTGGAGCAGAAAGAGATGAAGGGGGAATTTCTTTCCATTTTTTCCTCCATCTGCTTCAACGACGCTGACTGTATAATTGGACCACTTCAGGCAGAAATTTCACTCGCGCTGTCTTTGCACTCACACAAACATGCACAAGTAAGAATTCTCTCAGACACATGTGTTGGACGCATAAGCGTAAGTGAAATGACTTTAATTTATACTAATCAAAGATGCATAGTTTCCAACGTCTCTAAACTTAGATACTAACAGAGATGTGGTCGTTTATTCACAGTGACTTACAACATGCTGATTCATACCATTAACAGACAAACGTTCAGTTCATGTGTGTTTTAATGCACTGATCTGGGTCAAAATGGTTCACCCATTACTGTGCATCTGTACGTCCTCCCTGATTGGCTCAGAGTCAAGACGCTTCTCAGACATAATGACGTCATTCCTGTAAAGCAATTACACCCTCATTACACAGAAAGTAGAACCCACATTTTTGTATTTGGCCCCAAATCATTCACTAATGCATTTAAACAGTCGGTTTATTGATCAAGGACCAACCATCTGCTAAAGAGGAAGAGACGGTTCTCAATTATTGTTCCAGGGAGGATGAACGGTGTGGTATACAGATTATCCCTTTAATTATGAAGCATTTTCTTTAGTTTTCGCATAACAAAATACATCATTTGGACTAAGTCAGCACCAAAATTTATGTACAAATGTGACGGGGGGTTGTATGGCCAAACCTCTTCTTCGCCAGAGATGATCATTAATCTGAGACAGCCTGGAGGGTTTGCAGCAATAAAGAAGTTCTGAGGTTCATACATGTGTTAAGTATCTCTTTAAACTACCTCAACAAATCAAGAATATTAACAAATCTATTCTAAAAAGTTTGATTTTGAGGCTGAGATTACAGTTCAAGCAGTCCAAAAACCTTCCAGAGGATCAGCACTGAGCCGGTAGTGTCTTACCTTACAGCAAAATGTTGACGTTTAAATATGCAGCAAATTCTTTTCAAGGGTAGAAAAGGTTAGAGCATTTCCCCATCAGCTACACTGAAAGGTCTCATTTGCATGAGATGCTGAATCAGGGCTAAACTGATGGCTTCAAACATATTGCACAGTTAAAAGATAAATAAGAAACAAAATAAATATTACATTTTTTTCCACAGTAACAGACAGATCACTATTGTTCTAGGCTCTAACATGAAGCGTTTGGCTAATTTAAAGCAACACTGACGAACATAAGATGTGTGTAAAGTGTAAACAGGTGTGGGAGACATCATTTTAATTACTCATCCTTAAAATGTCTGCGACAGTGGATCAGCTGTACATGATAAAAAAAAAGAAACTAATGAGGATCTCAGAATCCTTTCAAGGCTCTCTGCTCTGGCGCTTTTCGTCGATGCTTCTTACGCCGCCTCCTAGCCGAGGCGTCAAAGCAGGTGACCATCATTATGTTGGCCTTGCAGATGTTGACCTTGCTCTCCAGCCGTGCCGTCACTCCCTCAAGGGCCTCCAGGTGCTCCAGGGAATCCACCTCGAATGTCTGCCACAGGTCGACTGAGGAAAGATCACAAGGTGACATTTAATGATGTGCCGTTGTTTATTTATGTCTCTACACATACTTGTGTTTAAACTAGGCGGCCAGACTTTAATGTATTAATTACAATTATTTATTTCCAGAAAAATACAAAATATGTTCGTGTCTGGGTGGATTGGGGTGCAAACATATGTGGTATTTGTATGGATTTTAGTGTGCCCTGCCAGGGGACTGCAGATATAAGGCTTAGTGCAAGTCATGAACGAATCATTCAAAACATGAGAATCACTTTGCTGAATCATGAATCACAATTTGTCATCACTACTGCCTCCTTAACTGATTTGACTCTGCTACTGCTAGCTAACTAACCGCAGAGCTAACTGACAAGACAAAATGTCACTATTGTGCGACTGAAGTATAAAAACAGCACAAAGCTCACAGCTGTCACACTCACAACACTCACAGCTTGCAGTGAGTGAGTCCTGACTCACTCACCCTCTTGCTTTCCATGAGCTCTGAGTCACTTACTAGCTTGCAGGATGTAGCATCGCTCGACTCACTGTACGTACAATTCACTGACTCGCTAACCTGCTCCTTTCCCGCAACTTTTGAGTAACTTACTAGTTTGTGGTATGTAGCATTGCTTGACTCACAGTATGAACCACTCACTGACTCACTAACCCGCTCCCTTCCCGTGAACTCCGAGTCACCAACTAGCTTCTGGTATCTAGCATTGCTTGACTCACAGTATGAACCACTCACTGACTCGGTAACCCACTAACACACTCCTTTCCTGCAACTTTTGAGTCACTTACTAGCTTGTAGTATGAAGCATCGCTCAACTCACAGTACGTACAATTCACTGACTCGCTAAACCACTAACCCGCTCTTTTCCCGCAACTTTTGAGTCACTTACTAGCTTGCAATATGTAGCATCACTCAACTCACAGTACGTACAACTCACTGACTCGCTAACCCGCTAACCCGCTCCCTTCCTGCGAACTCCGAGTCACTAACTAGCTTGCAGTATGTAGCATCACTCGACTCACAGTACGAACCACTCACTGACTCTCTAACCCCCTCCCTCCTTTGTGATAACCGCTGTTATCTGACAGTTTGTAGCTTCCAAAGAATTTCACACCTTAAAAATTAACGTAATTAATCGTGAAACATTTGTCAGTGCACAATATTCTGGTACACGCTGGTGCATACTGACTTCCACTCTAGCTTTAGTGCTATAGTTAGTGCTATATTTTATGCTATATTTAGCAATACATTTTCAGACCCCTCAAGTGATTTTAGTAGTTATCAACAAGTTCAGTGACTTTTTGAGTGTTATTAGAGAACTTTGGTGTGTAACGAGAAAGCACAAATCTTTTACTCTTCTCTGTTAGCAGCAGTGGCTGCTGCGTGATTAGATTAGATTAGATTAGATGATTAGATTACATTTTTTAACGAACTCCCACTTGTATCTTAAACATACAGTAGCTTACTCTTTTTTCCCTTCAATGTGAGCACATCAGTAGATCTGCCTTTTGCAGCTATTCCTCCTCCAGGTCTTGTAACATCCAGTGTATGTTTTGATCTACAGCTGATGACGTTACACGATGTGTTACCGGAAACCGAATTTTAAATAAAAATAAAAAAGTTACATGATTGAAGACAGGACATCTCATTAATCCTTATGTGTTTGACGATTACACTATCAAAAGAGCAGAAATATAACAGGTATTTTGGGGTATTTAGGCTGGTTGGTTTCTGATGGTGTGCAACAACACAGCTGAGGTCTATCACATTTAAAATATTAAATAAACAAGGGTTTTTCATTTTAAATGAATGGGAAACATTTTTCTGTAAGTCATACCACACATTCTCAGTTAAACTAAGGTCTTTCACTTAATTATTTCAACATTTTAAAAATATTGCTCCTTAAAGCCATACTACAGAACTTTTTCCATTTTCACCATCAAGCACCCTCTATCGACGGCTAATTCAGCATCCATCTTGCATCCTACCTGACTTGTTGGCTCTCTCCGGTCAGCCAAAGGCAATCTGACATTGACTCTTGTTTTGTCCCTTTCTGTCTTTTAATCTTCTTGCATTTCTTTGCTGAATCAGCAATGTTGCATGTTCAAAACAGCCAGTTCCTTATTATACCGTCAACCGAAACGTCACATTGCCTTCATGGTTGTAAAAATTGGTTTCTCAGCCTTGCGATGCTGCTTTGTCCACCGCGGAGAAGCTGGAGCCTATCCCAGCAATTATTGGCAGGATACACCCTAGACAGGTCACCAGTCCATCAAACAGCCATTCACACTCACACTTAGGTAATTTACTTAGGGAGTTAATTATAGTAACCAATTAGCCTAACACACATGTCTTTGGACAGTGGGAGGAAGCCAGAGAACATGCATACTCCACACAGAAAGGCCATCATTTGAACCTCCCCCCAGCCGAGGATCAAACCTGCGACCTTCTTGCTGTGAGGCCACGGTGCTAACATTTGATTTATTCGTAATATATGAAAGCTTAAAAGAATATATCATGAGTATATATGATATATACTCCATCCAACCTTTCAGCTACACAGAAAACTGCACTTCAGCCATTCTTTTACATGAGTAAAGTCAAGGTAAAAGAAGGCAAGAAATGTCTGCTGGCAGATGGAGATATGGGTAGGGTGAGATTATAATCCCTGTGTAGTTACTGATGGGTATAGATCCATTTCCCAAGCCGTTTCAAAACCAATAGAGGCCATTCATGGCAAACAGGAAATTTGTCATAATTATGGATACAGTATAGATAGTCTGACTACAAACACAGCTCATTGTTAGACTGGGTGAAATGGACACTTTTAGTTGTCTTTGATTTTCAATTTTAACCCGATAATAGAAGTAAAGAGCATCAATGAACAAAAATTTTACTGACACTCTTGGTTCCACTTGGAGGGCTCCAACATGAGGTCGTGTTTGGCCTCCTCCAGCTCTCTCCTCAAGTCGTTGTATTTGACTCCGACCTCTGAAATCCTCTGCTGACGGTGCTCCAAAAGCTTCAGCTTGGCACTGAAACACACTGGGCCCTGAAATCACAAACACATTCACACAAATTTGACTTCTTACATTCAATTTTTTGTAGAAATGTTTTGAAAAAGGTATAAAACATAAGAGTTTTAGGGGTTGAATAAAGAGCAGCACCTTCCTGCTCTTTCTTATCACACATCAACACCCCATCTGGACAGACTTAACCTCTGGGGAGTGAAAGAAAACAAGCCTGAAGAACTAGTTTTATACTGACCTCATTACTTAGAATAAATCCACATAAAAGGTCTATGCATGCACTTTATTTTGGAAAAAGCCAAAAATACTTCCAAACATGAACAGAGCAGAACCACTATTAGCTTGCTAGGAGTCTTTTCTTAGTGTCTTATTTTTCCTATAGTGTGCTGTGTTAGCTATACTTCCAGCGTACCTCTTTGTTCTTGGCTGCAGTGCATTGACCCAATTTCCCCCATGTGGTCATTAAAATTGTATCAAAGTTGTAGCGTCTGGTGGAGGCAGGGCAATGTCTCAAGAGGCCAGACCTGCCATCATGGGGGCATTACATCACCGCATGCATTTTGCTGTCAAGCCTGCTCTATCACAGTGGAGGCTTACTTTAGCTTTACTTACCCATGGTTTGTTGGTGAAACACATTTTTATTTAGCAACAGGCAGCTTTAACACACATTAGCACCCATTAGCTGCTCAGTATGACCTCAAACCAAACTATTTAGCTCCTTAGCTAGTTTAGTTAGCCTGCAAGTGGATCCTTGTGTTCATTCATTCATTCATTTTCTAAATCGCTTAATCCATTCAGGGTCGCGGGGAAGCTGGAGCCTATCCCAACTGTCTAGTGGCGAAGGCAGGGTACACCCTGGACAGCTCGCAGGTCCATCGCAGGGCGGATCCTTGTGTTGTTATCTGCAAATAATTTGCTTATTTAATTTCAAAGCTTAGCTTAAATGTTTCCACATTTTCATCTAGTAGGGTTATAGCTAGCTTAATCATTAGCTGTGTAGCTTATCTACACAGGTGAAAACAAAATGGTAAAACTAATTTAGTAGAATATTTTTACACTTTGCATGTAAAAAGAAAAGAAGAACTTTTTGATAAGAGATTTATTTGTGTCAGAAATCCATGAAGCTACATGTTTGGCTAACTGAGAACCAGGTTCAGGATCCTTTTTGAAGAAGATCTTGAGGAAGGTTGAAGAAGGTCTTTTATTTTATATAAAAACCTCCAAAAACAGAAATCAAAAATAAACCCAGCACCTGTTTGTCAGCACCTGCTCTTTTCTGCATCCTCTGAACATTGTCGATCTCATAAACCTTGAACTCATAGGCCTCAGGAATTCCCCGATCCATCCAGCGAGACTGCAGACCGCTAGCCGAGCGTTTCAAGGACATAGAAGTATCGTGAGAAAGACGCCGCTGGTGAGTACCTGAGAGACAGTAACGGTGCAGTTAAATGCTGCATCTAAAAAGGTAATTAAACCATCTTTAAATCAGCACTGTATTTTATATCTAGCATAGCCTCAAAAAAGAAAAAAAAAATCACTACATGCTGTCACTTCATCTAAAAACCTGCCACAGAAATAGCTCTAGCTATAATCCACAGAAGCACGACTGACGTATTCATGAGCCACAACATTAATGCAACGTAACTGCAGGCTCCAGCACCTAAGTGGCCTTCAATGCCCAGGCCATCTGCACTTATGTTACTCTGGGTAAACAGATAGCCTGAGGGTAAAAGCAGCTTGCAGCGTTTCCATGTTCATCATAAGATTAAAAACCAGAGATATGAACTCTGTTACACTTTCTGTAGTAACTCAGTTTCCCAGTACACATGGTAGTCTTTTTTTAAGGGGAGACCATATGATCTTTAAATAAAGCCCATAAGCTTTCTCCACAAGTGGCACAGAGAACAATAATTAACAATTATGATAATAGCATCTTCGGTCAGCACAAAATACATCATGGAGTCCTTACCAGGCCTTAAGATTAGATAAATACAACCTCAAATCACTGACAACAAATGATGTGTTAAACTCTGCCACAATTTATCTCGTAAATTCTGAGACAAATTCTTGAGGCAGTGAGTGAAAAACAAAAATAGTACATAAATATATCAGTGCTGCTAATCAAAAACATCTGGCTAACTGGCCTTCAGCAAGTGCACCTCCATAAAAAGTAATGTTTTGCCTGCTGTGTAGAAATTAGGTGCATGTTAACACAATGAAAAGGGACAAAAGACATAAGAAATTATCCTAGAAGTGCAATCGTTGGGTTCTATCAGTGTTGGAAAATCTTCTCCAATAAATTCCACAAGTGAAAAATATTCCAGACAGTTTCCAGGATCGTACAGGCACGCCAGTTCACCTGACCTGACCATGCAATGCTCAGAGAAAGCACAAAAAACCAAGAGCTACATCTCAGACCCTCCAGGCCTCAGTTAGCATGTTAAATGTTTAAATTCATCACAGCACAAACAAAAGAAGACTGAACCTGTACAGTTGGTCTGGACAGTTTGCTGGGAGACAGTGAACCAACCACAAAACATCTAGAACATTGTCTTTCGGAAAGACAAGACCAACAATGTTTGGTCCAAGCTGTGCAATTCAAGCACACATACTAAGCGCAAAGCACAGTGGAGGGTTGGTGATGATCTGGGCTTGTTATGCAGCTCACAGGACCTGGACACCTCACAGTGATCGGGCTGATAATGAACTCCTCTTAGAGCAAAAGTATCAACAGATAAATGTGAATTAAATTCTGGCTTAGTCCTATTTAATAAATAATAACAAAGTAATATGACATGTGTTGTTGTTGTGCTGGCGTTGTGTTGTGTGGCGACCTCATTTCAACCTTCATTAAGCATGTTTTGTTTTACTATTCGTTTGTTTTATTTTATTACCTTAAAATCCAAGAGCTGTGTTTTTTTTATATAACTGTGACGTTTCAGTTTATAATTCTCTTGGCAAATAGGTTGAAAAAAACCTACATCCATCTTTATAATCGTCTGGATCAGCCAAATGCTCCAGATTTTCTGCTTTTACGCTTCCATTAGTGAGTTTCGTCTCTAGGTTCATGTATTAATGATGCACTTTACAATCAGAATTCTAATGCCTGTAAAGAAACTAGGTCTGACTGCATGCTACAGATGTGGGTCATCTCTAATTAATGTCACATTAATATGTTATGTGGTCAGATTACAAACCTAAACCCAGAGAGTGCAGACCCCTGCCAAGATGTTGGAAATGTCAGAAGAATGGTAACATTTCTCCAATCTCCCCATAGTAAAGGATACTTAAAAAGATTCCTGGATCCAGGCGTTTATTCGGATCATCCCCAAAATCGAATCACGTGTAACTTATTCCATTTCCGATTTTCTGAAAATGTTACTAAAATATCTCCATAACTTGTTGTTATGTTTCTAACAGACAGACTGAATACAGGATTGCCGCCTTGGTGGAGTTAAAAATGTCAAATCCTTCATATAAAAAATCATTTTAACAAATTTTGTCTGGAAAGAGACTTGTGTAGTTTTTTTTTATTATTATTATTCAAACTGTAATATTGTCTTATTGTTGATTTTTTTTTTTTCCACTTATATATCTGTTAACTTTATTCAGAATATTTCATATTAAATTAGAAAGAAAATTATTATGTATATATGTGAAAGTAAAATTAAATAGACTTAACCAGGTCGTCAGCATCCTTGATAAGCAAATATTTAGGAAAAAGGAAAGAAAAAAGCTCTACCTAAATGGAAAGAAAATGTTTCATTTTATTTTATTTTATTTCATTTTATTTTATTTTATTTTGTATTTACACATATGTATATATTTATTTGTTCTTATATATATAGTTCATGTTTTGTCATTTTGCTGAATATCGTCACAAAGTATTTTGAAGACATTTTCAAGTGAATACATTGCTAGTTGTCATGATAACAAAGAATAATCGATCACTATTAAATGAACTTTCATTTATTCTGGTGCTTGATAGTGTATGTTGTAGTCAGGGGTGTCCAGATCCGGTCCTCGAGGGCCACAATCCTGCAGGATTTCTGTATATCCCTGCTCAGACACACGACTGAAATTAATGAGTCATTATGCAGAACTTTAAAGGCTGTTGGATCCAGTGATACACTGAAAACCGGCAGGACAGTGGTCCTTGAGGACCGACTTTGGACCCCTTTGTTGTAAGTGATTCAGTCATCATCTTATTAAAGGTCCCAGGTTTGGGGTTTTATTGTTTTACCTGTGTTCCCTCGTCGCCGAGATGAGCGGCTGCTGCGAGCCACGCTGAGCAGAGAGTTGCTCCTGTCACTGACTGAGTCTCTGTTGGACGTGCTGCTGCCTGTGGCTTCGCTGTCCCTCAGCATGCTGCCGTAGCCGCTGCTCACCAGACTGCTCCTGTTCGAGAAATTCAGCGACGTCTTCCCCATGGCTGGCGGCAAGTCTCCACTCAACACACTGGTGGTGTCACTCGCGTGCCCACTCTGGTGGTCAGGCATGCGGGGAGCCGTCACCTGGCTGTAGGGGGAGGGAAGTGTGGCCGTTTCATCCAGTCCTGCTGAGGTGGGACTGGAAGATCTTTCCCTAAGAAGGTCTGAGATCCGGCCATTGACAAATCCCTGGACGGCAGATTTTGTAGAAGAGGATGTGGAGCTCTGGCTTGGAGTCCGACATATGGAGCGATAAGATGGTGGAGGGGAAGAGGAAAAAAAGGAGGATGTCCGCTCAAAGCTGACAGTTTTACTGTCTGGAGAGAGACTGGCACTACGGTTGATGGACTGTTGCAGACTTTTGTGGGACAGGCTGAGGTTCTTGGTGCTAGGGGCAGACAATCGACGACCTTTTGGGCCAGCCATCTTAAGTTTCCCGACAGCAGAGAGCTTGGAATGGTTATGCTTACCAGACTGAGGTGCGTGGCTTTCAGAATGAAAGAAATGAAGACCCTGATCAGAGCGGGGGGTTTTCCTGGGGCTCCTGTTGGCTCTTGGAAAGGTACCATCACCATAATTTCCTTTATAGCCACCTTTACCAGTCCCTTCAAGACTTCCCTTGGAGCTTCCTTTAGAGCTCATAGAAGTGTTGCTGCTGCCTCTTTCCAGGGCTGGGAAGTCCCTCGGGGTCCTCCCAAGGGAACTAGTCCTTGCAGCCAGCTGCTCCAGCTTGGTACTGAAAAGCCTGCTACTGTCCTCAGAGGGAGACCTTCGCCTGCTCATTGTATTGTCACGTTCCCTCGTCAGATTTGAGGTCTCAGGAACATTTCCAGCAGCCTTTCTGATAGCGCTACTGGTCTCCCGTTTAAAGTCTGCTCCGTATTTTCGAGAAGATGATATACGGGGACTGTGGTTAGCAGCAGAGTGCTGTCTGCCCTGCCTCCTCTCCGAGGTTTCCCTTGGGCTACATGGCGTGGATGATGTCACCCCCCCTGAGTGGTTGTCATTTTGCCAGCCCCTGGGTAAACTGACTGGTTTACAGAAAACAGGGTTGGTTTCTTGGCAACCAGTTGAAGCACCACTTCTCTTGGGGATATTCCCAACATGTCCAGAAGCGGTTTCTCCCTCTTCTGAGACCCTTCCTTTGTTAGTGGGAAAAACATGCTTTTCGTCTCTGGGGTGACTCTTCTCTGCATTTTGAGGTCTCCTTTCACAGATTTTGCTCTCGGCAGGTTTGCTGTACAATACTTTATCTTCCAAGACTACGGAGTCGTAAGAAATCTGGCTACAAGATGCGTAGCAAGCCTTATTAGACTTCTGGATGTGATGTTTTGGAGACAGGCAAGTCCCAGCCGTCTTCTCTGGAATTTTACTGTCTACATTATTTCTTTTGAGCTCAGACTCTACTTTGACTCCCCCTGGCCTTGAACGGGAACTTTCCTTTTCTTTTACATCGTCTGTGTCAGAGTTTAAATCTGTATTAATCAACATAGGATTTATAAATGAAGGCAGGATCCTTTTTTCTCTTCTGAACTGATACTGGGGCTTTTCATTGTTCACATCTGAGGCTGGAGGCGGATCAACAGAAGCACCTGCAGCTGCGGAGTCATCACTGACATTGCTGATGATCCTGATTGGTTGAGAGCTTTGAGCTTGTGTTTGTGATTGAGCAGCGTCTCTGATACAAATGATGTTCCCACCTGTGTTCCCTTTGTTGTACGCTCCACTAATAGTCACCTCCTCTACCATGGAAAAGACAAGTTCATCTTGTCCTTTTAGGTCCAACGGCTGCTGAACCGTCACTGTGATTGTAGCTTTCATTTCTTTGCTGTCCTCTACGGTGCGATTAGGCAAGACATCTCCCAGTATGACACTTTTAGCCAAAGAGTGTGAAGAGGAACAGGAGGAGGGAGGAGAAATGGGGGAGCTTTTGCCAACTGGTGAAGCCCTTTTATCTGGTTTAAACCAATCGGCAGCTTCATGGCTACCCTGTTTGTCTGACGGCTGAATTGCGGGGGACCTAGAAGCAATCTTGCCCTGAGGGTTTGTATCAGAGCCCAGGGAGGAGAGCTCATGAGCTGATTTAACAGGTGTCGTGTTGGCAAAGGCAGAACGGATGGTCATATTTAGACCCAGAGTTTGATTCAGCAGTTCCTCGCTGGAACTGTTTGCACTACACTCCTCACAGTCATAAAGACCTGAATCCTCCCTCTGAAAGCTGTCTCCGGGGACAGCAGCATCTGCATGCTTTTCCCCTGCAGATGTCTGACTGCAGCACATCCCTGGGTTCAGCACAGTCTGCGCTGCATCTGGTGCTTCCTTTCTGCTCTGCGATTTGGTCAAAATATTAAGAGAAGCACCTTTTAAGGAAGATTTCAGCACGTCAATTGTTATCTCGCTTCCATCAATACAACCTAAACGCTCTTGAAGTTCAGCAAATGTGTCACATTTAAGACAGTCTCTCTCTGGTGGTTTTTTCTCTGCTTTCAGAGCTTCCATGTCTCCAGGCCCAGTTTCCTCTGCTTTCTTCTCACCATGAATCTGAGGAATTCTCAGAAGCTCTTGGAGAAGCGCTGTAAACTCTGGGTCATCCAAGTCGGCCTTGTTAGGATGCAAAGAAGGGATGATAGGCACAAACTCAGGTTGGGAATGCATTGGAGCTGCTTTGGAATGGACCAATCCATCTGAGTTTATTTGGATCACAGTGTCACAGGACTGATCACTACTGGAACGATCCAGTTCACCACGCAGACGGAAAGGACGATGATCCACATCTACCTCATCGGTGGAGTGAAAGGCCCGCAGGGACAAAGACTGGGGCCCTCTCTTTTCTTTGGTCAAACTTCTTCCACAAGGAGAACAAGATGTGGATTGCTGTTGGATATAAGTTATTACAATGGTGGTGAGAATAATCTAGAAAAGCTGAGTGCAAATAAAATAAAGCCCCAATTCCAAAAAGGTTGAGTCACTGTGAAAATTATAAATAAGAAAACAAAATACAGTGGTTTGCAAATCCCATGAACTAATATTATTCCTAGCAGAACATAAATAACAACACATTGAAACTGAGCTATCATGACATTTTTATGGAAAATATGAGCACATTTCAAATCTGATGGCAGCAGAATCTCTGTCAAAAGATGGAACCGGGGCAACAAAATGCTGGAAAAGTAACTGATGAAGATGCAAAACAACTTGGGGAGCATTTGACAAATAATTAGGTTAATTAGCAACAGGTCAGTAATATGAGTGGAAATAAAAGTAGCCTTTCAAAGAGGAATCTAAAGGAAACTTAGATATATATGAGACAAGGCCAAAGGGCAATTGTAGATTCTCATGACCTTCAGGCCCTCAAGCTGCAATGCATTTAAAAAGACGTAATTCTTGACTGGAAACCACTGCATGGACTCAGGAAGACTTTGGCAAAAAACTGTCTGTGAGCATGTTTTACCCTGAAATATACAAATGCAGGTTCAAGCTTATACATACAAAGAAGAAGCCATCTGTAAGCATGATGTAGAAACACTGCCGGTGTTAAATTAACATCTGCTCCCATCCAGACAACCTCTCTTTCAGGGAAGACCTTGCAGATTTCAGCAGGACCATGGTGAACCACATCCTGCATCCATCACAGCAGCATGGTGGAACAGGAGAACTGGTCTGCTGCAGTCCAGACCTTTCACCAGTACAAAACATCTGGAGTGTCATGGAGCACCAAATATTTAGCAATGAAGGTCCAGGACTAAAGAGCAGTTGGAATCCTGCATCAGACCAGAATTGGTCAACATTCCTCTCCTAAAACTCCAGCAGCTACTCTCCTCACTTCTCAGTTGTTTACAGACAGATGTTAGGAGAGGTGATGCTAACAATGCTAAACATCATCCTGGGAACTACTTTTTACAGATGTACTGCTGTCATCAGATTAAAAGTGAGCTCATGTTTTCCATGATATATGGACTATGGGGCTACTGAGTGGGAATGGGCTTAAATTTAGCAGGTTTTATGAGGCTTCAGTTACATTGGCCCCATACTTGAAGCCCATGTGGGCTGTATGAGCTCCCTAAGGGATGAAGATGGGCTGAATGGGCATGGGAATAAATAAGGCAATTCAAACAGGGCCCTTTTTTTCAGAAATATGGGACCCACCTGGGGGAGCCAATACAGGCACTCTAAATGGGCTCCAAATTGGGCCCCAGCTGAAAACCAGTCACATCCAACTGGAAGCCCATTGTGGCACACACAGGTAAGGCCACCAAATTTAGGTCCCCAGACGTAACCTTTATGGATCCACATGGGCAAGTTAGCTGAGATTTTTCATTTTCCCAAATTAAAGCCCTGAAAATATTGTCCATGAAGACTATTGAACTTTCAGCTGATACCTTCGTCCTCTTCTGTGTCCTGCGGATGCGAGAAGCCAGCTGAATGGTAGAGAAAGTTTCTGGGAGATGCGCTAGTGAATCGGCAACTTGAGCAATCACAGCAACATGGCAGCTTTCACGAGCCAAGGACTCTCGTAGAAGCATAGTCAACTTATTGTTCCTGTGGAGAAACAGTGCAAACATTCAGACATGAAACACATATCGGCCCTGCAGTCAAATAAAATTCCATGTACTGCAGCAGTTATTGTACCTCCTAATAAACAATGTTAATGTATTACACACAAAACTACATGTATATCATGAAACCAAGTTACAAAAAAGCAAAAAAACATCAACTGAAGCCAAGAAAATGTTTACTTTAATTCTGAGCACACGTTTATCATGGCTGCCTCGCATATCTGGCACTTGTTTCAAGCTTCACACGCAATGGGTAGGGACAGCATGAGAATCAATGTGAACAGATACAAGGTCACAGGATTGATCAAAATGAACATTATTAAAAGTTTAAAAGGCAAGACTCCAGCATGCACAGCCTTACACATATACAATATCGCTGCTATTGTCTTTTTTTCCCTAGCATCACCTATAACCAAATACTAACCTCCTCTGTTCATCATTCTGTTTACATCCTACAAATTCCGCAACCCCGGCGTCCAAAGACATGCATGTTAGGTAAATTGGTTTCTCTGAATAGTCCATAGGAGTGAGTGTGAGCGTGAATGGTTGTTTGTCTCTCTATGTGGTCCTGTGATGGACTGGCGACCTGTCCAGGGTGTACCCTGCCTCTTGCCCAATGATTGCTGGTATAGGTTCCAGCTTCCCCAAGACTCTTAATTGGAACAAGCGGTTAACATGAGATACATGTTAACCACTTGTGTCTGTGATAAGCACTATATAAATAAAATTTATCTTATCTTATCTTATCTTATCTTATCTTATCTTATCTCATCTTATCTTATTTTATCTTATCTTAAGAAATTTGATGGATGGATCAATGGATAGAAATTCTGCAACTCTATCCAGTCTGATTCCTCTAATGCGCCCCCTAGTGGAATCCTCTGGTAACAACTATAGCATGCAAACTAGTTTCCTATGCTAACAAATGGTTAGAAAGCAACAGTATGACTATCAACTTAATACACATATATACAAATTACTTCATGTTTTTATGTTACAAAATGCTGGGATCAAAAGGCATGTTGAAGTTATAGTCTTACTTGCTGGGGATGGTCTTATGTCCACTTAGAAGAGACAAGACAATAGGGCCCAGTTCAGAATGAGGTGGTTTATTTTTTATAATGCCCCTCATACCACTACACACATCAATCAGGGTCAACTTAGTGGTCCCTCGTTGACCTAAAAATAGAGATCAGAAGGTAAATATAAACATCAACAATTGCAAGTCTTCAAAATATGCAACAAAGATTAGTTAATTTGGCGGCATTAGCATTTTTTCTTTCATCTGAAGAAATAAGCAAGAGTCTAAAAGGTTTCCATTCACCAGGTAAAATCTAACCACCTTTTCCAATGGTGCTGCTTTCTGTACGAGGGGGCTGGATGTAAAGAGTGAAGAACATTATAGAGCTGTGGCACAAGTAAGTGATGAAGTCAGTGTGCCGACGTGCTGTGATTGCAGCGTCCAGCAGAGAAGCAGCTCGCTCAGCAGTCGGGGCCTTTACACGGTTGTGGTTACGCAGCTGGAAGAACAAAAGACAACAAGATAAATTACTTTTTACTTTGGTTTTCTTCAAAAAATCAGGCACAAGATTTTTGTCTTTTCAGTCTAATGCATTAATACCACAATACTGGATTTATTTTAATAAAGTGGCAAAGCGAACCTGGGCAAAGCTTTGCGTAGTGATAATTTGCCTTTGTTTCATTCACCTCTGTGAAAAAAAGGTTCACATATAACAGCCTCTTTTACACAGAAGGTTCCACTGATGACATGCAGGCTAACAGATAAAAAAAAGTGCCAGGAGGAGAGAACTGCATAATCATAATGTAATTGGATGTAATCTGTTATGCAGTGTAACTGGCTTTACTCGCTGCTTGCACAATCTTCTCCAGTACAGTGTAGGCTATTATATAAACTGCTTATCTGAATTTGATTCAATCAAAATTCATTTCATCCCATCTAGAGGGCAAAGTCTGCTTGGAGGGACCTCAAACAAGAAGTTTAATGTAATGTCATGTGTAATATTGACACCTTCTAGCTATTGTGATGAAGAAAATGAAAATACACCATGTTTACTAAAAAAAATACTCTAATGTCTAATTGTTAAAACAATATTAAAACAACATTTTATGTCATATTTATTAATAAATTATGCAATAACAATGTAGGTGGACTGAAAGGGATAACATATTAGCAGTAAATAAAATTTTAATAAATAAAATTGGATGGTCTTGTTTAGAACAACTTATTAGACAGCACTTGATGAATTAAATAACATTTAATGAACAGTTTTAATGCTGATCATGCTAACTGAAGACAGATGGCATCATGCTATACCTGTATCCCATAGACAGGGTCCTCTTGAACTCTAACATGGGCTTTTGGGCTGTTCTGGACACTGCCTGATGAAGGCACAACCTCCCCAAGCAGATCCCTCAGCGTATCCTCCTCTCCACAGCACATCTCTATGGCAGACACTGACACCGACAGATCGGTCCAGGTCTTCTCTCTGCGCCGCTCGATGGCACTGTACAGCCAGGAGATGGCACAGGGAATCAATCCGAGCTTCTGGATGTTCTCACCACTCCCTACCATGCAAGACCAGGATCCTGATGAAGACAGCAGAACACATGGAGATGTGCATGTACCATCCATAAAGCGCAACACATGGCCATATACAGGTACTACATCAGTCTTGAAGCCATCTAATGATCTGGTTTCTGATAACCTTTGATGAGCCTACAGTGATAATTGTCAAGCTGGTCGTGGCACATGAGAAGTGGACTAGTAATTTTACCAGAGCTCAAATTCCTGCTAATGTAATGCAGCTATTAATTAACTTGTTTATTGTCCCGGTTCAGTATTAGCATTGGATAGGTCAATGGCTAGCGCTCCTAGGCTGGTGACCAACTGGATTACATGCTCCCGCCACTGTCCCTTTGCAAGAAAATGCTGAATTTTTCATTGGAGGAGCTAACAACTAGCATGTCAAGGCTCAATTAGGTACATCTTCTGCTGTTTATTAGCAAGGAGAAGCTTACATTTGCATTAAAGAGGCTCATAACTAGTATTCCAAAGCTAGTGACCTACTGGGTTAGCTGCTCCCTCTGCTTTCTATGCTAGGGTTATTTGGAGAAGCTAAGCTGATGCTTGATAAATTCCATGCTTTTTATCAGCAAGGAAATGCTGCATTTATAATGGGCAAGACTAAAAAGTAACATCTTTCTGCTGTCTGTTCATAAAGACATGCTGGCATTAGCATTGGAATAGCTTAAGACTAGCTTCCCTAGATTGGCCTCTGCTGAGATGCTCCCATTAGCATTGAGTTAAATTATTTGCATGCCAAGGCTAGTTATCTACTGGATTAAATACCTCCTCTGCTTTTTATTAGCATAGAAATGCTGTATATCAGTAAGGAAATGCTTGTGTTAGTATTGGAGAAAACTTAAGACTAGCTTCACCGGGAAGGTATTTCTTCTGTTAAAATGCTAGCATTAGCATGAAAGTGGCTAATGACTGGCATGACAAGGATGTACTGGATTTATTATGCACACTGCTTAGCAAGGAGATACTGACATTAACTTTGATGTGGCAAACTAGCATCTCTAAATGGGTAATACACTAGTACCCATTTATGAGAGGATGGGCAACCAATATACCAAAGTGAACTAAATAATCTCATGCTGAGTCATTAGCATGCTAGAGCAACTTGAATGGACTACTGCGTTAGCAAGTTTTCTTTTCTATTTAGTGATTACAATATAAGTTACACTAAAATGCAACATTTAAGTCCCTTGTTTGATATGTGTGCCCAATTATTTGGACAGAGCTAAAAAAAAAAAAAAAAAAAAAAAGTTCTGTAAACCAAAGTAGCATGTTGGTTAGTCCTTGCTACCACAATGGACTGCAATTAGGGTTAGGAAGTCAGCAATGGTCTTTTTCTTACTACTAAGTAAGTGGGTTTGTCTGCAGACTTCTCTTGGACAATAAGTTACAATAATAACAGCTTTTTAAAGAGATGACCAATTCATATCAGCAGGTATTTTGGAAAGAAAAAATGTTTTGTTAACAGGTGCAATACAGAAAAGCACATATTTATCAGGAAAAAAAAAAAAAAAAACATAAAATCACAAGAGAGCACAAAGGAATGGATGCCATAATGTATCTCCTTGTGCACTTTTGACCCACATTCATTTTGAGTTATATGTCGGTTTTACCTTCTCTTGTCTTATCCAAACTCTAATTGAATGAGGATAAGAGAATTGGTTTACT
This sequence comes from Telmatherina bonti, assembly GCF_933228915.1. Lineage (NCBI taxonomy): Eukaryota > Metazoa > Chordata > Actinopteri > Atheriniformes > Telmatherinidae > Telmatherina > Telmatherina bonti. Next base: position 31,094,334 of record NC_136614.1, on the reverse strand, counting down.
CCAATTAAAGGCCGAGCTGCCCGTCGTTATTCAGAGGGAATGGTATTCTGTGGAGGAGATTGATATCCCCTTGGCTGTGGGCCACGTGCAGCCCGTATTGGCCAACTAATTCAATCAGATTTACGGAGAGTGGCGTCATGTGAAAAAGCAGCTACAAGGAGACCTTGTCCTTACTTCGTGTGTGTCTGCCTATGTGTGTTTCTGTGCCACAAATCTATTAAACCCTTTCACTAGCACTAAGTGCTGGGTCCCATCTCTCTAATAGCAGCGTATTACAGTCCACTTTGTTTATATTCGAGCTCGAAGCTCAAAGAAAAAATCTGTTCTGAGCAGCATGCTCATATCAAGCAAAAGGGAAGCTTTTAAAACAATATGCTGTATAATTGATGGAAAGACTTTTATTTACAAGCAGGTGAAAGATAAACGACTAGACTGAGAGAGCTAAAAGAGCAACACTGATATTCCCCCCAAAATAGAAACAGAAAAAGATGAGGCAGGAGATATACATCAAGATTGATATAGAAACAGAGAAAATGGAGACAGGGAGTTTAAGTGATAAGGAAACAGTCAGCGATAGCAAGGCAGGAGGAGGAGGAGGGATGGATGGATGGTCTACACACACAGATAAAAGTGCTCTACTCTCATATTGAGACTTTAACCTAGCCTCTTACAGCGAACAATGACTCACCCACATCAGTGCATCCCAAACCCAAAACACATCCATCGCTGCCGCTCAGCACGCAACGTATGACATCAGACAAGACGCCTGCACACACCTCGGCCTGGTCAGACAGAACAAAGGACAACAAGCGTCTTGTGATTCACCTGCACACTGAAAAGACAGCATTCAATATGGCACAATAAGCAAAGCTGGAGAGGAAGATGCCTTTTTGTTAAGTGAGCAGTAAGCAGAGCTTGGAGAAAGTTCTAATAAACCAATGGACTGTGTAACTTTTCCGGTCTTTAAACCGAGTGTGCTGCAGAGCGAGACATTATGCACCAATTATTTACATGATTCTCTAATGGCGCATCATGAAGTATAAACATCAGTGTTGATGTTTGTCTTTGATCCTGATCAGGATTAAGATTAAAATAGAAACATTTTCAGCCATTATTTTTTAAGAATGAAGAACCAAACCTGGCTTGAATCTTGAGAATAGGCTGCATCAAAGTTGAAGGTCTTAAGTGGACTTTTGCCATCCCTTCCTAACGTCATTGTGGTGTGTGGTATATTTTTGGTGACTGGTTCCACTATGGTGACTCTCTTCTTGGACGGCTCAATCCGGAGAACAGGTGGCTGAGGTTGGCCCTCTGACAGCATTCGGCTCACCCGCAGCACGACTTTGACCTGTGCACCGAAGGAAGCAACAAAGAGGAGCATGTTAACGCTTCATGTTCATATAACTTGTTATGAGCTGCTGATAACTTAGTGACATGTTAAATTAAAGTTGGCTTAGTTTGACTGTATCAGATAGTCACAGCACTGGATCCACTGACAGGGGAATTTAACCTTGTTAAAGTGTAATGTTAAGCCAAGAACCCTACCATTGGTGTGGATATTACCACCAACCTAAACCCTGCTACAGGTAAAGCAAATCCTCTTAGGGAGATTTTTAACAGGGTAATGCAGCAAAACAGTAGTAATATGACAACCATGCAGAGGCAATCTGATCAAGCATCTGCAGGATTTTCCAAAACAAGCCAAATTATAAAGACGCCCATCCCAGGATCCCAGGACCACCACCCCTTGGAGGTTCTGCAGTCATGTTTTAACAGGTCAGAGCTTGTTATGTGAAAGAAATGTAATTGAGCCAGTCTTTTGATCAGCCACGACATCATCCATCCACTTATATAATCACACGTTTTCAGCTTCTCTGTTCAAGCAGGCTTGTTTTTATAACATTTGCAGCAACTTTGTTCGTTAGCTTTTTGATTGTGCTCACACATTCTCCTCTAATTCGTTCTTCAGATGTACCTCTCCTGCACATCTGAAACACTGGTTGCAAAGGTGGGGGTTGCACCACCTAACACAAAAGCCTGCTACTTGCCAGTTATTGTTATGTCAATGTTAGCATGCTCTGCTAATCGCAGCAACAGCGGCCACGTACTGAACTTTTGGGTGAGTAATGAACAGAGGAAATCTACTGTTGTGAACTGAAACTACATGTGTTTAAATAAGGTAAAGCAGGTGTAACTTGCATTCAATTAATGCTGAGTCATGTGAGGAGTCACCACAGGCTGAGGTTAAATTCAGAAACACACAGCTAATGCAGAGTAATTCTCTAAAAAAATCAACTTATGAAATTAAGCAAATGACCTTTTACTTGCGAAGAGTTTGCATAGTATCCATCTAGTTTTGGCACATAACTAAAGAAAACAGGTAGAGTAGTGAGGAAAATGTGTATTACTTGCATGATACTTGCACCCTATGCATGCAGCTAATGATCAAGCGGTGAGATAAACAAAGACTGAAGCTGATTTCATCAGAATTATTTTACTTAGCATATAGCTCATGCTGAGTCATACTGCAGAAAAATTAGATGCAGTGGTTAGGCAGTGTCCTATTATTTATTCACCCAGTAATTCAAGTTGCTACAGGCTGAAGGCGATTGCAGTAGCACTATTTTACTTAGCCTTGAGTTTGTACTGTGAGCATTTTCTTTAACCTACTCTGAGACACCTGGAGAAAAAATAAAATGGCATTATTTATTTATTGCTCTGAGTGGGCGCTCTACTTTCACTGAGGAGACACTGCTTTATTACTCTGTCACGTGCAAGAGCAGCAAAAGCAACTTACATGTTTTAGAATAAACAGCAGCAAAAGGAAACTAATGAAAACTGTATGACTTTCAAAGCAGAGCTTTCAAATATCCTCATATGTAATTTATTACTTTTAAGCCATCACATTTCAACTAAAACAAGGTTTTACGCTTTTCAACTGTAAAATCTTAACTGGAATTCAGAAAACTAGTTAAAATGGTTAATGTCTAAAAGTTGTAGCTGAGATAGTTTATGCTGCTTATGTCGATTTTTGCCACTGGTTTGTACCCATGACTGTTTTCATAACTAACAGCAGCAGTAGGACAAAGGATTCAGTCAATGCAACAGATACACACTCAGTTGCAACTTCTCGCTGTTTTCCCGCATGTTGTGACCAGGTTGTGACATTATTTCTTATTAAATCTCTGATATTTAGAAGCTTAAAGTCTTTAGTTAATTTAGACTCTGACTGACAGCAGTTTGGGAAGCTTGTATGCAGAAAAGCAAACAATCAAAAGTCACAAGTCTGACTCAAATTAATGATTCATTTTGCAGAACTTCATTGGCTGTAGGACCAGTTTAATTTAAGTTAGGTGTGTTGAATAACGGGAACACTGAAAACCTGCGGTACAGTGGCCCTTGAGTTTGGACTTTGGATTGTATAAGAAATACATTTTATTCCCATTGCATGTGTGACAAATGCAATGGATCACACAGTTTCATGGAAAGTGGTATTTTTACACCAGCAAGGTGATTCCTAAAGAGCTTTTGACTGATAAATATGCATTTCTCTGTGCGGTTTTTAGTCCTTTTAAGGGTACATTCACATCAGCCTTTTTAATTCAAATCCCAGTCCTTTTGCCCAGAAAGTCTGCTTCGTTTGGGGAAATGTGAATGCGCCAAACGAATTGTGATTTGGATCTAAGAAGCGGACTTGGTCCTACAAACGCAGGTCTCAGTCCATTTCAAGCAGCCCAAATACAGGAAGCGGACTACAAAGTCACAAAAAAATTACTTTCTGCATTTCACATAGTGTTGCATTGTGGGTAAATACAAACCAATGGTGTTAGTGGTCCTCTGCTTTATCTATTGTTCATACTGTATACTTGCACAAGACAAAATAAAAAAACTAAAACAGCGATAGCTTCGTCTCCATGTTTAACTCGCAGGAGGAAGAAACAGAGTTTTCTTCTTCATGCGGGTCTTGTCCTCTCTTTTGCTAAATACTGGTGCAGCACCACCTTTGGTGAGAATGGTTTGGCTTGTTTGACCGAAGTGCAACGGGAACACGATCTAAGTCCGCATGGATAAACCCCCCTACAACTGAGCCAATCTGTTCCCAATCGGACCGAGTCTAGCAGACTATTCTGGTATGAATGCACCCTAAGATACCAGACAAGTGGGAGACAAAACAAGACGTATCAGGAGGACTTATTCAAATTACAGCAGAAATTTTATCCTTTTTTTTTTTTTTTTTTTTTTTAAAATCCAGCAAAAACCTGATAGAGAGATGCTGAGAGATCCACTGATCCCTCAAGCTTAATCAGAATCGGTCTTCATGAAGGGTGGCTGTCAAGACCACCTTCTTAAACATGGGAAACAAGGAGACACATGGCAAGAGAACTGGTCTGAAAATCAGTGGCAACAGGTTTGGTGGAAAGAGGAACACTCCCCACCGTCTGGACCGCAACAATATTGAAGCAGTGGAGGATCGTCTGGACAGAGAAAAGAATCAAAGGCAGAAAACATCCAAAGAGAATCGTTGAAAAATCTTTCGGGAAGTCTTGAGACGAAGAAAACAAAAAAAAAGCTTATCTAACAGGATTCAGACTGTGCTGAAGAAAAAAGCAGCTGATACCTCAACTTTCATTCGAGGCATTTAAACCCTGATGTACAGGAATATGTACTACAAAGAGAAAAAGGGGTAGCTAAAAAATTGAGGACCCCCCGAAGAGGGACTTTAAGAACAGAAGGCCAAGCTGTCCCAAAATAAGCTAGTTTGGAGACCTGGCCTGACTTCTCTGTATTAAAACCTCTTCAACTTTATTCTGCTTCACTTTATCAGAATTAACCTTTGCCGAAGTACTGGGAACCAGCACAACGAAGCAAGAACTGGGCCGATGTGGTCGAAGAGTTTGTCCCAGAATCAAAAGAGCAGCAGGTCTTTGAATATATTTCTTAGAGAAAATTAACTCAGAGACTGTTTTGGTAACGTATCCACGACTAAATAAAAGAATGTGTCACTGCCTCTAGCTGAGGTCGAGGGAGGTTGTTGTGCCCTTTAAAAGGTTCCTTTTGACCAGGGTCAGGGGGTTAGGGTTAGGGTTAGGGTTACCTAACCCCTGAACTCATTTGTTTGCTGAACTTAAAAATCAGCATCAAAGATAAAAATGGTTTCTTGCAGACAGAGTACAAAAACTGAGGTCAACTGTAAGAAAGTCTGGTTTCGAAAAGTACCGATCTTAGTTTATTTTTGTTTCGGCCGAAGAAGTTAGATACGATACAGGACTGGATGTCTCGGATGTACCATCATCCTGAAAGTGTTTCCAATTAGTGCAATGTACCATCACCTATTGTTCACCAGTAACACATCTGGGGCCTCATTTATAAAGCTGTTGCATTAAATCCAATGTATGCCAATTATAGTCAACTTTTGCAATTTATAAAAGCATGACTTGGACGTAAAATGTCCCTAGCTCCACGCAAACTCTGACCCTGCCATACGCACAAAAACTGGAGAAACAAGAAACAGCAACACTAACTGCAGAATAATAAAACCAAAGAAAAGGTGTGAAATTTGAGACATTTGTGCTAAATTAAATATAAACTTTCACACAGAATGTTGTACATTAACAGCATTTGCAAAAATTTAAAAAAAAAAGCATATTTGATGTTGACACTCCAACACAAAACAAATCTGGATTTACATCAGATATGGTCATAAGAACATCAACAACTAAAATATGTTCTGAAACGAAGTAGTTCCACATGTTATGAAAGCCAGGTCACACAATAAGTCGTACAGTATGCGGCCATTATATTTCCAAATGAATAATTGCAATTAAATGGTTGCTGTGCAAAATTGACCATCATCAGGCTGTGATCAGGGTGTTTCCAAAAACCTGTTAATGTACAGAACATGAAGTGATGGCTGGATATAAAATGTACCCCATTGCGTAAAGATGCACAGTGGTTAATCTGTCCCTGCTGGATGGCATGGTGCATGGAAGACTCTGGAGTGAGCGAATTTTCAAAGATCATGATCGCCTCTAGAACCCGGGCACCTTCCAAAAGGACTAAAAGACATGTTGGGGCCGCTCCTTTTCCCAACCCAGAATGCAGAGTAATGGAACTGTGTGCATCACAGCCAGACAAACCGTGGCGTTGCGGCCATCGGGCCGATGAATTGCAGGCGGAGTTGCCTTGATGCACAGGAGGAAACCTGTTAAACATCTGTAAAGGTGTGCAGGATAAATAACATGGCACTCAATAGGAATGTATCACGTCCACCTGTAACAAGGGGCTGTTGTTCCCAATCTCAAACTAATTCCCTTCGTGTTAGAACCAAAAGCCGAAGATTTATGCAGCGTCCAGAAGTGATGCAACAGAAGAGGTGGAGAATTGTGATTTATTCACAAGTTTTTCTTTTAGTGTCTTTATTTCTCCACAAATCCTGCACCACCTCTTCTTGCGAGGACACGGCTTCTGGGGGGCACAGGGTGGAATCGCTGGCCCTCCCCTCTACAACCACAGCTGCAGCGCGGCCAGCAGGGATACACAGGAACGCCAGTATTTTACAAATAAAAAAACTGGAGTCAGAGACATCTCATCTGTGTAAATTCATTTTATAATCCGGAACAAAGGAATAAACCACCTGCAGCATCATCCGGGGCCTCTGGCAGGTTTTGGTTCCAGCATACCTGTGTACACATTCATTTCCCACACCAGCTTCTAATCTGTGGACGGCAATGTGCTTTTTCCCTCCATTTCATTATTTATTTTTCCTTTCTGGATCAGTCCGGAGGTCTGATGAGACAAATTGATAAAACCTTTCACCTTTCACGCTCCTTTGCCTTTCTGGCTATTATGATGTCCATCTCGCCACCATCAGATAAAATATTTTACATTTTCACTGTTGTATATCAGTATTTCTACCTCACATTCCAGAAAATTCCTCTTTTTTTGCTTTTTATCCCTGCCCAGCCATGGAAATGAGATCATTAATATTAATCAGGGACATTTGCCTGACCTTTTATAGCCAACATGTGGGCATGACAAGATGCTTCCTCACGTGCGTAGTGTTGATCCTGATTCATAAAGAGAAACGGATGTGGGACGTGCGTGCGCCCTGCTTTATAAATCAGTACGTTTTTTTGTGCCGCATTTCCTGTTTTCATTTGTGTGCCACCTGTAGTCATCGTTTTATAAATGAGGTCCCTGATATTTACATATTATAACTACGTACGCTCTCTTTAAGTTTTCAAATTGATCTGTGTTTGCAGAAATATTATCATTTTATTATCAGTTTGCAAGTTTTGAACATTTCATTCATTCATTTTCCACTTAGTCCGATTAAAGGAAGCTGGAGGCTATCCCAGTCTAGGTCATCAGTCCGTCACAGGACCACACATGAGAGACAAACAACTATTCATGCTTACTTTCACTCTTAGGGACAATTTATAGTAACCAGTTAACCTAACATGCATGTCTTTTAACGGTGGGAGGAAGCCGGAGTACCCAGGGAGAACCCCACGCTCACACTGGAAAAACATGTAAACTCCACAAAGAACGACCATCGTTTGAGCCTTCCTGTGAGGCCACAGTGCTAACCACTACGCCACCATGCAGCCAGCAGTTTGCAATCCTTGAACAATTCATCAAATTGTTTTCTTGGTGACACTGGAAGAAAAAATGAGGGATTACTCAAGATATTGAAGAATTGATATCTCTGCAAGACCATAAACAATAAGCCTCATTAAAGGTCGTAAACCTATTTTAAGGTATTGCCATAAAGAATGTGATGTTATTTGGGGAAATGAGTGGCCAGTCGCCCTGCGATGGACTGGCAAGCTATACAGGGTGTACCCTGCCTTTCGCCCAAAGACTGCTGGGATAGGCTCCAGCTTAGCAGCGACCCTTAATTGGACTAAGTGGTTAGGAAAAGGAATGAATGAATGAATGAGTGGCCAGTTGTTGTTATTTTTTGTTGACATTTAAACAATGTTGTAAGGGATACATGATCTGAGGTTGTCTTTGTATCCATTTCCCCAACACATTGGTGCTTGTTTATCCCTTACTTTGGTGGCATGATTCAATTTCCCTTAATAAAGTCTCCACCAGATTTGATCATTTGGAGCAATTTGGTTGCAACAACAGCATGACGTACCTTCACATGCACCATTTAGAGTTTAGCTCTGGTAGACTAAAAGCAGGCGTGTGCAACATGCCACCCAGACTAACATGGTTGCCTTGATAACATACAGGACTGCATTACAGCACAATGACATCACCCCTTGTTGTCTGAATTTGAAATCCTGTCAGCCATGTTGCATCTGCGTCTTCTCTCTCCATGAGTTTAATACCTTCTGCAAGACGTGTGTCTAATGATGTAAAATGTTGCTCAAACTCTGCTGATGTGAGTTCAATTATTCAAAAGAGAAAATCCTCTGCCGCTCTCACACACAGACACACAAAGCTGAGTGCTCGAGCAGGTGTGGCCAGAGACGGGGTCTGTCTGAGCCCACATCTGTAACCCGAGACTAAACCCAAGAGTCCATCTGTGAGACAATGGGAGGGTCGGCAGCCGTATTGATCTCTTCAGTTACCCTCCCAGAGGAGGTGAGGAGAAAGAAGGGGAGGAAGAAGATGGAGACATTAGCACCAGATTACAGAGTATCACCACAGCAGAGTGATATAGGATCTCTGTTAAATTGACTGAGATCTCTTTAACCACTTATAAAAAAAAACACTTTCAATGTGGCGCTTGTGGAAGAGGATGTTCGTGCTAATGTGCATCGCCGGTCTGGAATTATTTATATCTGTGTTCTGGCTCGCAGTCAAACAGGGGTGTTCAGCTACGGTCTTCCAGGGCCACAACCCTGCAGGTTTTACATGTCTCCCTGGTCCAACTCACCGGATCCATATCAATGGCTCTCTTCCACTGCATGTTGTCAAGTTCTTCCCAAGTATGTTGAACCATCAATCTGAATCAGAAACATCCAAAACCTGAAGGACAGCAACCCAACTTTGCCCCCCCCCCGCTCAAAAACCACTAAATCTGCTCATTTATGTGTTAGAATTTGATGTCACCTTGCCAACATCGGGTGAGTCTTTGGTCCGAGTGGCAGCTTGAAGCAGGCAGGAGGGGACGGGCGGCGGGTTTTTCTGGATGATCTCCCTGAAGCAGGTGGAGAAATTGGAGGGAGCTGGATCACAAGCTTGGCCTTTTTTCCTCAATGTCAGGTTGAGCTTCTCGGCCGCCCTGCAGGGAAGTAGGAGGGAGGCGTCAGGGGTGCTGGAAGCATTTAGAGGCTCTGATTAATACATGCCTGCACAATTAATCCCAGTGCAAGTAAAAGTAAAACCACTCAACATGTTCAGAGAAAATAACTGCATCATATACCATCATATGTAACAGCATTATATTGATTATATTTAACAATAATTTTTTCAAAAAACAACAACAGAAAATATAGAGTACAACAACTACTACACAACCATTGTAGTACATTTCACGAAAAAAGGAAAGAAAGGAAAATTGGAGTAGGAAGAAGAATTCATCTTATAAACATACCCCATCCTCATTTCAAAGTAAACCAACTGGATGGCATCATCTACGGCAAACACTAAGAACCAAACACAGGCATGAAATCCTCTTTTTTTTCTTATAATAATAATAATATAATAATATAATAATAAAGGAAGAGCTCATCTATTACATTTTAGAATCTGTAGATTGATTGGTTGCTGTATGAAAGACCTTCCTACTTCTGTCCCTGGAGTGCAAGGTCAACCGGTTCAGCACCTCCTAACACTATGTTTATAAATATCGAAGCCATACATATTTTACATCTAACCCAGCTACATCTGGCACAACAAGCCAAAAGCTAACAAGCTGTTGGGTCAAATGGGATTAAAAGCTGGATTTGTCACAGTTTTGGTAAAGGTGTGGAGCCAAATATGGAGACGGGAGGCAGGATGCAGAACCAAGATGGTTTAATTAAAAAAACTAAACGGAAGACAAACACAATGACGCAAACACAATGAACCAGCAACTCAAACTAAAACCAAGAGCTATAAATAAAGACAGACACACAACAAGACTTAAAGTGGAACTATTATGTGCATTTCAGGCTAATTTATTTTTATTTCTGAGCCCAGAAGGGCTGGGATTGATGGAGTTATTGTCACATATGGCTTTATTTACTTCAGACCGACCCTCTCCGTAGGCTGTCAGATCAGCCTGCGGGCAAAACGAGTGGATTGAGACTCTTCCGCATTAAGCCCCGCCTCCCGCCACTGCACTACATCGGGAGCGCGCACCGCACCTGCTTTCCCCGTCATTGTAACGTCTCATAAACAGAAGGATTAGGCTCATATGAACTCAATAAAAAAACAAAATACAATGTCAACACATAGCATACAGCCCTACATGTTGGAACCTGAATCAGACCCTGAAAACGAAGTGGAAAACAGCAACCCACAGCAACGAATGCAGCAGGATGTCTCTCTTTGGTAAACGCCATCGTAATAATAAATAACTTTATCCGACGTTTTCCACCCACCTGATGTATTTGTACATGCTCTTGTTAACCAGTAGAAGGTAACCAATCACCGAACCTTATCCCCCGGGACGTCACAAGGATTTCAAAGTAGAAAAAACTCTCTAAAACGACGTGTTTTTTCGTCGCCATGTAAACCGAACGGAGAGAGTGCTGGAACTCAAACTCAAACTCAAACATGCATTTAGGTGATAAAAAACAGTGCCGTTCACATGTCTGATGAGGATTCAACACTGTAACACTGTAGAAAGCTCAGAAAACTCGAAATACCACGATAGGACCCCTTTAGGTAAATGAAACTAGGTGAGCTAATGAACAGCAGGTAAAACAGGAAACAAAAACACAAGGTAACTAAACAGGTAAAACTACAAATAAGACAGGAGACTGAAACTAAAAAGACACAAAAAGTCCAAACCGTGACAGGATTTTTGCTTGACAACAGAGGTGTAAATCCAAATATAATTACGGTATGATTACGGTATAATGCTATATCTATTCATTGAACAAGGATTTGATAACTGCAGGTATCACAAACTCTGCCGTGATGCGATTTTGATCCAGTTTGATCCAGGAGTCAGTATTTGATATGAGAAAACATCACCAGGGTTGTCATCATCTGTGGGACTTAGTTCTGTTGCTGGTTTTGTCCTTCTTAAGTCTCTGGAAGAGTTTTTGTCATGATTTGTTTCCAGGGGTCCCTAGGCTAAATTTACCAAAGAGCCCAGGAGGGTCCATGAGGCTTTGACTGTAAAGTGTCTGAGTGAGTGTTAATGGAAAGGCCATGTCCACAAGTAGCTCCTTTCCACCACAGAGGTGCTGGTTCTTTGCTGGTGCTAAAGCTAGCGCTAAGCTGGTTCAGCTTTGGTGCTTCCAAACAACCAGTTCTGAATTTTACCAAAAGAGCCTGGTCAGTGCCACATCATTACGTCATCTAAAACGTGTTTACACACCTTGTTAAGTCTGTCTAAAGAGACTGGATGAAGAAGACACGCTCTGGCAGAAATCTTAAACAATAGAGGGGTGTGTGGTTTCCCTGCAAGTTCTGGTCTTGGCCTTCCACCTGCTCCTCCTGGATGTACCGAGATCCAAACAGAAGCTCAGAGGGGACAGAACTTTTTCAGTCCAAAACTGTGGAATGAGTTTCCCCTCCATATTAGACTCACTGTCCATTTATAAAACTCATCTTAAAACCCATTTTTATTCCTTGGCCTATAACCCTACATAAGACAGCTTCCGGTCAGTGTGCTGTAGTTTATTTTTACTACTGGTTTTACTTACTATTTATTCAGTTTGTTTTATTGTTTTAATTCCTTATTTCTTGTATGATCTGTTGTTTTATTGTGTTATTTATTTGCATTTGAACTGTTTTATTCTGTTTTTATTTTGGCTGATTGTGTACAGCATTTTGTTTCAACTCTGGTTGTTTTAAAGGGCTTTATGAATAAAGTTGACTTGACTTGACTTGACTTGACTTGACTTGACTTGACTTGACTTGACTTGAGTTCCAACTTTGTGCGCAAAAGCTAAATATCGTTTATAAAATGTACCAACATTTTGAAAAAAGTCTCACAAATGGCTCGAAGTTTTTTACACTCTCATGAGGTCATTTTCAGTCTTTTTGATACAAAAATTTATTGCAAAAGTGTAATGGAAACACATTTTTTGTATTTATGTGTCCCTGGACGTGACGTGGGGGGTCATGACAAGTTCATTTCTGGTAAAGATGGTGCAGTGTGGAACAAACAACAAGTTTTAGAGTTTAAGAAGAGAAAATGAGGGAGATAACCTTCGAAAAGCCACAGCTAATTTTCTGCACCAAGTAGAAAACCCCAAAATAACACAACGTGGCTATCTTGCACAAGTCGTATTTTCGTAAAATCTCGCAAGAGTAATGAGATTTTACAAGACTTGAGGCTAACGTTCTAAACACTGTTCATGGAAACACCTGTAAATCACAATTGTTGTTTGTTGAAAATTAAAAATATCACTTTTATTTAGCAAAAAAATTGAATGAAGAAGCAGCCACTGTTTCATCAAAAAAGTCCGGGACGCGGAGATTTAAAGTCAAAAAGTTACTGGAGCGCGTCTTTAACACAGTGACTTCCATTCTTATCCAATCTCAAAAAGCAACTAAAATATCTAAATCAAATTTTTATTGCTAAACCAAATCAGACTTTTAAATGAAACCAAAAACATTTTGGATATTCAGCTGTGAAATGTTGATATGAAAGACAACTGAACTTATAGAAAGGCAGTATCGTCTGACTAACTACACACCAGACGTTTGAACCACATCCTCATCATCAAATTAAAACAAAAAGTTTGTTGTTGGAATTAAAGAAAATCTAAACAACTCCATCTGTTCTTACAAGTGATTAATGCATCGATTGTTTTCCGTTTTGAATCAATGCTGCTGGCTTGTTGATGCTTTGACTAATGCAGATGGATGTTTTATTACACCACTTTCTGACCAGACATTAGTTAAAAACACATGATTAAGGTTTGCAAGTACTCATGGATGACCATTTCAGTCATATCATCCAAACACTCATACTATTTTTAACCCTAAATTTTTGTCCTAATACATTTAGGAAATGGTACCATTACAGCCGTGTCTATTGAGACTGGACCATGAAAACCATACAGACACATTTGTATTAATGGATCCTTCTTCTGTAATCAATATGACCCCTGGCTAAGCTTTGCTGAAACTATCTAAGCTTTTAATATGTCCCATGCATGGTCTACATATGTAAATACCAGGTTTTAGATAAATCTGCTGGAGTAAAAAATCAAGCAAAAGTTAAAATACTGAAGTGAACTGCAGCTTTTCTGCAAAACAACTAAAGCTCATGGATCACTTTTAAACATTAACATCCATAGTTTTTACACAAATAACAACCTTACCTGGCCAAAAAGGACATGGCGGCAGTGTTAGCGATGGTCACCACTCTGGAGATGTGAGGGATCTTGGAGCTTGTCTGCACAGCCACAGCGTCACCCCAGCTCTGGGTAGCACCATCTGCGGCCTGCCGGGAAGGAACACTCATTATACATAAATACCTAAATCTGTAGTTTGTGCTCCAGCAGTCACTCCAAAAGCGGATATCAACATGGGAATTATAGAGCAAAGTAACATGGGGTGCTTCCTGTAAGTAGGGCATATAAGACTGAGAGCATATCAGGTAAACGCAGTGAAACAAGTGCAGCAAGATGCATTTAGAGGGGGAGGAATCGCTCGTAAACGCTGTAGTGACAGATACCTGAGACTCAGGGCTGAAGAGGTGCTTCAAGCACACTGCTACAGCCTTGAAAATACACAGCATTGGTTAAAAAAAGAAAGTGTTAAGTTACAGCAAATACACAGCTGTAGCTTCTACAGTTGTGCTCATATTTATTCATATCCTTTCATTAAAGAAGGAATAAAAAACAGCTGCCTGTAAAATAAGCTGAAATTGACTAAAGTAATAATAAATAAAAATTTTATGAAAATTATTACATTATTTTCTAATTCTGGTTCGATAGAAATATTTTTTTTAAAAAGCAAACAAATAAGATAATTTATTACATATTCCGTCACTCATAAACTAATATTTAGTTGAACAATAATTTAATGTTTCCGCTACAGTCAGGTGTTTTCTGTTCCTCTCAGTCAGACTTCTGCACCTGTCGACAGGTATTTTCTCCTACTGTTCAACAGAAAAATGCTCTAACCATAGCTCTAATGAATACATATGAGCACAACTGTAGGTGTGTGTCATGCAGTCATTCATAGGCGCGCTGTGTGTCTCCAACATGACCCAGTCAGCATGCATCTGTTGCAGCACAACGTGAAGCCACAGAGTCTCGGCTACAGGCCTCAGAGACAACATCCTTCCAGCCTCATCCTTCATGAGGCAAGAAAACAACAACTCGGTTTTCTTTGAGCTGCATCAAACCATAAAGACCCAATTAGTGCCAAGAAACATCAGCTGTAGTGGTCTGGGATAAGACCGAGCTGGAAAGGACAATCTATAGACGCTTCCCCTCCTTTTCTCCTCTCTATGACTCATAACCTCGCTCGTTGCCTTTCTTTTGATCTTTTTTCTCGCTGCTCTAATTTCTCCGCATTTTCTCTTCAATGATCTTTTATTATCGCTTGTTTTCTCCTCTCCCAACCCTCTCCATCCTTTCCTCATGCCTACCAATTCTCCTCCACTTCCTCCGAGCCCTCCCTTCTTCTCACACTTCGACCTCCACTTTTACTCGTCTTGGATTATTTCATTCCAGTAGCATGAACCTTTGCTGACCTGCACTCAAACTGGAAGCGTCCCGTTTGACAGTGAGACTGAAGATGATGTAGGATAATGTCACATTAGCTAAAAGAAAAATAACAGGTTGGTTACAGGAGGCTCAAGATTCTTGCATGCTCTTTTGTAGACGTGTCTCTTTGATGAACGAAACACAAGCTTTTAATCCGAGAACACATTGATTTTCACTGGCAGGCTGCTCTGCACCGCCATGCCCAGCGTGCAGGAAATTAACTGCCTATGCAAGGATGTCAGTGGAGCAGGCGGTCCGTCACTGTTGCCCACAACACATTTGTGGACACACAACTACAGCAATGTGGCCATATGCAGCACAGACCCCCTCTGAATGCAGATTGTGTCAAATCTCAGTGTCCCTGATGTGTCTCATTACATTTGCTGTTATATAAATGTTACTAAAAAGAAGAAAAGGAAGGGGGAAAGGGCAGGATGTTGTATAATGTTGATAAAAACTTTGATTTGGAAATTATTTGAACGCATAATTTGATTAAAACAGGACAAAGACACCATGGTAACAGGCTGGTTAAATACACAGTGCACAGCCAAACCGTTGTTATGGAAGTAGAATCGGTTTGACATTGAGTTGCTGAAAAAAGCAAGGAATGAAATGTAAAAATGAAAATAAAGATATAAGTATGTTGTCTTAGGGGACACCGTTGCTACCTTCAGACAGGTCACATGTAAAGATGCACAGAGCAACACACTTCTTAGTTATTGCTGCAGCATGAAAATGATGTTTATAATATAATATAATATAATATAATATAATATAATATAATATAATATAATATAATATAATATAATATAATATAATAATAAACAACTAGGAACTGTGCATTACACAGTTTTAATTCCACAATATGGAATCTAGAACACTGTGTGTTGCAGCGTTCTAGACTCTGTGCATTAAAACCATGAAAAGCACAGGTCCAGTTGTTCAATTTGCTTATATCATAGTCACAGACAATAAAAAAAAAATTATAACTAATGTTTTTGTTTGTTTGTTTTTGTGACTAAGTATAAGTATAGGAACTATTTTCTGTTGGCCTCAAAGTAGTTTTTATGCTAATTGTGAAGCTACAGCACGTTTCTCTCATTCACCTGTCAAAGATCACTTGATCTTAACCATATGATTAACACGCTACTATGGTGATGCCCATACGGAGTGATATTACCGTAATTTAACCCACCAAACTACATGTGTGCATATATACAAAAATGATGTACCCAGTTTACATTAGAATACTTGCTGATAATGGTACAAGTAATGGTTAAACAACAACAGCCGTGCATTATATGGTTTTAATGCACGGAGTCTAGAACGCCACAACATGCAGCAGAGTGGTGTTCCACACTCCTCCCACAAAGACCAGACCAGAAAGAGGGAAAAAATAAAGAACTACTGGTTAGTTCTCTGGGAAACCAAAGAGAAACAAATCAGGGACTAACAGACACTCAACCAGTACTTATTGGTGATGACAAAGGCCAGACCAAAAAGAGCAATGAATAAGGAACCACTGGTTCCATGTCGTCCCTTAATAATCCTGGTCTTTGTGATCACCAGTAAATACTGGTTACTTACCCATTAGTTCCTGATTCACCCTTCGGGCGTTCCCTAGTAACGAAACAAACTGTATTGCAGTATTGTAAAGTGTTACTGAAAAAGCCAATGTAATTTATTAATGTACACACTTATTTTATTTTATCCTTTCATATGTAATTATCAGGCTACGTATTGACAACCAGCAGCATTCTGGAGAGAAACCAGTTTGGATGTCATCTAACTATGCACCAATTCTCTCCCTACTTCCTCCCACAGTCCAAAAACATTCATGTTTGGCCGATTTAAGTCTCTAAATTCTCACCAGGAACGAGAATAGGTCAAGGTCAGGACAAGAATAGTGCTTTTATTTTTATATATATATATATATATATATATATATATATATATATATATATATATATATATATATATATATATATATATATATATATATGTATGTTATTGTTTCTTGTTCACATCTCTATTTAGACTAATAATAATAAAAATAATAATCTTAATAATAATAACAATAATAATGAAACTGTCCTCATTCTCACCTTGTGCATTTAGCCTTAACCTTCATTCACCATGCACTGGGGATGGGGGGGGGGGGGGGGGGGGGGGCATCAGTGTGCAGCCACTTCCATCACAGTAATGCATATTTCACCAGCCGCAATTTTAAATATGGCGGCCCTTCGATTGATCACAAGTGCTTTTTGACTGGCGAGTTTTTATGACGGCTAAATCATGACCCAATTTCATTCCATTAGCAAAAGTAGTCCTGAAGAACGTGCTCGGCCATGAGATCGAAATCGGCTCTGATGAAGCGCAATGAATCATTGGCTTGCTGACATGTGCACTCGTAAAGAACATACATTACCCATATAGCTCATTAAAAGGAGGGGGCCCTCACCAGGGAATGTGTTATGTGCAATTTAAAGCAAAGAGGAGGCTTTTAGGGGTACCTGATGGTAAGAATTTATGGTGACACCATCTGTATTGGACACAGATTTAGACGCCACCAGCTGCTGCTGCTCCTCTACCCAGCGGTCCATGTCCACGTTGGGAGGCTTGGGCCCCCGTCTTCTAAGGGTTTGAGGGGTCCTCTGAGGCGTCCTGGGACTTCCT
Organism: Telmatherina bonti; assembly: GCF_933228915.1. Classification (NCBI taxonomy): domain Eukaryota; kingdom Metazoa; phylum Chordata; class Actinopteri; order Atheriniformes; family Telmatherinidae; genus Telmatherina; species Telmatherina bonti. The sequence goes on along the minus strand of NC_136614.1, from coordinate 31,076,815 downwards.
GGACTGGAGGAAGTGTTGGTTTGATTACGTGGTTGATGCACAGCCTTTGTGTCACTCTGTCCCGGTACTGTCCCACTGCTTAGTCCAAACCCAAAAGGAGGCTTCGCCAATGACTGAGCACGACTCAGAGCCAGGTGGATGGCCTCCTGCTTGAAGTGGTTCAGGTTTGCACCACAGGTTCCACACTGGCCCAGCTCCCTTTCTCTCTCCTTGAACTCCACATTCGTACGACAGTGGACACGAAGGTTGTCATGAAGAAAGGCTGACAGGTCACTGGTGTCCTGCAGAAGGTGAGAAAATGTGACACGGAAACAATCAACCGTCTATTGTGTGTTTATTTGTATCACAACTCATTAACTAACATGTAAACATTATATTTTGATGTAACTCAGTTAGTCATGAAGTAATATCGTTATTATTAGATTAATTTTATCACAATATTAATGGTAAAAATTTTAATTATGCTAATCATAATAAGCCTGTTTATTTGGTCCACCTGTTCAGTTAAGACAGATATCTAATCAGTCAATCACAGGGCAGCAACTCAACACATTTACTCATAAAGACATCATGAAGACGACAGGCTGAAGAGCAAACTGAGCAAAGAAGAAAGGAGATCTAAGTGACTGTGAAGGTGACATGGTTGTTGAGTATTTCAGAAACCGCTGATCTACTGGGGTTTTCACACACAACCATCTCCAGGGTTTACAGAGACGATATGAAGACGAAAAATTATCCAGCAGTTGTCTGGACCAGTGGTGTAGTGGTCCCTCAAGAAGTGGGTGTACTCTCAATTTTTTGCCCTTGATTTATGAAAAAAAAAAAAAAAAAAAAACTGAATAAAAGTAGTCCAGAAAACGCAGATTCAGAAACAGTGACATGTAGGACTAGTCTACATAAATCCATCAGTATATCTGCTCATCGTTGATCATTTCTGCTCTTCGGTTTCAGGGCGGAAGAGTTGTAGAATAACTAAACCAGTACACAGACTGGAGAGAGACAGGCTCATAGACATATATATCTGTATTATGTCTATGTTCAGGCTGAAGTTAACGCAGCTGATGGCTAACTGCACCAGTGTAGCATACTGGTAACCTCATCTGAGCTGATGGGTGACGTAGGTACATGTGTAGGGATGTTTGTAATTGTAAAAGCAGCATCACAGGGGGATTTAGAAAGTTCTGACTGAAAAAGAAGTGGGTATACTACATATACAAGCGTATACCATGGACTGCACCACTGGTCTGGACCAACATGTCTTGTTGATGTCAGAGGAGAACGGCAGGACTGGATTCAACACATCCAACCCTGAAGCAGACTTTTCTTGCTTCTTGATTTATCACAGCCCACCTGAGACCATGTCCATCCCTTATATGACCATCTTCTGATGGAAACTTCCAGCAGGATGATGCACCATGTCACAAAGCTCACATCATCTCCACCATGACGATGAGTTCACTGTCCTCCAACGGCCTCCACAGTCACCAGATCTCAGTCCAGCAGAGCATCTTTGGGATGTGGTGGAACGGGAGATTCCCATCATGATGTGCAGCAACTGTGTGATGCATCATGTCAACATGGAGGAAATCTCTGAAGAACGTTTCCACCTTGTTGGAACTATCGCACCAAGAATTGAGAGAGTTCTGCGGGTAAAAGGGGGTCTAACCCAGTACAAGGAAGGTGAAACTGACAGTGACTGTTTATTCTAATGCATCTCAACCTGAACTTCATGCTGAGATGGAAAAATTAAAGTTCTGTATCACTGAGGAGCTCCAAATGCATTCAGTGCATTTACTAGGGCTGTGATGATATGCTTTTGTCCTGATTCGATTCAATTCCGATTTTTTGGGTGCCGATTCTATTCAAATTGCGATTCTCACAATTCTTCGATATTGCTCATTTTTGTAGATTAAAAGAAAAAAAAAATGTATAAAACTTTTTTTTGCTTGTCATTTTTCTTGATTTCAATTGGGAAAAACAAAACCGTAGCCAGATCATCATTTTGCGGCTATAACACCAAAGAAGGCAAGTTAAAAGATCAATAAAAACAATCAAAATTACAAAAATTTTGAAATGGATTATGTTTATTTATTTGTAAAGAAAATCGATTTTTTTTTTTTTTTAACAAAAAATCCATTTTAAAATTGTGAAGCAAAGAAATCCCAATTTTCGATTTTTCGATTCGATTTTCCCACCCATATACCATGAAAACAAAGAGCGTTTTCTCTTATGTGTTTCTGAGAAGCATCAATTAGCATAAATGTTGTCTACCATCATACAAGCTGTTCTCTGCATGGAAGTGAAGTTATCAAAAGTCATTTTATTTGCTGACAAGAGAAGGTGTTGAACAGGTTCAGATCACGCTACTTCAAACATGTTGACATCTGAGTCCTCAGCTGTCAAATCTAACAAGAAGAAACAGCGATGTCTCACTTTTCATCCGAACAAAAGGACACTTGTGTCAGGAGCCAACATGGCAGACTCACACTCCCCCCCCCCCCCCCCCCCCTCCCCCTTCCTGCCTCCTTCCAGCATCCTGCTCACCATAAATGCCTCACAAACACACACACACACACACACACAGAGAGACACAGAGGAGAACCATATCACTCAGCTACAATAAAGTCATTTAAACTTCAATAATGCTAATACAGCATGTATGAAACACACTAACGAGGTGTGTATGCTCTGATGTTCAATGTCAAACAAAGAAATAAATAATCATTTCAGCTTGGATTGTGCCACAATAACACGAGAGTCATCGAGTTTCTGAGTTGGTAAAAAAAAAAAACGATGATATCATCGAGCGCCCATGGTGCTTTTGAGAAATCACTCTCGGATCAATAAACCAGAAAGGAGCTAACTGGCTTATCAGGTTTCTTCTGAGCATCTCTGCGGCCATAAGAGGCCATCTTTCTCTCTTCTTCTTCTTCTGTGGTCCTTCCCTAACCTGACATGTCCCATCCCACTTAAGAGGACAAAAATAAATAGCCTTCTCTCGGTGGGGACGACCGAAGATGACACAGAGATGTCGCCATGAAATATTCATGCCCATTTAAAACCACTGGGCAGGAATGTCGCTGGTTTACTTTGTGGATGGGGGGTCTGGGTGATGGATGCATGGGTGTGTGTTCCTCTAAAAGGTGGCAGCAGGGTGATGCTGATGTGGCCACATGAGCATTAAAACACAATCTCATGGTCTTAGTGTTTAACGTGTGTGAAGAGACTCAACGTTTTGTTGAATATTTCTCTCAGAGCTGCAAAAAAGGTGATTTATTTTTGTTTTTTCTTTCACCTCTGGTTTATTTTTGCCAATTTAGTGAAAAAAAAATGTTTGTTTTTTTGTTGCTCATGCAATAAAAGGATCATTTCAAGACAAAGAAAGGCAACAAATGTTTACATTTCTTTGGAAGCACTGGAATCAATAAAAGACTCTTTTATGGGCACTTAACTGTATAGAAAAAGTTTTTTGTTTTTTTGTTTTTTTTTATTTGTTTTCTATTTAACAACTATTTCCTCCTTTTTTCCAAATAATCAGCCTCAGCATTCATGATCTTTTCCTCCTTCTTCTCCCCCACAGCATCATCATCATCATCATCATCACTGACCTTGCAGGAGAAGTGATGGTGGACAGCCAGACTCAGCGCTTGCTTCTTCAGAGCAACAAGGGTCGCTGAGCACTTGTCACAGCACGCAACTTTCCGGTCGGACCTCCCAAAGCCTGGACTGAAGCCTCTACAGATGGTCCCGCTGCCGAAGGACATGGTGCTCCTGATGCGGTCCCCCACAGACCCGGGGAGGGAGTTGTAAGACGGAACATCGTCTGCTCTCTGGCACATATTCCGATGTGGGTCGCTCCTGGAGCCTCCGGCGCCCTCCGGTGCGGGGCGCCCCTTCTTGGGTCGGTTGTCTCCTCCTCCGGGGCTTGAAAGTCCGACAGACTCGCAGTGATGCTGCACTTCTGAGCTCTGAGGGATAAATCATCATGAAGAGGATGTATGTGGGCTTTGGCAGCGGGAAATTAGATATCAATCGACTTGGGCAACTAACCACACCCTAATGTTTTTCTTTTCTTCTGCTTTTTCTTCTTGCAGCGCAAGACTGTGATCTCTGCAGGTGAAACTCCACAGACTAAACAAACCTCTCCTCATCAAATGAGTTTTATACTGAATAAATTGAACTTACCCGGATCGAGGCAGGAAATCTCTCCCCAGTCACAGATGGCATGACAACTTGTAAATATTTAAAAAGATATCCGAACAAAGGCAGGTTGTTGTTTTGTTGGATTTAGCCAAATCTCCGAGAAAGCAAAGGAAATTGTGTTTACTCATGTTTGGTTGGAAGGAGAAACGATGACAAAGAGAGATGGAGATCCTGAAGACGCGCAGTTGTGACAGTGGCGCAGAGACGGACAAGTGAGCGCACTGAAGAGCGCTTCATGGATTCACTGTGCCTTTTTTTTTTTTCCTGCTCTGACCTCCTCCGGGAGGCAGTAAGGAGCAACAGCTCAGACAAACCTTCGACTCCAAACATGTTTCTTGTCACATCAATAAAGTCGATGTCCTGCAAGTGATGCGTCATGTAAGCGCCCTCGTGCCTCGCAGTGAACCTGCAACTTTAAGATGCTCATAGAAAGGATCGAAGTAAATTAAAATAATTTCATGCTTCATTTGTTGTTTTTCTGATGGCTGAACACATTTTAGCTGTTCTGACTCAACAAAAACTAAACACATTTAGAAGTAATTTATCATCCCAGCAGGAGATTTGTGATCGCATTAACAGAAATATTAAATGTAAATCATTTAACAAACTGAAACACTGTCAGTCATCTACACACAGCCTGTAATGAATCAGCTACTATCATTTATTGATTACATTAACATTAAATAAGATTCCAAGTGGTCGCAGAAAGGATTTCAAAAAGGTCTAAAAATGATAAATACGTTTTAATTCATGAGAATATCTCAGAATGAAACCTCTGAAATACAGTTTACCAGCCAAAACATACAAAACAAGATAGATAGATAGATAGATAGATAGATAGATAGATAGATAGATAGATAGATAGATAGATAGATAGATAGATAGATAGATAGATAGATAGATAGATAGATAATTTCAACCTCAACACTGGGAAGTTGTGTAAGAAATAAACAACTTCTGTCTCATTTAAAATTATCCAGATTTATTTAGAAATTTAATTGAATTTAGAAATTCAAAATATTTACGTTTTTTTTAACATTATTTGGTGCAAATTGTACATCCAACTAACCAAGTTTCAACATAGTACCCAGTAAAGGTGGGATTTATTACCTAATGGGGATAAGTATCTAACTTTTTATGAAATTTATCAGTTATGGTTAGTTATATTGTCCATCCATCTTCTTCCGCTGATCCGGGGTCGGGTCGCAGGGGCAGCAGCCTAAGCAGGGAAGCCCAGACTTCCCTCTCCCCAGCCACACTTGCCAACATTTGATCCCAAGGCATTCCCAGGCCAGCCGAGAGATATAATCCCTCCAGCATGTTCTGGGTCTTCCCCGGGGTCTCCTCCCAGAGGGACGTGCCTGGAACACCTCACCAGGGAGGTCCAGGAAGCATCTTGACCAGATGCCCAACCACCGCAACTGGTTCCTCGCGATGCGGAGGAGCAGGGCTCTACTCTGATCTCCTCCCAGATGACCGAGATCCTCACCCTATCTCTGAGGGAGAGCCCAGCTACCCTGCGGAGGAAACTCATTTCAGCCCCCTGTATACAAGATCTCATTCTTTCGGTCACGACCCACACCTCATGACCATAGGTGAGGGTAGGAACGTAGATCAACTCGTAAATCAAGAGCTTCGCCTTGTGGCTCAGCTACTTCTTCTCCACAACTGACCGGCGCAGAGTCTGCATTACTGCAGACGCCTCACCGATCCATCTGTCGATCTCACGCTCCATCCTTCCCTCACTCGTGAACAAGACCCCGGGATATTTAAACTCCTCCACTTGAGGCAGGACCTCACTCCCGACCAGGAGAGGACAATCCAATCTCGTACAAGGGGGTCCGGTACCCCATACTCCCAGGTTACCCCCCACAGGAGCCCCCGGGGGACACGGTGGAACGCCTTCTCAAGGTCCACAAAGCACATGTAGATTGGTTGGGCAAACTCCCATGCCCCCTCCAGGACCCCAAAGAGGGTATAGAGCTGGTCCACTGTTCCGCGACCAGGATGAAAACCACACTGCTCCTCCTCAATCCGAGATTCGACAATCCGGTGGACCCTCCTCTCCAGGACCCCTGAATAGACCTTACCAGGGAGGTTGAGGAGTGTAATTCCTCTGTAATTGGAACACGCCCTCCGTTCCCCATTCTTAAAAAGGGCGACCACCCCCCAAGTCTTCCTGTCCAGCAACACTGTCCCCGATGTCCACGCGATGCTGCAGAGGCATGTCAACGAGGACAGCCCCAGTCACTCCCCTCCAGGTCTGAACTGCTGTTCGGTGTATAAGCACAGAACCCACCCTCCCTTACTGAAGGTGGAGGGAAACTACCCTTTCATCCACGTGGGTAAACCCCAATGTGCAGGCACCAAGCCGGGGGCTGATGAGATTGTCCACACCTGCTCAGCACCTCTCACCATGAGCAACTCCAGAGTGGAAGAAGGTCCAGCCCCTCTCAAGGGTACTGGTTCCAGAGCCCAAGCCATGCATCGAGGTGAGTCCAATTATATCTAGCTGGAACCGCTCAACCTCACGCACAAGCTCAGGCTCCTTCCCAACCAGAGAAGTGAAATTTCACGTCCCTAGAGCCAGTTTCTGCAGCCGGGGATCGGACTGTCAGGGTCCCCGCCCCTTGCAGCCACCCAGCTCACATTGCACCTGACCCCTACGGCTCCTCTCGCAGATGGTGAGCCCACAGGAGGTAGGGCCCATGTAACCCTTTCGGGCTGAGCCCGACCAGGCTCCAAGGGCAAAGGCCCGGCCACCAGACGTTTGCTCTCGTGCCTCACCCCCAGGCCTGGCTTCAGAGGAGGGCCCTGGTGACCCGGGTCCTGGCAAGGGAACATTTATGCCCATGGGTGTATTCATCATTGGGCTCTTTGAGCCGTACTTAGTCTGGTCCCTCCCCCAGACACCTGTTTGCCATTGGTGACCCTACTAGGGGCATAAAGCCCCCTACAACATAGCTGTTAGGACCCACAAACCCATTCACCACGATAAGATAGCGGCTCGGGGAGGGGTAGTTATATTGTGCATTACGGTATTTTCTTTGTACTAACTCTGACCCGCTGCTGGCCTAGTTTAAAATTACTTTTTAATTAGGCATTAGGCCTAATTAAGAATAGTATCTTCCTCCACATCTGTCCGCACCAATGACTTCAAAAAGGTTTGTTTGGTTTTACTGAAAGCGACAGATGGTCAGCGGAGCTGCGCTGCATTGTGGGTATTTACGGCAGGCAACGTCACGCTCCTCCCCCGCCCCCACACACGACCGCAGCCTCGACGCAGCTCTCTCTGCCGGTGAAACACTGCTTCGGTAGCGGGTGCCATTTGGCGCAATTCCGACCTATTTCTATAAACAAAGGGCGTTCTATTATTTATTTCCAGTCGTATTTTAATCACGTTTGTCGTCAAACATTCACAATGAGCGCAATTAACGTGAAAAAGCTGAAGGTAAACGAGCTGAAGGACGAGCTGAAAAAGCGTAATCTGTCCGACAAGGGTCTGAAGGCCGACCTGATGGACCGCCTGCAGGCCGCGCTGGACGAGGAGGCCCTCGCCGGAGACTCCTCGCTGGGTCAGGAAGCTTCTGCAGACGATGGTTTCGACCAGGCGGGAATGGGAGAGGAGGAAGAGGACGAAGGCCCGGTAGAGGAAAGCATGGAAGCTAACGAGGAAGAGCCTGGAAATGTGGACGATGGCAATGCGGTTGCGGAGGACGAAGAGATGGGTGAGGGGGAAGAAGAAGAAGGGGATGAGGACGACAACATGGACCCTATGCTCAAAGGAGACGTAGACGACATGGAGAAAATTGAGACGGAGGACGATGAGCCCGGGGAGCAGGCTGCTGAGGGTGAGTCGGAGGAATTGTTTTTGGAAATGTGACTGCTTGGATGGATTGTGGCTGGGTGCCGGTCTTTTTTTTTTTTTTTTTTTGGCTAAAGCCTTAAAGCAGCCGGCCGGGAATGACCGAAAAAAAGAGCGTCCATGTTGAGACAGGAAGCATGATCCATGCTAGTTAGCTTTAGCCGCTAGCACCATAGACAGTCTATGGATCCAAGCTAGTTAGCCTTACCCGCTAGCAGCGTAGACCGTCTTTGGAGCCATGCTAGTTAGCGTTAGCCGCTAGCAGTTAGCATCGGTCACCACCTTGGTTAGCTCATCATTTTGCAGCGCCAAGTGAAACTGTCCCGATTATAAAATGGCTGTGTAAGAGACATAAGTCAACTTCTTATTTAAAGGTAACTGGTAATGTTCACTAATAATCATGTAGGGTGATGAGAAATATAATTGGTTGAGCTTGTTGAGGTTTTCCTTTCGTTTTGTTTAGGGTATTAGCTTGCCAGCTAGCTTATTTTCCTTTGTGTCTGGTGCGGTGCTAACGAGCGGCTAAACCGGTTAGCCAGTTCAGAGGTTCCCATCTTGGTTTGCTCAAACATGAGGGCATTTTGGGCCTATGAAAGACAAAAAACAATGTTTGTTTTTGCTTTTCATGGGAATAATAAAGATCTAGGGCTGTGTTTAACCCTTAATGGGGCAAGTGACTATTTTTGATCACTTTGTTTCCTTTCATATTTAGCATGAAACTATTTTATTTTTTGTTGCTGTAACAACAGAATGGAGATCTTGGTTCATACCAGAAGGACAATTTTAGGTTAAAATTTCTAATTGAAAGGTATTTCTTTGAGTGTCCTATAAAGGGTTAAATCACAGTACATACATCTAACTAGGTTGTTTTAATATAAATCAGTTTATATTACTGCTATATTTTATTACAACCTTTGAAAAAAGTATTTATTATTTATAATGAATGTTTAATGATTTTCTTATGTAGTTTGTAAATCTCTTAGGGCCCCTATCAAGTCATTGGGCCCTTACAATCTACCTAACACCCCCCCCCCCCCCCCCCCTATGGCGCCTCTGGGTGTACAATTTCTATTACCGCCTAAAAATGAGATTAGCATTGGGTTTTTTTGTTGTTGTTTTTTTTAAGTAAATGTATATGCAGCTAGTGCAAATCTATAAACTAGCTTAGAATCTGTCAGTGCATTATAATTGTGAAGAAATGAGCTCACAACATGGCCGGGAACATCTGAACTAGCTAACCCTACCCTGTGCTGAAGAAGAGCCCGACGCTGAACTGCTTGTCCAGCTAGCTCGCGGGTACTTTGTCCGTTGTTTGTCATTTCCTTATTGAAGGAACCAACTTAAACATCTTGAATGTATATGATTAGTCACTAAGTTATTCACTTCAGCATACTGAGGAGGTGGTTTATTCACCATCAAAGTAGGTTTCTCTGCATGATGCATTTGTCCCTGATAACAGTAGACTTGCCTTCCTTTAGTAAACTAGTCTTGTATACAAAGCCCATTGAGAACAGTGTATTTTAAGCCCTGTATTGCAGGGTTAATTATCCTTTTATCTTTCAGACTCTTCCAGCCCCAGTAAACCTTGTTCATAATGTTCATTTTGGCCAGCTTATGTTGTAATTACTATCTGGTCCTCAGAACTGTTACAAGTCATAAAGTATGATTGTATTGTTTTAAGTGTAATCATGAGGTGTTGCCTCTTAATAACTTAACATTTTTGATATGGTCGACACAATGTAACTAATGAACGGGCTTTGTGGGCCAGAACCCCACAGCCAGTCCGACCTCTCTCTCTGTCTCAAAAAGGAGCACCTCATTCTATATCTTTGTTCTATTTTCAAAGGGGATGCGGACAAAGACACGAATGCTGATCAGAAGAATAAGAAGGGTGTTAAGAGACGCCGGGAGGAACATGGAAGGGGCTACTTTGAATTTATTGAAGAGAACAAATACAGCTGGTAAGGATGGGACAGAGCAAAAAATGGCCTTCGGCATCCCTGAAGCGCCATCCATAGCTTTGTTGAATTGTATTGGCTTTAAATGCCAATGCACACAACTAGCAAGAGGAAGTAACCCTCATTTTAAGTATTTTATTATTTACTGATAACATAACTTTCACACATGTGTTTGAGGGTCATTCCTGACTACCTAAAGAGCCTTACCATTTACTTTTTACAGTGCCCACTCACTTTGTGTCTTTAATGGACTGCATTCTGTAGCAGAAGTGCATCTTATCAGATCTCTATGAACTTTCACATTTGTTCCTCATGCCACTTATTGTTTTGGAAAGCTCGTGTGTCCTCAAGGTGATTGGCGGCCGCTCTAGGAGAACCCAGAGGAAAGTAGCAGGTGAACACTTTCTGAATGGAGGGGTGGGGTAGCTGAGAGGCGTGGGAGGAGGGGTCCAGTGCTGCAATGTAGCACACAAGGATGTAGCAAAATTTCCAAGTGTTGGAACGTCCACAGAGGAGCTCGCTATTGATCGTCCATCTTATTTCCTCGCTATGGTCAATATTTTTATTTCTTTTTCCTTTCTTTTACTGTAATTTCACTGGTTGTAGATGTCCAAATGCTTTTTCTGTCTCATCGTGTGTGTGTGTGTGTGTGTGTGTGTATATGAATGTCTACATTTGCAAGAATATTTCTGCCCCTGCGTAGGTGACATCATGCATTGCATGTATGGATTTCCGAATGAATGTTGTGTATGTGTGTTTGCATACATGTCCCTACTTCTTAGTCAGTGTTTTGTTTTCATTGCACTGTTAACACATGGAAGATGAAATGGTTTAGGAGAATTTTGTCTACTTTTTAATGTATTTATATTTTATTGTATTTTTTGCAGACAGTCCACGATTGATCAGCAATATTTGGGATATTGTGTTGCTGTAAAAGTTTCCAGTTTTTAAGTTTAGTTACAGAAATCCAATCGGTTTTATTTTAAGTTTTTTTTTTTCCCCCTATCAAGCTTGCAGTGATTTATTACACCCTCCTAATCTCTGAGACTTCCATCGTGATTGGCAGTGAATGACTTGATGCCGTGCCTCACTGACACCAGGCGCTGTTATCCAGAGCTGCCATGCACCCCTACATCAGCAGGAGGTGTTGCATCCACCACAACAGAACTTCATTCTGCTAAATTATCCAGCTGGAGTTTCATTATTTGCTTTCAGTAAAACTTTAAGCATCATTTTAATGTTGAGCTTCCTTACCAAGTCGGGAACTATTTGTTTGTTTTTTTTATTTCCCATTGGAAATTAACCTATGTATGTAGCTACAGAGCTGGTAAGTTTCAGGATTTCTCAGTATAGTGTTTTGCTTATGATGCCAACATGTACTGCTGTGTTGACCTTTTAACGTGGAATTCCACACATAAGAAGTTATATTTAACTTCATCAGCAGTTGCTGCGACCGAGCCAACAGAAGACACACTTATCTGAAAGGGGAGAGGTCTGCTTTTAGTTAATCACTCTGGCTGAGGTGGATAGCCGTGCATGCTAAGGCTAGAGGCGGTGCTTTCTGTCTGTGTATCTTTCACATTTTTAGATTTCGCTGGATGCTACAAGGTAAGTGCAGGCCAAGGCCCACAACACAGCCAACTATCCAAAACGTTTTGAGGCTCGCTTTTCCAGTTCACATCAAGTTTATTGAATTTATTTTTTTGTTTTTATTATTTTAACCCCTCGTCTGTCCTTCCACTTCTTTCCCCATTATTTTTCAGCAAGTGGTCCCTAAAGCATCTATATGTTCCATGCAGTTGCAGTGACAGGTGAATCCTCTAATTGACTTGATGGCATCTCTTTTCAGTTCTTCCTTTAAGTCCCCTGTACCCCCCTTGGAGGAAGAGGATGAAGAGTACGATGACACTAAAGTCTGCTTGGATTCCTGTAAGTTTTCCAGCTTGAATCTTTGGAAATTGGTCAAAAATTTGATTTTAAAGAGACTGAGACTGACTGACAAGGAAAATAATCTTTTTGTTTTTTCCTGCACCAGACAACTGTGACCTGCACTTTAAAGTGTCACGAGATCGTTACAGCGCCTCGTCCCTCACGATGGAAAGCTTTGCTTATCTCTGGTCTGGAGGCAAAGCCACCTACGGTGTGAATCAGGGCAAAGCCTGCTTTGAGATGAAGGTACAATAATGACTAGATTTACCTGTAAACATTCAGATTAATACAACTTGTTAAATGCGCACATCAGTGTGGAATAACAGAATTAAACATTCCTTAAATATGTTGTGCTTTGCCGTTATAGATCACAGAAAAGATTCCAGTTAAACACATTTCCAACAAGAACATGGACATTCATGATGTGCAGGTTGGATGGTCTCTGGCAACTGGCACGCTGCTCCTCGGTCAGCCACTCTTTTATTTCTAAGTATCGTATTAGAAAAGTTTATTTTACTGTCAGGTTTAAGGACGGCAGTTGCTCCTGCAGTACGTAACGTCTCGCTGACATCACTGACAGAAAACTTTCATTCTTTATATTCCTTTAAGACAACAAACAATACTTGGAAGTGGTGTTTGTGTTTACTTAGAGGTCATCAAAATAAGGTGAATAGCTGAATATGATCCTAAGTCGGGGGTCTGCAGCCTTCCAAGGAGCAAGTCCAGCTAAATAAAACCCGTGTAGAGCTCCTAATGTTGCACATCCTTTTGAAAAGAGACTGCTTGTAATTTTTCATTAATATCTACAGAATTTAGTATCAAAATTTAGTTTCAAACTGAATAAAAACATAAAACATTTGCAAATATAAGATATAAACTTTTTTTTCCTATAGGATGTAAATATTGGTGACAAATTATCTTTTTAAAAAGAAAACAGGCCAAAATTTCAAACTAAATAATAAAAAAATAAGTCTTAAAAATTTTACTGGAGCCGTTAGTGACATTATGCTTCATAATGCCTTTCAGTTTTTCCACAGATGATCTGTATTTAAAAACTTTAGTTTGTTCTTAATCACTTTTAGCCAGTGCTGTTCAGACCCTCATAAAGGTCCAGAGGCGGTTTTCAGACCCCTGTTCTTATATGAAGGACTCTTTCAGGAGAGCTCCACCTAGTGGTTTGTTAGCAAAGTTACATGTTTATGCAACATGCCTTCAGCTGTTTGCATCATATAAAACAATCTCGTGTTTTGTGTTGGTGCATGTAATTCATAGAACTATTAAATAGTCACAAAATGTGAGGAGTCAGTTCATGAATAAGAATCACTCTGACTCCAGTGGCTGTTTTACACTTTAGGGGAGGAGGAGTTTTCCTACGCTTACTCTGGGAAAGCCAAGAAGACGACCAACTGTGTGACGGAGGACTTTGGAGAAACATACGAGGAGAATGACGTCATCTGCTGCCTTATTGTAAGTCTGAGTTTTTGTTTATTTAACTTACATCAGAAATAAATCAACTCTGAAACTAATTTAACATTAAAAACGACTGTGCTTCTCTTTGTTTAGGACTTTGAGGGACCAGAGTTGGTCCTGTCCTACTCCAAGAACGGCGGCGAACCCGTCGTCGCCTTCCAGGTCAGCAAGGACTCCCTGAACGGCCAGGCCTTGTTCCCCCACGTCATCTGCCACAACTGCGCTGTGGAGTTCAACTTCGGCCAGATGGAGACTCCGTATTTCCCTCAGCCTGACGGATACACCTTCCTGCAGCAGATCCCTGTCAGCGAGCGGGTGCGGGGGGTGAAGGGGCCTCAGACGAAGGCTGAATGTGAGGTGAGTGCTGGACTCCAGAAGGGTTAAGAATCTTTCTAAACATCTTCTCTGACCTGTGTGCTTCTTGTTTCATAGATCATAGTGATGGTTGGTCTGCCAGGCTCAGGGAAGACTACCTGGGTGAAGAACCATGTCCAGGAGCATCCTGGGAAGTACTACATCCTGGGTAGCGACACCATTGTGGAAAAGATGATGGTCAGTGCTGATCCTAGCTCTGTGGCATCTTCTGTTTACTGTCTCTGGTCTAGTTTTTAATTTTCCTTCATTTCATACAGATCAACAGTCTGAAACGACAGTCGAAGGACATCACAAAGCTGACCGCCATTTCCCAGAGAGCACCGCTTTTCTTGGGAAAGTTTATTGAGATTGCTGCTCGCAAGAAGAGGAACTACATCCTGGATCATGTAAGCCGACTGCACGTCTGAATCAGCTTTGTTTGGGTGTGAATGTAACGTAGGACTGAAGATCTTCTTCCTCGCTCCAGACTAACCTGTCTGCACCGGGCCAGAAGAGGAAGATGTGTTTGTTTGCTGGTTTCCAGCGTAAGGCTGTGGTGGTCTGTCCGTCTGATGACGACTACAAGCAGAGAGTCCAGAAAAAGGTTGAGGGTGATGGCAAAGAGGTGCCTGAGCACGCTGTGCTCAAAATGAAAGGTAAGAAACATCTTTTATGCGAAAAAAAAACGTTCTCTGCTGTCTGTTTTAGCTTCTCTGACACGCCTGTGGTTCGTTTCCCGGCATTGCAGGCTTCTACGCTCTGCCTGAGCAGGGAGACAGCTTCGATGAAGTCCTCTATACGGAGCTGGCGAAGGAGGACGCTGCCAAGCTGCTGGAGCAGTATAAAGAGGAAAGCAAGAGCGCTCTGCCTGCTGAGAAGAAGCCCAACCAGGGAAGCACAGCTCCTAAAAGAGGTGGCGGCGGCGGCGGCGGCGGCAGCGGCACCCGTGGAGGCACCCGGGGAGGCAAGAACCAGTTTGGCCGCGGTGGGCCTGGACAGAGGGGTGGTGGCCGCGGAGGCTTCCAGAACAGAGGCAACTTCAGAGGAGGTAGGAGCCGTGCTCGGTGATGGCGGATGTTTTAAAGCAGCTGAAAACCAAACTGTTCGACTCAGACTGCTACTTCTATCTGTCCACAGTTCCCGGGCCTCGCGGCGGCTTCAACCGTCCCCCTCGCGGCTTCCTGCCTCCCCCCGCCTTCAGAGGAGGGTTCCCCAGCCGTGGGAACTTCAGCCGAGGTGGCGGCCCAATCCCCAGCCTGGGCGGGCCCCAGAGGGGCGGACCGATGAGGGGAAACATGGGACACAGGGGAGGACCCATGAACAGAGGCGGGCCAATGAACAGAGGGAACATGGGCAGAGGAGGTGGAGGCAACATGGGTCGCGGTGGAAACAGGGGGCATCCGGGCCAGGTAGGTGCAGCCATGAGGCTGACTTGGATTAAATGATCCAAACTGTTCAGATTTATTTTACAGACAAGTTCTGAGTATTTAGAGTCGCAGAGAAAAACAAAATCTGTTCATAACATTATGTGGTTATTATAGAGTTTTACCAGGTCATATCAATCATTTCTAAGTCTGTAGAAATATTACAATAATATTAGAATATTACAAAATGATATTACTTACGTTAACAGCATTACCAATAGCAATAATAAATAATAAAAATAATAATCTAATAACCATTACTGCAATGACAATGGTAACCGCTAAATAAACATGTCAATATTTTTACAGAGCTATTTTTCTAGCTCATGTTAAGAATAATCAACATTTTTATAAGTTATCTTTTTGCACATGTGTCCCACAGTTTCAACAGAGAGGTGGTAACCGTGGCAACTTTGGCAACAAGAACAGCAACTACGGCAACAACAGGAACAGTGGAAACTTTGGCAACAGGAACGGCATGGACAAGGCGCAGGCTTTCAACCAGAGCTGGCAGCAGGGGGTCAGTATTTCTGCACAGGGAGGGGAGTGGGGGTCATGTTGTGATCGGTGCTCTACGGGTCAGTGGTTCTGTAGAGGTGGGCCGACTCACTATTTAATCGAGTCATGTCAATATAACACGCATCTAACTAATTACAATATAAATATTAAAAACGTTTATTTTTCACAATGATTAAATGACAGAAAAAAAGCTGTAAAGTCTGGCAGAAAAAAAGAAATCTCACTGCTGCCCGGGCACTTTACAGTGACGAACCGGTCCGTCCCCCTAAAGTGTCCAGAAAAAAGTAAACAGAGATAGCGGGAAGCTAGCAGCTAGCCTTGTAGCTACCATCACTGTGAGTTACGTTTTGGTGTTTTATGGACATGAAAACAAACCAGACTTAATACAAATAAAAGATGTTTAAAGCCAAAATAAAATCTGATATTTATATTATAAACGTGTGACTGCAGCCCAGGTGAGATTAACTTTTTGTTCCTAACTATTAGTTCCTACTATTAGTAGTACTATTTCTAAAATGCTAAATCATAAATCTAAGAATTCATGGAAAATTTTAAAGACCAGATCTTTGGATTTATTTATAGTTCAACATAACTAGATGATAGTGGAGATACATTTGTTTGGTTACTTTGATTAATAAATTCTGAATGAGGAATTAAGTAGAATAAAAGCCACAGAGTGAGGAACAAATCTTCCAGTAGGGGGAAAGAGATGCAATCCTGATGGTCATTTAATCAAATCGTAACGCCGACCTCAAATCGTAGCGTGTTGACTCGAATCGTGAGGTACCTCGGATTGCCTACTTGTGTAATTGTGACAGTTTTATCCTGCAAACAGTCAGAATTGAAGAGGATTAAGTAGTTTTTGGTGGATTTAATTCACCATTTCGCCCCCGAAATCAGCTTTTCTAGATGCCAAATTCAGGGTGTTTTTTTTTTTTAAATTTTATTTTAATGCCGCGTTATAAGATGCTAATTTCACAGATTTATCTCTGCATTAATACTTTAATTTTAAAACCCCTGCTAAAAACCCTAATCTTTTTTGTTGTGTATTTTTTTATAATTATCTAGGAAATCATCTCTAGACCCCCATGTGGGTCTGCTCTGAGTGAAAAAACCACAGACATGCTACGGAGAACCACTGCATATCATTAATACTACATCCTTATTTTTCCTCTTAAACATCACAGTTTTATTTTAAGTGTTTTTATTATTATGTGTTATTATATTATTATGAGGTTTTTCCAGTCAAACTGGATTTTAACTCTTAAGCTTTTGTTCTGGTTGCAGTTCTGGAACCAGAAACCTTGGAGCCAGCACTATCAGCCTGGATATTACTAGGACACTTGTTGTAAAGGACTGGTGGTCAACACTGAGAGCCCACCACTAGCCACGGAGCATCCCTCCGCCCCTGCGGTTTGTTTCCTTCCTTAAATCTCCACTTTTAATAGCCTGAACCCCAGCGACCCGCGAGCAGGACTGAAGCAACTACATTCCATCCGAGGAGACTCCCAGCTGAATCTCGTATCTATCTACGCGTGTACGCCGTGGGTTCGGTTTCATTCATCGTTCTTTTCTCTCTTTTTTGTTGTATATTTCATATATTTTTCAACCAATTTTAAATGACATGCTTTTAAAAAAAAAAAATTCTAATGTTTGTAATATCAGGAACAGGAAACTTGCCATTTGGGGCATTTCTTTTTTTTTTTCTTCTTCTTCTTCCTCTTTTCAGAGTTGTGCATTTTATCTGTGCTGTGATTGTTTTTGTTTTTTTGCTTTTTATTACAAATTGTAAATATATTTTTTTGCGTAGTTAAAAAGATTGCAAGGAACCTGGCGACCTGCAGGAAGCATGATGGATTATGTTGGTAGACTGTTGCTGTTAATAGTCTGTTAAACAGTTA
The DNA here is from genome assembly GCF_933228915.1 of Telmatherina bonti. Classification (NCBI taxonomy): domain Eukaryota; kingdom Metazoa; phylum Chordata; class Actinopteri; order Atheriniformes; family Telmatherinidae; genus Telmatherina; species Telmatherina bonti. The sequence continues at coordinate 31,059,192 of NC_136614.1, read as the reverse complement.
AATTAAGCATCAGTTCAGTTCCAGCAGGTTTTTTCTTTTCTTTTTCTTTTGATATATTTTTTTTGTTCCCATCAAATCTGTAACAAACTTCATAGTCAAACAATAAACAACTCATTTGCTTTTTTACATTCTTCTCGGCTTATTGACTTTTGATTTGTTCAAAGGTGCGTAAAAGACCTTTGAAAGGGCGACGGCCTGGTTTGCTAATTCAAACGACGAAGGCCTCGGCTCAGCCACAAGCTCCAGCAGGAAACTATTATTATTCTCTTCAAGTGTCTTGTATTTGATATGTCATATCTAGTGCTTTAGGTATTCTAATGTAAACTGCAATGAGAGTATTTTCAGGGTAGAAGCAAGCCATTTTTAGTCATCCATTATGCCTTTAATTAAAGTACTTTTATTTTGAAATTATAGCACTGACTGTTTCGTTCTCAGGAGAAAGTCTTTTATGGTTCGTCTTTGTTAATGGTTCCTTTAGTGCAGTAAGGCTTCTAAGACGACGAGCACTGATCAGTCAAAACACTGAAACTGAGATTTCTTTTTCGGTTCTCATGTTGCTGGTTCAGCACAAGAGCAGAAGCAGGTTGGGTAGCTTGTTTTCACCAGCAACTTAAAGGGCTACACAGCATCGCAGCACTTCCCCGACCAGCACCAACAGTTCATGAACATCTTGTTAAACTTAACGAAACGGCAACTGTTTGCAAATCGCACCCCGTCGTTGCTTCAAAGCGCTCCGAGTGTTTCTGACTGGCAGCTTCCCATTCAAACGGCTCGTAATACGTCCTGCCACTCTGTTTATTATCGCGTTACATCAAGTTCAAGTAAACAAATCTAGTAGTTTGTCTTTTTATTTTTCATTTTACTCGTGTTATTTAAGAAACGTGTAAATAATACAGCACTGAGTCATGCATGAGTGGTTATTAACTCAGTAATAAATGTGTTGTGATTAAGAAAGCGTCATTTTGCTGGCGTACTGTGTGATGAATTGTTGGATTTATGTAAATGTCAGGAGAGCGCAAGCTTTGATTTTACAGTATAACCTGTAATACAACAGACCCTATATTTTTATGGCTTTGTGTTGCAAGTTGTATATCAGGTCTTTCATCATTAAACCAACATCACAATGGCTTTGAAACATCCTTTGTTGTCTTTTCAAACTGTATTTGTTTTTTGTTTTTAGAACTGGTACACATTTACTCGCTTTATCCCTGTGAGAGGTTTTCATGCTGTATTGCCTCTAAAAGCCCAAAACAGATGGGACATTATAAAATGTCAATTAAACAAGAAATGCTATATTCTGCAAATCTCAAACTCATATTTTATTTTCAATAACAATTAATAGCATATCAGATGCTGAGACAAAAAGATTTTATTGTTTCATAAAAATCGAGGTTATTTATAATTTTGATGGCAGAAACACATCTGTAAGAAGTTGGAACAGGAAGTATAAGGCTGGAAAAGGAATTGGTACAAATGAATTGGAGGAGCATTTGATAACTAATAACTGGCAACAAAACACATAACTGGGTATAAAATTAACATTTTAAAGAGGAATTGGAAGGAATCTCTGTAGGCACGGGGCAAAGCTGAAATACAATCCTGGATTCTCATGGTTTTGGGGCCGTAAGACTTAACGTTAAAAACATTGTCTATTGGAAACTAATGTATGGACTCCCTAAGATTTTCAGAAATTACTGTCTGAACAAAGTTCACCCTGAAATCCACAAATGCAGGTCAAACCTACCATGCAAAATAAAGAAGCCATGTGTGAACATGATCCTTCTCTGGACCAGAGCGCATTTTAGATAGTCTGAGATAAAGTGGAGAGCATATTTTTTGGTCAGATGGATCAAAATGTGGAATTTGTTTTGGAAGCCATGGACACCCTGCCCTGCAGAGTAAAGAGGAAAATACCAGAACTACCAGGAGGTGAATCCATTGGTCCATGCTACCATGCCAAGGCCCGCCCAGTGCACCAAGCAGATGTTTTATTTCACACAGTTACTGCAGTGTGCATTAAAAGATACATGTTTGGGACCTTTCATGCTTGGAAAGACAAAACTTTTGGTGGAAACTCCTTTTATATCCAATCATGACACCCTTACCTATTTCTCTAGCGTCAAGACGTTTCTACCTTTAATTGGCTCCAAACAACCTTTTTTTCCAGTGTTTTGCTGGAAAAACAGGAAATGTATTTAGTATGAAAATATAAAATATTAATACCGTATTTTACGGACTATAAGTCACTCCGGAGTATTAGTCGCACTAGGCCAAATATACATAATTAGGTAGGAAAAAAACATACATAAGTCGCACTGGAGTATAAGACACATTTTTTGCGGGTAATTTATGTTGCAAACTACTTTACCAAAAACAGACATTACGTCATCTTGGAAGGCAAGTTATAACATTATATAAAAAATAGAGAACAGATTGAATAGGTCTTAAATATGCAAACACAAGTGCACATATCCATCCACTGGCAAACTCGTTCCTCTAGCTTTGAGCCTGCAATTAGCTTCTTTTGTTTTCTTCATCACAGTAAGAGTAGCCTCCGCTTCACGCCAGTATCTAAAGTTTCTCACTTACTCCAAACTTTCTCTCTTCTCCTCAATTACTGTTTTAGCTGCAAATTTTTACCACTTGCAGCTTGAATTCTGCAGAATATGATTTTTTTGGGGGGGGGGGGTTGTGTTCATTTGTTCTCCGTTGTCTTTCTAAGCTAATGTGTACTGTTTACATTTTTTAATTGTTAAGAAGTAGGATAAGTCTAGAGTGCCCTCTTGCTGCTGTCTGTGAAATTATATTTTTTCATATTTAAGTCGCAGGAACAGCTAACCAATAAAAAAAAAACCACGACTTATAGTCCAGAAAATACTGTAACTTGGACAAAGAATATGACTATTTGTCTGCATTTGGATGTGTTAAGATAAAGGTTTGAACAAACAAACACACTAAACATATAAACTAACTAATTAAAAACTAACATAAACTAATTAAACTAACATATGAACAAAATAAACTAAGTTTCTTTTGCATTAAAAATCTGGAAATGAGGATTGTTCTGAAACATGTTCCATTTTTATGAGCTTTCGGGACCTTTTTGTAGTTCTTTTTGTAAATCCTGTTTTATTCCCTATCTATGTCTTTTTGACGTCAGTATTTCCATACAGAACCCTGTTTTTTCTTGATGACAGGATATCCTTCCACAACAGGCAGCTGATTGTCTTTGACAGTGTGTTTACCCTCATCAGCACCATATTAGAGAATAGAAAGACCTCCCACTCAGACAGCAAACAATACATTAGGCATTGACTGATCACCGGTGGCCTAAGCCTGATGTAAACGCGCTGAGAGCCCAGCTTCATGAGAATTAACCGCATGCGCCTGCTGGCTTCCTTCCCACTGCAAATAAAACATTACAAGCAAGTTTGACCATCATTATCATTTAGCGTGCGCCCTCAGTGTAGCAAGTGTTGCAAGTCATTAGGCAGATTATTTGCTCTGCTATCCAATTTCCTATAACTGCAAACAAGAAGGCGAAAGACGCTGGCAGCTGCATCTGAATGCAGTCATGAATGTGAATGGAGCCAGACCCGCAAGAAGGAGCGGAAGATCGGGAGCTTTACGAGAAACAAAATATTTTATTTTCCAAACATAAATTCCTTCATATTATGTACAGCTTGAAACATCGGACACATCAGACAGAATTTGAATAACTGCATTAAATTGAACACAATTAAATCCAAATTCAAATAAAACAATATCACAATTTACTAAATATATAAAAGTGCTTGTTTGGTGGCAGCAGCTCTGCCAGTTCTGTGTGATTCTCCCTCTAAATGTCCATTTAAATAAAAAGTACTACACAAGTTGTTTAAAACTATTAAATATATCAACACCCTTCTGAAAAATCCACTATAATATTCCTTTATTACTTCCCAGCAGTCTGTCATTACAGGAATGAACTACTTCCCATGCCTTCATACTATAGAGACATTGTCCAGAGTGCATGAGCACCTCTCTACAATCATGTTAGGAAACTCGGCCACCTCTATTTCAGTGTAGTCTCCCTTTTTCACCAGGTACATGATGGGTAGGGGGGCACTTTCAGACACTGTGCATCGCCGTTCTCCATAGCCATAGTTGCGTTTGGGCTGCTTGCAGCCTCCGGTGCACCTGAAGGCCTGGTAACCCGCCGGCTCGATGATCCAGTACTGTGTCCAGGTGAGCGCACGGAAGTCGATGAAGTACTGTTCTCTGCAGCAAGTTTCCTTGTTTGGGTTTACGTCACAGTCACCACGAGAGCTGGAGGAATAAAAAAGATCATTTTTATTTAATTTCATTTTATTTTATTTTAAGGGGGGGGGGGGGGGGGGTGATCATCTTGGGGGCTTTATGAACAACTCAAGTGGCCTTAAAATTCTTCACTACGCCCCTGCTTGTCATTCAGATTCGCAATATGAGCTGTTTTTTCATACATTTTGCGTAACTTTAAAATATATTAACTTAAATACCGAGTACTAACCAGTATTTTGATGCTAAATTTGTCCAAACCAAGACCATTAGCAGCTTAACTAAGCGACAGACCTCTCAGTGAAAGCAAACGGTGACAGGTAGGAAACAAAAAGAGCCCATGCGCTAATTGTCACACTCATACAATATCCTGTATTTCCAAAGCTCGCGCCCTTACCCGTATTCTTCGAGGTTGAGAGTGTAGAGGATGAGCTCAGGCTTTCCCAAGGTGTTATCTGTCTGCTCCTGGGTGGTAAAGCGCACACTCTTGGCCATCTCTGCCGCGTAGCTGCCAGGTCTCTCGCCCTCGATCCACACCTCCAGGTGCATTGGCGTCTTCTTCTGCGTCTTGGACCAATAATGGACCGCTTGGGTGACATCAAAGCTCTTCCAGCCTGTCTCGTGAATGGGGATCAGACTGTGAACATGATAAGGACAATTAATTAAAATGATATACATCCGATGTTTCCTGGAGAAGAAGAAAAGCTCATCTACTTCGTATGTAGAAGGGAGAATATCCCCTACCGTGAATCCACCAGGGATGTTTTGTTGGACCCGTCGGACAGCACTTCCACCCAGTAGACGCTGACCCTGGCGTTGTTGACGGGTCGGTGGTTCCTCCTGTCCACTGCGAAGCGTTTGTAATGGGAAGCCCGCTGGTAAAGCTTCAGCTCCGCCATGGTGACCTCGCTGTTATCCGGGATTCTCGCATCCATGTCGAACACCATCCGATGCCGAGTGGTGTCAGAGTACACATACTCCCCAGAAATATCTAAAGAACAAAACGTTGCAAGAATTTCAGTCCATTATTGTGTCTTTAATGGTGTTTTTTTTTTGTGTGTGTGCGTAAAAGTGCCTTTACGCAGAGAGCGTCGCATTTACGCATGCATCTCTTTTAAAGATTAAGTTTGTAAACAAAAAACACTATTTTAATATGATTTCAAACACATAACATGATGCATATTTTTAAAATATTAGGGGAAAAGCTCTGACCTGCATTGCCCGGGATTCCTCTCAGGATGCCCGCCAGACTTGGCAAAGACCTGCGCCTCCTGCTGTGGTGCATCTTCAGCATGGACACGTACTTATTTCTGATATGCGCCGGAATAATCAAGTTCTCCAAATCCCTCTTTTGGATTTTAGGAACTTCATCCAGTCCAAGTTTCTGCAGCAACGCGTCCTTCATATCCTGGTGCGTAAAAGCCCTGGCGAGCGCGAGGAGCGCGGCGCACAGGACACAAGCGCGGAGAAAATCCATGAATGGAGAGAAGAAAAAATAACTTTAGTGGAACAAGACAGTAAGACAGTAGCACGAGTCACTCAGAGAGACACTCATCTGGCCTTTTATATTGTCGCGGCCTTCCCAGCCGTTCGCACTTTGTCGTTGGGGGCAGGGACCCTTATCAGAACAAAGGTGCGACGATACGGCCCCATCCCAAACAGGATATCTAAGTGGCCATACTTCAAACGGGTGCCATCTATTTCACCATAGCTGCACCAAAACTATGTTTGATGTCTGTTTGGATTAGTTTGCTTTTTGATGCAATTTGTCTCACAAATATGAACATTTTAAAGTGTTTGAGTTTATTTAAATGTCAAATATTTGGTGGAGTTGGGGGGGGGGGGGGGGGGGGGGGTAGTTATAGCTGGATTGGTAAAATGGGGAGGTTTTTTAATTAAGGTATTTTTAATATTAATAGAGGTTCAGACACATTTAGTCACAAAAAGTGAAAGTTTGGCTTTAATCTCGTTGCATTTTGCAACATTTTAACCGTTTTCTTGTCTGAGTCGAGCACAAAAAATGCAGAATGTCCACTTTAGTCGCCTCCACTCTCCTCCAGTTGTGTGTTCCCTGGTGCTACACATGTGCCCCAGACAGACATCTCTTGACCCTGTGAACCTGAAGTGCCCTCTTCTCAGAAGCAGCCTTGTCTACACACAGCCCCACACTCTCCATGTGTACATTCCTCTGGACGATGTCAGGCTGTCCCAGTCTGGCACGACTCTGTCACACAGTGGCCTAATGTCTGTCTGGGTGGCAGTGAAAGCGGTTCCTAATGCAGGAAAAGGTGCAAGAAGAAGATCAGAACAGGAAACCAGCAGTTTGTTCACTTTGGCGTTGGAGTCTTAAGCAGGAGTACAACAGGGCTTTGAAGGAGGAGGGAGACCCGGGGATTAGATGTTGATTCCATGCCCTGTCACCCTTTTCTTGTCCCTCTCCAGCAGATTAAAATTATTAGCCAAACAGACAGTTAATCCAGGGGCCGGGGGGCCGGCGTGGATGTGGATTGGGGCAGGCTCTTCACAGGTTGGTGATTATCTGATTCCATTGCGAGGATTTGCCTTGCCTTTTTTGTCACACAAACATTAGAAGCGGGGTGCTCTCGCTGGCTGCCCAGAAAGGCCCATACAGGCTCCGGTTGTGTATTGGGGCTGTGTTTGCTTAGAGATGTCAGACAGACTGAAGGAGCACACAGGAAGAGCAAATGACAGATGACTGCCAGACCAGCTAAAGCCTGCGAGCTGCCAAAACAGGACAAATTATTAATTAGTACAGGAGAGCTTTTAGCTGGGACACAATGGGAGGATGTGAAATGACTGCAGAGGACTGAATGGATACTGAATGGATATTTCTAATTGCAAGCAAGCATCATGTCTAAGTTGCATGCAAGGTCCTGTTGCATTCAGGTTTTTACCCAGTTAATTACAGCCTGATTCCAAATACAAACCAAGATTTGCATTTTTTTTCTGCAAAAACGTACAGGTAACTCAGTTCATATTAAGCTGCAACATTTGTCTTTAATTATTCTTACATCACTAGACACTTTATTTTATTAGCTAAATGAAAAGTGGTGGATCTAATTAATCTGGCACTGATGAAGCCAATAATGCAATGTGGCCAATCCGGTTATTTCTCAGCTGAGAAAGTAAAGAACTATGCAGAAATATCTGTTTCAACATGATGCCTGTATGCAGAAAGCCTGAATATGATCAACAGCCGACACGGCCTTCAAAGCATCGAGATGAGGTCCAAATAGGTCTGATTGTCTGATGTCAGGATCATCAGCGCAGACATGTAAATTCAAATAGTTCAGTCCAGCCAAAAGCCAGTCTAAGTAGCTGCTCTCCACAGTCCTATGCCATCCCCAGTCCCCTCACATTACAACCCCTAATTTGGGAAATTAAGATGCCATTTGTGTGATATTTCTCAGTCTTTCTTCCTTCCCATGCCAATCAAAGATAAGTTGCAGAGTTCAAAGCTTCATCTGATGCTCCAAAGGTGCCATTTCTTTTCAATCAAAGGCCAAACGAGCTCCTACAATCAACAAGCCAGGTGTTAATTAACATCCAATCATTTGCATTCAAAAGAGCTCCAGTTTATGGGTCATTCCCTTCCATTTGTGGAACATGAAATCCGCCTTTGGCTGCTTGGAGAAACTGCTGTTTGTCAAAACAAAACAAAAAAAAGTGTGCGTGTGTGTGTGTGTGTGGGGGGGGCTGAAAAGGGAAACTGCGATTTTTGTGCATTCATGTCGAGGCTTCTCATTATAGCCGTCACCATGGCAACAAGGCGTCGCTTGATGCATGCTCCAAAAAGTCAATATTGAACTTGTGTTGGTGGTCACCGCAAATTCCTCATTATTCCCAAAGTCAGTCACTTCCTGGCCGCTTTACGTCAAATATTTGGGAGGAATGAAGCACTACTTTGCACCTTAAAAGCTCGTGCAAGACTTTCTTTCTTTCTTTTTTAATGGTAAGTCCTAGCAGTGTGTCTGCGTCAGATCCATCCAGCTGCTTCCAATACTCATCGATCAGTCTGGACAGGAAGCAGAAAGCGCCAGACCCGTGCAGGGACAATGGCTGCTGCTATTATTTCCTCCGCATGTAGATAAACTGCTGCTGGACGATCTAATTGCATTTTCTCGCAGTTAATGACGCGCAATCGGCGCAGAGACTGCGCGTCTTGGGTTTAATCCCTGTGCAGACTTAACCCAATAGGATCAGACGCGATTAGTATGGACTGGCAAGAGATATAGAAATAGAAAATAAATAAACAAAGATAATAACCATGTTGAAAGTTTAAGATTGGGTATAAAGAAGCCAGAAAAATAAGAGAAAAGAACGGGAAAAAAAGACTAAAAGGAGGCAGTTTTATCTGCGGTTATGGAGGATTATTGGAAAAATGATTATGAAAATGTGCCAAGAAAAGACTGATTTAAAAGATAAAATAAAATTGAATGAATGGTTGCAGTAAAGTGTTTTCAACACCAGAGGTCGCTGCTGTGTTGTTTAAAAAGAAAGTCTTTAAAGGGAACTTCCACTCTAAAAGCTATTTATATTTTTCTGCATAATTACCTTCAGTGCTCATAATTTAAAATCAAATCAACTTTATTCATATAAAACCTTTCAAACACAAGTGTATCATTACAAAAGCATTAAAATAAAAAATAGATAAATGTTCCTGCAGTGTACAAGAAGGTCCAGAGTCTCCTCCACCTCCTGAGGAGAGGAAGGTCTTTTGGAGTATGCAGGTTGATGTTAAGGAGGTTTTATGAGTCCATGGTTGCCTCTGCTGTGTCCTCTACGCTGTTGTCTGCTGGGGAGTGAGCAGCACTGACCGGGACAGGAAGAGATTTACAAAGCTGGTCAGAAAGACCAGTTCTGTCCTGGACTTTCCACTGGACTCTGGAGGAGGTGTGTGGAGAGGAGGACGTTTGCAAATTTACATCCATCATGGACACCACTTCTGACCCGCTGCACCAGACTGAGCAGCTCCTTCAGCAGCAGACTGAGACGTCCTCAGTGTTAGACGGACCGCAGATCCTTTATTCCCACCGCTGTCAGACTGTACAACTCATCTGTACAGATGCATATTTCACAGTGTAATTCCTCCGTTATCACTATGTCATCATATTTTATTCACAGTCCACCGTCACCATGTAAAATAGCTTGTGAGGCTGTTTTTACTTACAAGGTTATGAGTATATTTTCTGTTTTATTTATATTTGTTGTGATGCTTGTTCATTTTTGTTCTGTTTGCTTTCTGCACTTTACAGTAAGAGCTGCTGTAACACGTGTTTTTCTCCTCTGTGAGATTAAATAAAGTCTAGTTTATTTATCTAATAATAAAGTTAAGTTTAAGTCTAAAAACAAGTAAATAGAAATATTCTCATTTGTCAAATATTCTTGTTGTCCTGTTGTTGCTACAGCAGTTCAGTTTCCCTCCAGTGATCAATAAAGTTTTTCTGACTCTGATTTCTCAAACTTGAAAAGATAAATTATTATATAGATTGTTATATAATTATTTTGATCATCAATAATGTAAATGTTAATCAATCATTATGATACATAATACTTTTTTTTGTACTGTTAAGTCCCTCTTATTTATTTATTTATTTATTTATTTATTTATTTATTCATAAAGTACTTAGAAATCAAAGACAAAACTAATAATATAAAATATCCCTATTAAGACAGTCTTAAATCACAAATATAAAAAATTAACAACAAAAATCAATCAAAACAACAAAAGAAAACAAATAACTATGATCAATGTCTACCATAGTGGTAAAACCCAAATGGAAAAGATTGTAACATATGAAAATGCAAACATGTCCAGTTGTATTCTGTTACAAAGATCCATCATTTGTGACTGAAGTTGTGCTAAAAGGGGGAAATATCTTCAAAAATCCCTAAAAATGTAAATAAAAAATGCAAATAAATGAACAAATGAGAATTAAAACAAGTTAAAACAGTATATAAAATTATCATAAGTTTTATTAAGGGGTAGTTTTTTAAGAAGCAAACTATTTCTACTGGAAAAGAGCCTAAAAACCATGGTCATGTGTCCAGTTCTGGATTATATATATATATATATATATATATATATATATATATATATATATATATATATATATATATATATATATATATATATATATATATATATATATATACATATATATATATATATATATATACACACACACATAAATATACATATATACATATAAACCGTTTCTGAGACATTTTGCATCACTTTATGGCAGAAACTTTACTCAAAACTCTGTTGTAACCACGAGATACTGGTCTTGTGCCCCTGGTGGACACCAGAAAGATTAGACAATAAGTTTGACCTATCATGGTAACAAATAGTAAAAATACCATCACGGCAGGTGTGTGATCCTTGAATTGACCAATAAATGTCCTGGTTCAATTAGAGCTGGTGTTTAAACAGTTGTCCTCATCATGCTGTTCACATTTTGACATCATGAGACCAAGACGACACCTAACAATGGAACAACAGTCCCTTGTCACTGCGATGCTTCAAACAGGACGTTCTCAGACAGAAGTGGCCACTGAGCTTGGAGTGTCACAGTGTGTCATCAGCAGGTTGCAACAGAGATATGGAGAGACTGGAAGAGTCACAGAAAGGCCTAGAAGTGGACGTCCTTTGGCCACATCCCGTGCTGATGACCGCTACATTGTGAGCACTGCCCTGAGAAAGCGGATGATGAATGCCACTCAACTCCAGGCACGTTTAAGAGAGGTGAGAGGCACCCAAGTGTCACGTCAGACCATTGGAAACCGTTTCCATCAGCGTGGTCTGCGTACTAGACGACCTGCACGGGTACCTGACCACACCACCAGGCACAGGCATCATCGTCTTGCATGGGCCAGGGAGCATTTACGCTGGACGAGGAACCAGTGGGCCTCAGTGCTGTTCTCTGATGAAAGTCGATTCACACTGAGCAGAAATGATGGCCGGCAACGATGTTGGAGACGTCAGGGAGAGCGCTATGCATCAGCCACTGTTGTCACCAGGCGAGCTTTTGGTGATGGCGGTGTTACAGTGTGGGCAGGGGTGTCCACTTGGTACAGAACTGCCCTACACTTTGTGAATGGTACAGTGACAAGCCCATACTACCTGAATAACATCATTAATCCAGTGATTGTGCCCCTACATGAACAGCACAGGCCTAATTTCATCTTCATGGACGACAATGCTCCTGCTCATCGAGGCCGCATCATCAGGGAACGGCTGTTGGAGACTGGTGTACCTCAAATGGAACGGCCTGCACTCTCTCCAGACCTGAATCCCATTGAAAACCTGTGGGATCAGCTGAGCCGTCGTGTAGAGGCTCGAAACCCTGCACCCCAGAACCTCAATGACCTGAGGGCTGCCCTTCAAGAAGAGTGGGATGCCATGCCTCAGCAGGCAATAAGTTGCCTTGTGAACAGCATGAGACGTCGTTGTCAAGCTGTAATTGATGCTCAAGGGCACATGACCAGATATTGAGACGTTCAAATTTTTTGTTGTGGTGTAACTACCATTGTTGTTACCTTTTGTGTTGAATAAATTTTTTGAGATGAGGAAATCAGTAGTGCATCCTTCTACTTAAATGTCTTACTTTTATGATATTATATCACTGTAGCATGAACATATTGCATTTTCCATAAATTTCACCTGAAAGCCAAATATCCCTATCTTTTGTGAGTAGTGTGTGTGTGTGTATATATATATATATATATATATATATATATATATATATATATACACCTTTTTTTTTTCTTTTCAGATTTTGTTAAAGAGTCAAATAAAAACTTCAGATTTTAAAAAATCTGCCCAGTGAGTCTAAGGTTGGGCTTCATGCTTCACCAAAACCTGTCTAGACCCTCCCTGGTTACCTTTATTTACCTGAATAACACTTATAATGTTGAAATACTGTAAATCTTCCCATGCGGGACGTCACAAATGTCACCGTGCACTTGTTTCTCTTTCACATTTCCTGCAACAGAATGCATAAGTTAGGCGTCATATCATCATAACTGCTGTTTATGTTACTTAATTTCCAGAATACATGCATGAAATGACTTTAAACACATCACAACTTGGATAAAAAGACAATATATTAAATATTGGACCATTTATAGTGTACACGTGTGTTTATTGTTGAAATAAGTTGTAATGAGGCAACAACACACATGTAATCCTTTAAAACCAGACCTACCTGTGGTGGAAGTCACTGGCTCAGAAATGCCTCTGAAAACCATCATCATTCATGACTACATTAAGTTTCACCTAAAATTAAGTTTTTTCAGGGAAGGTCTTGCTTATTTTAGCAGAATGTGGAGCAGTTAATCTGTAAAAGTCCAGTCCATCGTGTTTGCACATTTCAGCAAATCACTGCACCTTTTTCTTGGCAGCATATAAAGAACTTAGGGACGGCTCGAGGCCTCAAAAGTACCTGTGTGTTACGTAAACAGAAACAATAATCAGTTATCATCATTGAACAATTTGCATTTACATTAAACTGCACGGCTCAGTGTGTTTAAATACATCAAGATTATGTTGGAGTCGTTTTTTCCTTCAATAAGAGATCTGCTTGTGATCTGTCGTGCACTCAATACGGAGCCAAAATGTTGTGAAATATGTTCATTTTTCAGTATTTATAGTAATTATGTGAATATGTTAATAGTACATAAATGTGCTTTCACACAAGCATTTCCAAACCATTACAAGGATTAATGTAAAAGAGGGTTTGGAATAAACTGAAGTGTGATTTTAGAGTTTCATCTTTGCTTTAAAGCTTGTTTTCAGTCCGTAATCTGTATGCAGAGTTGTTTCATCTCTCTGCATCGGAAGAAAAACTGCAGCAAGCTTCACCTCATCACTTACTGTCTGAATGATAGAAATCACATGCTGGTCTTTGGTGTGGGACACATTGAGATCCACCGACACACACACACACACACAGGGCTCTGTGTGTGTGCCCTCCCTCTCCCCAGAGAGTCAGCTGCTGTGCAGGGTTGTTAATCATTAACAGATGTACTTTGAGCACTGATAAGCAGCACACTTCAAAAGGATGAAGCATTTCCACACATAAAAATAACCATTTTTCCATGCAGAGTAATGTGAGTTTGATGGTCAACCACGTCGGTAGATGTACTAAAGAATCAACACAATGTGCAGTTATGTGACCGCTTGCAGATAGTTTGCTTAACTGACTTCAGTCCCAAGCAGTTTGCGATCCATCTACACTGATATGGTTTTGCTCTCAGTATTAAACCTCATTAAGAAGCAGAGAATTTAAATATGGAGCATCTTTGCTATTCAGACAGATGGAAAAGGCAAAGTGTAAGAAGTGCAATTTCTTCTTATTCCAAAGTGCAGACAGACATTCACAAATCTCTCTCTCTTTATATATATATATATATATATATATATATATATATATATATATATATATATATATATATATATTTGTGCTCATATGTATTCATACCCCTTTCATTAAAGAAAAGGCTAAATTTACAACAGTCCCTAAAATAACTGGAGACTTAAAAAATGAACAATAACCAAAAATTTGCAAAAGTATAATTTAGTAATATAAGACACTGTTTTTCCATTTAATTGAGTTGAAGAAAGAAAAATAAAACAAACAAACAAATTGGTCCTGGACATATTAGAGCACTTTTCTGTTGAACAGTGGGAGAAAATACCTGTCAACAGGTGCAGAAGTCTGACTGAGAGGAACAAAAAACACCTGACTGGAGCGGAAACATTACAGGATTGTTCAACAAAATATTAGTTTATGAGTGATGTAATATGTAATAAATTATCTTATTTGTTTGCTTTAAAAAAAAAATTCTATTGAACCAGAATTAGAAAATAATGCAATGATTTTCATTAAAATTTTATTTATTATTACTTTAGTCAATTTCAGCTTATTTTACAGGCAGCTGTTTTTTCCATTCTTTAATGAAAGGGGATGAATAAATATGAACACAACTGTATCTATCTAAATATCTATCTATACATCTGTGTGTGTGTGTGTGTTGTGTGTGACCATTCCTCTTATTTAAATTGCATGTCTGACATCTGCATGCTGCAGCTGAGTAAATAAATAAATAAATAAAAAGAAGTGTGGTTGCAGACTTTCTATTCTAATACAAATGCTTGACTCACGTGCAGCTTCACCCATTTGCATTAATTTAACCCACATTCCCACTTTGGTTCAGGTGTTTGGCCTGTAAACGTGGCTGACTGGATCAGCTTCCAGGTCTCAGGCCAGGTTGCACTGACGCAGGACACACCACTGCGCACGCATGTCTCCATATATTCTGTGTTGCTTCCAGTTAAAGCCACAGTAGTGAGGGAAAATGTGTCCTCTTTGCACCCCACCAGCAGCAGACAGACAGACAACCCGCAGTTTCCATTCACAATATTGACAGCCCTCACTAACGCATTCACCCCCCCTCTGCACAGCAGATGCTGTGACGGGCGCCATGATGATGATCTGGGATTTTGCCTGCAGCAGCCACCAGAGATGCTCCCACGGGAAAAGATGTGCTGCTGCCTGTTAAAGAATTGCGCCGGAACCTGGCAAAGATGGCGGGTTAAGCTTTAGCACTCTGCGCATGCGTTGAAGTCAACTAACGTAAAAAAATTCAGGCGACTTAAATAATTTCGCTTCCTTAAAGCTACATTAAGCTTGTAAATTCAACTTTTTTGCGTGTTTATGGAAGACTGATAGATAAGCACCTGTTTAGAAGTACTTTTTGTGTTATTTCGAGACTAATTTCCCATGATTCCTAGCGGCGTTACGGGAAGAGGTGTGTACTTGACGGTCTCCTCTGCGGACAGTCTCTGGCAGCGAGCTGCTGGGAGCCTGGCTGTGCAAAGACGGCGAGAAGCGACCGACCGGCGGGGGAGGCAAAGGAAAGGACAAGGGGGGACTTTAGGCTTTATCTGGAATAAGCAAGACTAGATACAGTTTTCCTCTTGACGCGAAACCAGCTTCTCCATAACCTTAAGAAAAAAAAGGACCTGCATTTTTTTTTTTTATTTGGCTTTTTTTTTTTTACGGCTAACTTGTGAAACTCTTGAAACTAGTCGTGGTTTTCCAACTAGTGAAGGAACTAAAGAGACATTTGGTTTCTGGACGAAGAATGGGATTTAAAGAACAGTGAGTTGTGAAAACAGGGGGGATATTTTCCCAATTGGATATATATATATATATATATATATATATTAAAAAAAAAAAAAAGAAAAAAAGAAAGAGGAGACACCCGAAACATTGTGGCAAGAGGAGGAATCCTGCCAAGCCTTTTCCTAAAAGCGCGTCTTGCATGTCAGCTGTTTGGGTGGAAAAAATGGGGGAAATGATGGCATTTAGGAGCAGAGAAAAGTAAGGTTAATGTTAGTTCTGTGGCTAGCTGATAGCTAACCTAGCAGGCAGCTTACTAAGCCTGTGTCGTCCTGCCATTCCTGGAGCAGAGGAGGGGCTTTGTAGCATTGCAGATCTGCCTTGCATTTCAGGGTTTGCTGGGAAGAATGGAGACTCCAAAACATCCACCACAGCAACAACTCAGGGAGCTCTGTTAAAAAGACATCGAGTCTTTTCTTTAGAATTATTTATACAAGCAGAAAACTGCCAGCAAGCATTGATATCCTTGAAATCTAGCAGCCCGGGGCAGCCAGGGTCTGTAATTGTGACGAGCTTACTTGTTTTCTGCACCCTGTGGGGATAGGTGGTTAAAAAAAAAAATGGGGAAGTGCACATCTTACCCACCTTTTAGATGCTGGATCTTTAAAGGGAGACCATGAAAAGGTGGATTTTAACGAATTAACCCCGGCTTGTCCTCAACACAAAGTTTTTTTTTTTTGTTTTGTTTTTTTTTGTTTTACCCCCCCATTTTATTTTCGAGGCATCCTCAAGGTGAGAGAAGTTGTTTGCAGGCAAGCCGAGGAGGTGTTGGTTCATTTTGCCCTCCATCTCCCTCCGTCATCATTACTTTAAAGAGCAAGAAGCCGGAATAAACATGTCGGGAGAGGTGCGTTTGAAGAAGCTGGAGAAGCTGATCCTGGACGGACCAGTGCAGTCTAATGCCCAGTGTCTGAGTGTGGAAACCCTGCTGGATATCCTGGTCTGCCTGTATGATGAGTGCAACAACTCCCCCCTCAGAAGGGAGAAAAATATCCTGGAGTTTCTGGACTGGGGTGAGTTTTCCCATGTATTTTTTTTTTTTTTTTTTTTTGTTTGTTTATTTATATCTCCCCCTGTTTGGCTTGTGCATCCAGCCTTCCCTGCCTCTTTGGTAAGATGATAAGCTACTAAATGCTGGTGGTGCAGTGGCCCTCCCTTCACCATCACATTCCTTTTATAGTAGTGAGACTCACTTCTTGCTCTCTCTCATCTCACACAGAAAGCCTCCCTGAAACTAAAAGCAAAAGCAGCTACATCCTTGTGTAATAAAGTTCTGCAAGAGCGGCTCATAAACACAAGTTTAGGCAGCTGAGAGAGTGGAAGACCTCCAGCAGATCCATGTAGACCCAGCAGATCTAGTAAAGATGTCTTTTCCTTCAGGTCAACGTTTGTTCATACCACCTTACATCAAGTTGATTCTAGGTCGGTTTAGCCTCCTTTACTTCTAGAGGGTGGGAAAATCGAATCGAAAATCGGGATTTTTTTGCTCGACAATTTTAAAATCAATTTTTTTTTTTTTTAAACGATTTTTTCCCCAAATAAATAAAATTGTATAGTTCTATTTGAAATTTTTTGTTATTTTTAATATTTTTATTGATCTTTTTACTTGTCTTCTTGAGCATTTTAGCAGCAGAATGATGGTCTGGCTACTCTGTTGTTTTTTCCTTATAGAAAGCAAGAAAAATGATGAGCAAAAAAAAATGTTTTATACATTTATTTTGGTTTTAATCTCCAAAAATGAGCAATAAATCGAATATGAATCGAATGAGGACAAAAGCATATCGTCAGAGCTCTATTTACTTCCTCTGCTGTCACTTTTTTCTCTCTGTAAGGCTGTAGGTGAATGGAAGTTAAGTTTTTTTTGTAACTAGGTGAGAAAAAGCAAAACACAGGAGGCAATAGGACCACACACAGACAATATGATCCTTTTGCTTTGCCAGAAGGACTCTTGTTTGTGCATGTGTGTGTGTGTGTGTGTGTGTGTGTGTGTGTGTGTGTGTGTGTGTGTGTGTGTGTGTGACAGTGGGGTTTGGTTTGTGCATGAAGCAGGAATGTGAACAACTCACCTTTTTTTTTTTTCTACTTCATGTATTGCAGAGGCCCCAGCTAGCTGCCAGAGCATGCCTGGCTGGCCCCGCTCGTCTTTTTTGAAAGAGGTGCAGCAGTGTCGAGGCAGAGCTGCAGCAAATATTTCCTCTCACAGAAACATGAATCAAGACCAATTAATAATACATGCGGCAATAAGAAACCGAAGCAAAGCAGCGTTTGGTTGCTGCATTTGCTGACTTTTCTTTTTTTTCTTTTGTTTGTCTGACTTTTAATTTCTGAAACGGTTTGGGTTACAAGGTTAAACAGTCAGCAGTCAAGCCGCGTGACAGACAGACAGACAGACAGACAGACAGACAGACGGGATGCTGGTGAGATCAGTCAAATGGCGTGAGATTTTGGCTGTGGCTGGTATTTTGGTCTGCCTCGCCAGCCGCCATCTGGACAACCCATCCTGTGCTAAAAAATGGCCCTGAAGTAGCTGAATTTAGTTGATTTTTTTCCTCTGTATTTGGATAAAAAAAAGTACTTTATACACGTGTGCTGGTTCTTTAAGGGCAGTTCTGGCTACATTTGTTCGTCCTCAGCTGATCTGCAGCATCTGGCCGGCCGCGTAACAATGCCAGCGTGCGCCCTGGCCTTTAAGGAGAAGCCCGGCGCCAAGTGCTGACTTCATCCTGACATTTCCTCGCTTTGACACGAGAAACTCTGCCTGGGCTCGGCCAGACACAACACACAGACCGTCACACACCAAGCCGTCACAACTGACCAGAGGTCCCACGTTGCTGGTCGATCAAATGACCCACATGTGTATAAATCACATAAATACGTTCGAGCTGAGTTTAGTTGTTTAAATAAAAACAAAGTGTTTTTTTTAACCAGAAATCTCTGATAACAGAAGAATTTTAGCGCAGTTTTCTGGGTTTATCAGGTGTATCGTTTCCTCTGAGGCGCAGATGGTTTCCAAACACTTGATTGGCTATTGATTTGCCCTTTTTAAGCGTTTTTTTTTTTTTTTTAGGCAGGTGAGGGTTCCTGCTGACCCAGTGAGCTGCCAGGCCTTTATCATGATGAAGATGCTGATGAATGACGATTTCCAGCTCATAACTGTGATAGTTTTCTGACTCAGAACTAAGCTGACAGTTTTTAAGGAGTGTGTTTACCCTGTAAACTCTGCTACGTCGACGGCACCCCCAGGCGTTATTGTTTATATTGTCATAGTGTGTAAGCTCTGTGGGGCAAATTTGATGGATAGCTTACGCTTTAGGTGATCTATGGAGGTTTCCCAGGTATTTATATCCCGACCAGGAGGTGAACAATCCAGCCACAATATGCAGCGTTTATTAACAGATACTGTGGTAAATCAATGATTACACAGTTATTTATCACGTTTTTATAATAAAAAAGGATCCCTAAAGCGACTATGTTGCTAAGGGACCTCTAGTTTGACCTAGAAATTATGATGAAGTCACTTTCTGTCAAACTTTTAACCAACAGGATGGTGTAAATTGACAGTAATGTCCAATCAGGAGCGGCCAAAGATCAACAGCTGAGCAGGAAAATGCACGTCTGTCTGAAAAGGAGGAAAAAACTGTGGCTGGAATGAACCTACAAAGATGTTTCTGAGGCCAAAAAACAAACTGAATTGGACTTTTCTGAGGATAGTTGGTAAATAGTAGCGTAAAGAAGATTATGTAGATTGTAAATAGTTGTGTGTTTGTTTAAATTAGGGATGCACCGATCCACTTTTTGGGAGTTTCGATCCGATACCGCTATCTGAAATTTGAATATCTACCGATACCAAATCTGTTTATGTGAACATTATTGTGACTATGGTTATTATTGCTGTTATAACTGTGTAAGATTTCATTAGGTTGTAATAAATGACCCATCCTTTCTGAAGTTACCTCACCAATACAAATATAATAACATTACAGATCTAACAATTTCAACAAGTTTTATTCTGATTTGGCACATTTTACCTAAACACAGCTATAAATGTGGTTTTGAAACAAAGATCCAGCTTTTAGTGCCGTGTTCCTCGTCGCATGCGGTTCACTGACTCTTGACTTGCAGCTCGTGAAGCAGCCATTGGCTTTCTGAAAATGCATCTAAACAAGTCATAATGATCCTCAACGCTGCAGTTCTCTCCACAAACAAGAACTGCAGGCTGCTTGCAGAAACTTTGCTGTCCTAACGGCTCTAACTGACCCTGTCAGAGTTGCAGGTTTTAGCTGATTTCAGCTGCATCGAACTCAGCCAAAGAGCTGCTCCGTCGGTAGGCATTGTTGTATTTTCACCATATACTGTTGCATAAGAACGCCATTACTTGTGCAATATTTAGGATAACCATTCCTTGCTAAAAAGCTGAATGTTACTGGTTTGGCAACGTAGCAGGATACGAAGTGTGGGAACGCTTTTTTTGTGGGGTTGGGCGGCTCTCCTCCTGTCTTGGTATATTTAGTGCGTCTCTTGTTGAATTAACAGTGAGGATCACTGTTTTAGTGTAACAAAAAATGTCACATTTTAACATTTAAGGCATTTATTTCTTTTAAAACATGTCCAAAGCTTGTCATCAAACACATCTGAGCTGGCTTGACTAGTGTGGTATCGGTTGTGGCATCGGAACTTATATTAATATCAAGTACGAATACACACGCTTGGTATTGAGTCAATACTGATACTGAATTTATTACTGGTAATAAATTCCGTTTAGCTCTTTTAGTTGGTCTTCATGGAGCTAATATGTATTGATTGTACTCATTGTGCATCATTTAAGCCTCATGAACTGACAACTGAGGCTGTCCCGAAGACATTATGCCGGGATGTTGACTGAGATTAAACCAGTTGAGCTTCTATATGCAGTTTTACGAAAAAGAAAAAAAAAAAAAAAAGGAAAAAAGTTGTGCAAAAACAGGAAGAAAAAAAAAAAGAAAAGCTTGAACTTTTCAGGGTTATTATGATCTCCTTTGCGTCTGTGCGGTTCTTCATGAGGCAGTTCCGTGCAGGTCGCACCAGGTTGCTGTCATGAAGCCACCACTGTTCCCATGTGGCTGTTCATACGCACTAGTTTGCTTGAGCATGTAGACTGTTTCTCACACAAACCAGTTTGTCTTACTGGTTCACCAGTCCACTGCTACACTTGTACACAAGATGCATTTGCACCATAAAGCCTCATCAGTTCTGCCTCGACGGAACTGATGGAAGTGACATCTTTGGGGAGCTGATCTGCAAATGCTGCAGTTGCATCACAAGTTCAACAAGCAGTGAGGCGAGTTGTTGCAGCACAGACAAGGTGCTTATGGTGTAAAAAGTTGGGAAAACTCATGGTTTTCCTCATAAAATGTCAAAGAATTCTTGTCAGTCGTTTTCCAGACTATTTATTTTAACTGAGTTTGTAGTAATTTTTTATTTCTCAGTTTACTGACTGGTCATGATCCCGTCAACCCTTCTGTCATGCTGTAAAAATAAAACAAAAACACTTGCAGGACCTTTACAGGGAGCTAGAACAGATATGACAACGTTTTTTATTTTAGTTTTAGTAGCATTATGACTAAGGGCGCAGTCACATCAGCTTTTTTTATTTGAATCCGGGTCCATTAGCTCGGAGAGTTGCTTTGTTTGGGGAAACGGGAATGTGCCAAATAAATTCTGATACGGATCAAAGGAGCGAACTCGGTCCACCTACAAACTAGGGCTGCACAATTAATCGGATTTTGATCGTGATCACGATTTTGATGGCCACAATTAAATTAACCTGATCGTCAACGATATTTACATTCAGAACCCGAGCTCTGCTCAGGTTCTCCACCAGTAGTCTGCCAACCACCAGGGGGCGAACGTGCGGGTAAAGCTTCATTAAGCTGCCTAAATACCAACAGGAGGGGTAAGATCGCGCTTCCGCATTTTTCCTGTTGCAGGTAAAACGGATTGTTTTGATTAAAAGGCTGATCAAGGTGGTAAAAATATAAACATTTTGACAACACGTGGCATTAAAATACACAAACCCCACCGCGTGCACAACCTGCACTGGTGCGGACGAAGTTTCTTGTAAAAGGGGTGCTATTATGGTATTTGGAGTTTTCTGAGCTTTCTACAGTGTTACAGTGTTGAATCCTCATCAGACATGTGAACGGCACTGTTTTTTATCACCTAAACGAATGTTTGAATTTGAGTTTGAGTTCCAGCACTCTCTCCGTTCTGTTTCCATGGCGACGAAAAACGCGTCGTTTTAGAAAGTTTTTTCTACTTTGAAATCCATGTGACGTCCCGGGGGATAAGGTTCGCTGATTGGTTACCTTCTACTGGTTAACAAGGGCATGTACAAATACATCAGGCGGGTGGAAAACGTGGGATAAAGTTATTTCCAACAATGGCTGGTGAGTTTCCCAAAGAGAGACATCCTGCTGCATTCGTTGCTGTGGGTTGCTGTTTTCCACTTCGTTTTCAGGCTCTGATTCAGGTTCCAACATGTAGGGCTGTATGCTATGTGTTGACATTGTATTTTGTCTTTTTTTTTTATTGAGTTCATATTAGCCTAATCCTTCAGTTTATGAGACGTTACAATGACGGTGAAAGCAGGTGCGGTGCGCGCTTCTGATGTAGTGCAGTGGCGGGAGGCGGGGCTTAATGCGGAAGAGTCTCAATCCACTCGTTTTGGCCGCAGGCTGATCTGACAGCCTACGGAGAGGGTCGGTCTGAAGTAAATAAAGCCATTTGTGACAATAACTCCATCAATCCCAGCCCTTCTGGTCTCAGAAATAAAAATAAATTAGCCTAAAATGCACATAATAGTTCCACTTTAAATATGGAATAACCAGCTTCATTGCACAAACATCGCCGTCCTCCCGGTTTCAGATGAAGCCTCTTGTGGAAGATGTAACTAGCTTTAGACAGATGAGAGCAAGTCATGTCGAGAATGGAAATTGGTGCAATAAAAATACATGTTTTTACTTACACAATGAATTATCGTGATTATTAATTGTGATTACAATATAGATCAAAATAATCGTGAATATTATTTTGGTTTATAATCTTGCAGTTATACTACAAACGCAGGTCTTTCTATGTTTCAAGCAGACCAAATACAGGAAGCGGACTACAAAAAAAGCATTGCATTGTGGGTAAATACGTAGCGATGGCGTTAAGGGTCCTCTGCTTCATCTGTTGTTCATACTGTGTCCATTGTTGCAATTTATTTCTGCAGTATACTTGCATAAGACACAATAAAAACCCAAACACCGATAGTTTTCTTCTTCACGTGGGTCTTGTCCTCTCTTTTGCTAAATGCCAGTGCAGCGCCACCTTTGGTGGGAATGGGGATATGTTATTCTAATGGTTTAAAATAGGTGTTTCTATGTTTTTGTGGGAGAAATAAAAGAAAATAAAGTGTAAAATCTTGTGTAAAAGGGTGAAATAAGTTAACCTGGTGCGGTTTTAGAACTGTGATAAGACACATCCACCAGACAGCAGACCACACCTTTGTGACATAGCCAGCAACTAAATTGTGGTGGAATTGAGGCCAAGTCTCATCTTGTCCTCAAAAGTTTAGAGTGTGACGCCACTCCCATGTTTTCTTTTTTTCTTGGCAGAACATCCAGCCACGGGGTCAAAGGGAAAAAAAATCACACCTGTTAAGCATGCAGCTCTTTTTTTTTTTCTCTCTGTTAGCTAAAAGCTTACTGAGAAAGTGATACAGTACAATACAAGCTGCCCACTTTTAGCTTGTTATTAACATGTTGGAAAAAAGTTTGAATGTGGGAGTGATGAAATCTAAGAGCTCTATAAGTTGAGAGTGGCCCACCTTTGTTTGCTACAAAGAGGCCGCACCTCGCAGCCGTTTGTTCCTAGAAAAGACTCGGCGTTGTGGCGCAGTCACTGCTACGTTTTTAGCTACTTCAGCCACAGCTGCAACAAAGGTACCAGCTTTTCTTCCCAGGAATCTATATGAGCCTGAGAAGAAGACAAACATTCGTGTTGGGTTTGCTTTCCTTCTTGTTTGGTGACCTCATTTCAGCTGAAATGGAGACCCCTACATAACCTGCAGCCACGGTGGTGGTGGGGGGGGAGTGAACACGGGAAAGTACACTGTAGCCTGACTCCTCATCTATGCCGCGTCTTCTAAACCTTATCAATCATTCCTCTTATCTGCAATTCCCGTCCATTAAATGGTGTCGGATTAGACCGAGTGTTTCCGTATCAGCAGTTATCGCTGCAACTTTGCAGAGTTAATATCAAACTTCAGTCTGAATAAGAACGCCTACACGTGGAAGAGGCGTTTCTCTGTGAATAATGAATAATGGATTCATCACATTGATCCATTTCTTACGTGGGTTGCTGTTGAAATATTGTTAAAACACAAGCAGTGACTCCTGCTGAGATGGATCACGGTTGGAGATTCAGTGGAAGAAATGGAAGTTTTCCAGTTTGACCCATCGGTACCAGCTCCGTTCTGCTGCTTCGCGGCTCGGAGGAGCGATCTGCTGGGTGGCTGAATGAGAACGGGCAGCTGTGCCAGGCCACAGTTGGCAAACATGGGGGAGGCTGCCTGACCTTTTCTCAATTCAGACTCCATGTTAGCCCACAGTGGCCAGCTGTTCAGCTGCAGCTGATGTGTGCTCCACCCTGCGAGGCTTTCATTGGCAGCCTTACACACAACTCGCACGGGAGACACAAACACACACATTATTGTGGTTTAGCCTAACTGGGCTATCTCACACTGTGCAGGCTGGAGTTCCTCCCTGTTCCCGTCGCAGAACGGAGCAGTAGAGCTGCCGCTGCATCTGTAAAAATGTAAAGAAAATCACATTTTCTGCATGGCGTTTGCTCGCTCCGTAGCCCCGCCGGCATGATCAGCGTGTGTTTAGGTCCATTCAACGTGATGGGAAGCTGCTTCTGCTGGGTTGTAAGGCAGGAAATGTACTTCAATGCTGTGATTGATGAGAAGGACTTGGCGACTGAGTGGAGATTTGATTGTGAAACTGAGTTTTTATTGTGTTTCGGTCAAGGTCAGGGTGATTTTAGATGAAAATAAGCCATAAAAAGTTAAGTAACTCCTAAAATGTTTGTATTTCATGAGTTAAAACTGGAATGTGAGTGGTGTTGGGTAAAGTCAAAGCCAGCGCCATCAGCAGAGGCATCCATACGTCTGTGGATCACTGCTACTCCTACACAAGCCTGTTCTGTCTGGACATCCTTGTTCCCAGTTTGGCCATTTCCTGCGTGGCTGTCCACTGACTGGTGGGCTCAGAGAGCAGGAAGGACCCAGCGAGTACATGATGTCATACGAGGAAGTGGGACAGCTGCATCTCATTGTGTGTCACTCATGTCCAAACTTTTGGTGTTGTTGTGGGAAACACAAGGTCACTCTGTGTGTTTCTTTGTTTCACACCAGTTTACAGAAGCCTCTGTGATCATTCCAACACTCGGGAACTCCTGCAGTCTCTCTTTTTCACACACGCATGTGCAGAGCTGCTTCTATTGTCCATGGCAAAGGGGCCCATGTATCCTCTTCTCCCCCAGACTTCTGTGTCCCAAAGGGGGAACTCCGGCCGTCGCTTGGACTATATTTATCTCTCTGTACCTCCTTGTTTTATTAACTCTGTCAAAATGAACCCAGCAACTCCCTACACTCAGAGAGCTGTGTAAGTGCAGGCGTTACTGGCATATGTGTTCATATTTCTGTAAAATTGCTGCATGTTGTCATGTTTTTTCAGACCTTTTTCCCGAAGCGCTTGAGGTGAATGAGTTTGGGTAGCTTGTTTGTAGCGTAGCCGCACCGCTACAGTGGAGCTCGAGTGTGTTGTCTACCTTCTGTTTAATAAGGAAACAAATGCAGCTGTTGCTGAACTGAGCTGAAATTGGGAAAAAATATAAATAAAATAAAATTAGAATGAAAATCTTGACATTGCTTTTAGGTGGTGGTTCAACAGAAATGCAAGAAAACGAACTTGATGAGACCTGAAAAGTGCCGGAGATGTGTTCACTGTGATCGGGTGTTTTCTGTAACTCTGTCAGACTTCTGCACCTCTTGGTGAGAAAATCAAATCGAAAACTTGAAAATTGGGATTTTTTGCTTTTTTCAAATAATCCATTATGAAATTTTTATTGTTTTTATTGATGTTTTTATTCGTCTTCTTGGGTATTATAGCAGCAGAATGATGATCTGGCTGCTCTCTCGTTTTTTTCCTCATTGAAATCAAGAAAAATAAGCAAAAAAAAAAGTTTTATACAGTTTTTTATCAGCAATATCGAATTGCAATTTAAATCGAATTTTCACCCAAAAAAATCTGAATCAAATCGAATCGGGACAAAAGGATATCCTCAGAGCTCTATCCTCTCGGCAGGCGTTCAGGCCCACTGCTCATCAGCAAGGTGCTGCATGTCGTCTGGGACGGGTTTATTCTTCTTTTCAACCACAGTTCAACAGCAGTCTTTCTTTTTACTAAAAAAACAGATAATAATTTAGCGAATTTTAATTATTACTTTTTCAGCTTCTACATATTTGATATTTGAGTAAATTTAGCCTTTTGTTTAATGGCAGGATGCCACCCAAGCATAGCTGGATGAGACTGGCATCTAAAGAATAAGACTATTTATAAGAATATTTTATTTTAGTTTTTATTTCTTTTTTTATTTTATTTAAAATGTATTTAATTTTTATAAATTTAAATTTATTTTATTTATTTATTTATTTTTTTTAAAAGAATAAGATAATAGAACAGTATGGAGTCTTTACCCCAACAAAAAGAAAAATTCAGATAACCTGTCTTCCTTTCCTTTCCTTTCCTCTCCTTTCCTTTCCTTCGCTACATTTCAGCATCTGGATGCTGGAACGTGGCCTTCGGGAACATTGGGTCAGTCTGTCTGGAAGCTTTGTAGGCAGATAAATGGCTGCTGCTAATTGTGATGTGTCATCAGAAAGCAGCGGGGGAAAGGGTTGGCTTTCCTCCTCCGTCTCCCAGAAGTCTCTGCAGCTCAGGTCATTAGCTGGCCTATCAGGACCCTTGGGATCTGACTGCAAATGCCCCCCCCCCCCCCCCCCCCCCCCCTTTCTTTTTTCTTTTATACTTTACCTTTACTTCTCCTCCTCCCATCCCTTTCTTCTTCCCTGGCTCATTCTTTCCCCCACAGTGCCTGGAAGCTGGCTTCGGCTGACCTCCTCTGGGCCATCCGTCACTCTTATTGGTGATGTCGGCTGCTTTTGCCCCGTTATTTACGTTTATTGCTGCAGTTTGAAAACGAAATGATGGACCAGAAGTGTGACGATATGGATGCAGTGCGGTTCTGCTCTGGGTATTTCTAAGCATGTTGGTCTTCAGTTCAGAGCGGTTCGAAAGCTCTGATTTCCCTTGTTCTTTTTGCTGCTTTTCAACAGCAAATCAGAGGGAAATGAACCCCAACACGAGTAAAAACGCTCCGTTCCCTCGACCTTTCGGGTTTGAAATGGTTCCACGTCCAGCTGGCGGGCACTGCCGGCTGGCACGGTTTTGTCCTCCCTGAACTGTGCATCGGTGACTGGGAATCGAGCCACAATGAGAAAGAAAAAGCCGTTATTTTTTTCTGAAAATGTACAACAGCGACATTTCTTAATGAAGTTATTCATAAAAACTGTGAGGATCCAAACACAGAGAGGGGATTAAAAGGCTTTTATCTTCATATGTGCTCAGTCAGCGCCGCGTATTCTCCACGACCGATGCAGAAAGAAGCTTAATAAAATGTGGGACATTCCTATACTGGTCAAAACTTCATGTTAGCCTACATATAATCCCGGGATTAGGCGGCTGGCCAGTAGCTGGAGATGTTTTTCAGCTTCCATATGTTTCTAAAAGATGCAATGTGACGTATAAAATGATGTTTTTAAAGTAAAAAAAATCTATTAATCTGATTTGTATTGTAGTGGATAATCTATGTAATGGCTTTGTGCCTGGTACTCTGCTGTCTTCACTGCTCTTCAAACCTCAGGAGCTTCATCAGGACACAAACTAGCAAATTAGTTGGGTAATTGTGCAACATGTGGCCTTCTGGTCCTTTCTGTCGCACAATGTGTCTCTCACACACAAAAAGGACCATTTCTAGTGTGGAGATGCTTAAAAATGCGACTCAGCACTGCTTGTTTTGAAGCTTTATGCCCGTACTTGATGCACACATGGAAGAAAACACTTTTTCATGCTTTGTGTTCAGTTTCTATGGATGCTGTTTGGATATAACTTCTCATTAGCTTTAGCACTGGACTGCATCTCACTTCAGATGTTCTTTCTAAGCTGTTAGTCATGCAGGGCTCTTAATATGTTTTATTAATGAGGAATTTCTCGTTGTACCAGCTCTGAAACTTTGGTATTTGTATTACCTATATGTGGGGGGGAAAAAAAATCCTAGATTGAGTTGTAAATGCTCCAGATATTTGCTATGAGTCGTTTCTTTTGCTGCTGCAGATATTTCCACGCTGCATCCTCCATTCGTTTCCTTCCTAAATATCCTGAAGAAAAAGCCAGGAAGAGGTCTGAACCGCTGGCTGCGCCGATGCTTTGTGTCCCTCTGCACTTGCTGTAGCTGCTGCATCATCCCCCCGGCTGCTTGGAGCAGAGCGTCCGGCTGTGTGTGAAAAAGCGCTGACTCAGGCCCCAACCCCTCATAGCTGGGCCGCCTGTGGAATTTGGAGCTGAGGTGCAACGTTAGGGAGAACAGCAGCTGTTTAGATGTGGCCTGGCCTGCTCTTTGTCCACCAGCGTCACTCTTCCCGTTTGTTCTTCCTCTCCGTCTGTCGGCGTTTCTCCTGCTTTCATAGTTTAGCTCATTGTCAGTCCAGTCCATTCACTCAGCTCTTATCCACTCTGGTTCTGCACACCTCTTGGAGCTCATATTATTCTCCTTTCCTCTCCTCTGTTCGGTCTCTGTCTCCTCTTTTATGTCCTCTGTTTGCTCCCCCTCCCCATCCTGGCTCTTGCATCTCCTCTCCCCCCTCCCTTGCTGCCTCTCAGACTGCTGCATCCCAGCTTTGCCTAGTGACAGAGCATGCAGGCCGGCCTCTGTGCCCGTGTAGGATTTGGACCGGCAGCATTGTGCATTGTGCACGGCGTATGTGCAGAGGCTTGTAGGAAGCGTCGTGTTTGCATGCATATGCTTAACACAGGCATGTGCAGACACTGAGACACGGTCTAGTTTGCAGGAACCTGAGCTGAATTACTTATGAAGCACACACTGCAGCTGCAGTTTGACCTTTTATAACATGCTACCATGTTTCCAAAGGGTTTCCACATGAAATTTTAAGTATTTTTTTAATATTTTTATTCAGGTTAAATAAGGACTGCACAACCTAACGGATAATTAGCTGGTTGAAAATGACTTTTTATTCCAGCACCAGATGTAGCGTTTGCCATTAGCAGTCTGGTATAGTCTGCTATAACAACTTCAGGGTTTAATCAGCTAATCTTTCCTCTTGATGTGGGAGAACTCCATTCTGACGTTTTGCACTGGTTACAATGGTTCAACAGCAATTTGACAAATAAATGCTATGTAAGAAAAAGCATTATTTTGAAAACAAACTGTTTTGGCTTCACTGAGCTGAATTACTCGGAACATTTCAGTCATTTTTAATGAGTCTGCGCCGCTTCTGGGAAATTTCTACCCTCCAGATTGTAAGTTAACCATTTTTATATGATAGTTATCTATTTGGACTTGAATTTAGTGAAAAATTGCTCCTTTTTGGATGTAATATATGTCAGACCTACACATAGAAGTTATGTATTTACACAGATTTACTTGAGGAAACTCAAACTAAGGTGAATTTGATGGAGGCTTCTCTTATTATATGACAATGCTTCATTTCTGATGCTTCCCCAGAAACACGCGCAGCTTTACAGGTTTTTCTGGAGCCGCGTGGCATCAACTTCTGCTTACCTGCTGAATTTCTGGAGAATTATCACACTGATGAGGTGCTGCAGCCAATAAAATACCTTGTATTTTGTTTTGTTCATTTTGGTTGAGAAACAATGAAAAACTCTGGATGAATATGATATATGAAATATGAAATATAAGAAAATTCCACCATTTTCCAGGTTTGGTTGATTCCTGTTTCATTGTGAAGTTCCATAAATGTCTTCTGTGGTGTTCTTTGGCGTTCTTCGTCGTACATCATACAACCCAGTGTGTAACTGGTGATCAGAGCCGATCAGAGGAGAAGATCCTCCCCTTCCATGCCTTTAAATCAGATGTTTGTTCCAGTGTTGTTCTTCCCTGAGGGAATGAACACAGTCCGACATTCTGGGAGATAAAAGTCCTGAACCTGAGAGATGGTTGGCGTGATACCTTTGGTCACGTGTGCCAATGCCAGATGACGCTGTGGTCATATGACATGTCGCCAGAAGCCAGATGTAAAGGAAACTTCACGATTTCCTCAGCTGTGATGTAAAATTCATCATCCTCACTGTTCCACAGGCGGCCTCCGGGCCCCGCTACAGCAGACCGAATATCTGTAACTACAGCTGGGTGCACTGGGTGCCAGAATCTGTCTGCATACAAAATGACGAGAAAGTCGAGGAGAGACACGGAGGATAACCTGCTGCCCGTCGTCTAGTCGTGTTGTAGACCCTCCACGTGTAAAGCTGGTCTGTCTGTGGACGTAGAACTAAAGAACACACCAGTCCAGCAGCTCAAGACTGCGTGGACATGACGGCATCCTACAAGTTACGAGAGAAAGTTTATATTCTCCAGTGTTTCTGAAACATTACAACTCTCACGGTTCTGCTTGTAATAATAAATCTCCATCCACTTCATAGATGCAAACAAATAATAAATAAAAAGTGTGCTAATGAGAAATAATTCCCATTTAGCCAGCTGGCTTTCTAACTGGTTTTCTCCATTAAGGCCTGCTTCACATCGCAGACCGTCGGAGGTCGCAGACCGTCGGAGGTCGCAGACCAACGGCCCAAATCTGCCCTGAATCAGTGATTCAGGCATCAGCCGCGACGTGATTTGTGAGGCTTATAGAAGCAGAAGAGATGGGGTCAGAGGAGAGGAAAAGGAACATAAAAACATACGGCAAACAGGACAAAGTAACGCCAGTCTCTGCAGGAAACTGAGCAGAATTTGGTTAAATGTTGGTGAGAACATTCATATGTCTGTTTTTGTCATAAGACATAAACAACACATTTTTAATTCTTTTTTTCCTATATTTATCTACGTATTTGAGCTGTTTGTGGTAATTTAGTTTGTTCGATTTTTAGTTGTATTTAACCTTTAATTTTTGAAAATGTATTTGCTATGTGCTATTTTTTTTTAATCTTATTGTTTTTCTTTTAAATTGTTTGATTTCCCCCCCCCCCCCCCCCTTTTTTTTTTTTTTTTTAGACAATCTCTTTAAACAATCATATGTCTGACATTTTTGTCATGAGACATAAACTTTTTTTTATTTTTAATTATTTTTTCTTATATTTATCTACATATTAATTTAGCTTTTTATGGTCATTTTGGTTTTTTTTTCTCTCTGTTTTTACTTTATGCCTTGTTTTTTTAAATTTATCAGCTATGTTATATTTCTTTAAATCTTTTTAACATTTATCTTTTTCTTAACAAATTCTTTGTTTAACCATTTTTTAAAGACTGTTTTAATGTTTTTTTTTGTTTTGTTTTGTTTTTTTTACCTTAATCCTACTTTAGTCTATTTTAATGAATTTTCATGGAATGGTTTAGATAAAACTTTATTCAGCTTTTAATTTTTAGTTTTTTACTCTGGGTTGAAATCAGCGTATTTGTGTTCGAGAGATTTTTTTTTTTTTTTTTTTTTTTAACTGTGAAGCACATAAAGTTACAAAACTGTATGAGAAGTGGTTTATAAATAAAGTTTGACTGACAAAACGCCATGTGGATGAAACTGATAAGCGGTCGAGAGACGAGAGAAAAACCCGTCTGGACGGAGACTGAAACTGATCCGTCAGGCGAGTCGAGGGTCAAGTCTGATGGGGAAAAAATGTCTGTTTGTGACGTCATGTTGCCGGTCGGCCGTGAGACGTGACTGCAGCAGCTCTTCAAAGCTCCAGAACAAGTAAATCTGATGCTTCAGTTGTTGCGCTGATGAAAGAGCTCTATATGCCGGCATACACGATGCCGAAACGAGCAGCTTCTGTGTTTATTATTAATACAGATAGGAGGAAAATCTGGTTATTTCAGTCTCATTTCAACTGCCACCGTCACAGGACGGAGTTTTGTCAAACCCCTTCCACACACACTTGTGTGTTTTTCGTCATTTTCAGCCTTTAAACATTTGACTGGAATGTGATTTTAATTGCAAAACTTCCTCCTGTCTTCCTCAGACCGCCTTGTTTTTTGGACTCAAACTAGCCTTTCGGGACATTTATGTTCAATCCTCTAAAGTGGATAATAAGAGGGGTAATGTGAAAAATTAGACGATGAGGACAAAGTGAAATGGTTGAAAATGATAGGCGAGCCCGCAGTATCTGTTTGGATTTGCTGAGGAAGCTGTCGGACATGGTCTTCGTCCCTTTACCTCTCTGCTGCTTGGTTTAGCTGACACCGATAGAGCTCTGACCTTGGCTTGTGGTGGGTCGGTGAATTTGACAGTGACCCGAGCTATTTTTAGCCCCAGTTCTCCGTCTACTGCTGCCTTATGTTGGCTTGTCTCTTGTGCTCGCTGTTCTGACCTCCCCTGTCTTTCTAGTGGAGACACATGACTTGAATAATGTTGGATAGAGCGATCAGCTTGCCAGCACCATTCATCCGTCTTCCACCTGAATGGCGGTCATTCACACCGGTGGGTGTCACGTGCCACTGATCTAATTGTCCCTTCCAATGAGGTCTGAATCGCTGCGTTGTGGAGGAAAATTCTCAGTGATAAAAAGGAGCTGCTGTGCGAAGCACGGCAGTCTGATTACTCACTGATGAGCATGTTTCCTCCTCACTTTCCACACATTCAGAACGCGCTTCTGCGGATACGTGGTAACTGTTTTGAATTGTTTACAATACATACATCCGTAAAACTGTGGATGTTAAAAGCTCTTCTTTACGTTGAAGTGAATGAAACGGGTGGGTGGACCAAATCCACACCCCTTTGTTCCCAGCCGTCCCTATCCTGCCTGTCCCTTCTGAGAAGTCTCTGGTGGAAATCCTGTGGTCACTCCGATTGTCTTCTCCGTTGTTTTGCAGCGATTCGTCTCCGTTGTTCTCCTCTATATATAGAGAACTGCCTCACTCTGCTTCCTCCCGCTGCTGAAGGTCATGATACAGACACAACAGCAAATCTGTTCACCCCCCTCAAATTCAATGTTCACCCCCTTTAGGCATTTAAAACCAGACCAATAAGTGCAGCAGTTACTTGATTTATGTTTTCCCATTCCTGTTTATCGATCTTCCATAATCCATCTGAGACAACTGTAGCTTTGATTTGGAATAAGTTCACACGGATTAATTATATTTACTAAAAAAGTGATTTGTTTGCTCTTTTCAAAATGAAATCTTTGTCCAACGGCTTTCTGATACTGACACTAGCTGTGTTTCCTTCACCCCTAGAAATGTGCAGAACCTAAATATCACAACAGAAAACACTCATGGAAACACCTACATTTAAAAGAAGACCTCTCAAACATTACTTAAAAGTTTTTACGCTCTCATGAGGTGGTTTTTCAGATGTTTTGATGTAGAAGTATATTGCAAAAGTGTAATGGAAACATTTTCTTCGCATTGGTATGTCCCCGGGCGTGACATAAGGGGTCATGTGACCAGGTTATTTCCAGTGAAATGGCGTGGTATGGGGCAAACGGCGAGTTTTATAATTAAAAAGGAAATGAGGGAGAAAATTCTGTGTGATACCAACTAAACGCAGTTATCAGTGCTGCAAAGTCAACTTGGCGCCTAGCTGCGTTCAGTCTAAGAGGATCTGAACGAGAAGTTCAATCTACGCCTCTCACTTTTGCACCTGCGTCTGGGTTTAAGAAGGCTTAAGAAAAGATGCCATTCTCCAAAATCTCCTTATGCAGGGAAGCATTTACACCTGACAGTAAGGGGAAGCAGAAGCAAAGGTTTACACACCTGCTTCTTTATTCTACAATTATTGCACTGATTTCATTTTAAGGCAGCACTTCTTTACGGTGGCCTTGTTCAACCCCGGGAGGTGCTAGGAGCATTATTTATGAAACGGCAACAATGTTTCTGAGGGGGATTGATGATTTACAACTGTACTGAAAAAATCAGATTATTATAAAACAAACAAAAATAAAACAACAAAACAAATGCAACGGCAGTTTAAAAGGAAATCAACCCAAAGATTGTATATTGTAAGATTATTCACTCTACCCTAAAAAAAACCCCCAAACTTTTATCTTTATTAAAATAACCTGAACTTTTATTTATTTCTTGCACAGTCCACAGAATAGAGTTTGAGAGATGTCAGTCATCCACCCCCATGTTCTCAGCCTCCCTCTCAACTCCAGCTCTCTCTACTGGTTTTCTCTGACGGTTTTCTCTGAAAATGCTTGTTGTCCTTGTTTGCTTTTCACTGGAAACTGAAACGAGGAGCAGCTTGGTGTAGCATCGTTTTCATAACGAGCCTCCACCTCCATGTATGTCTAACATTGTGCAAGGAAAATAATGGCAAGTTTTGTGTTCAAATGTAGTAAATATGGAAGACTTTTAAAGTAATTGGGGATTTCCATGCTTTGAGAATGAAATACTTTAAACAGCTCAGTAACTACATGTTAAAGCTAAAACGTACCAACAGCCAGGCTCTTCTTTTAGCCAAAAGAGAAA
Source organism: Telmatherina bonti (assembly GCF_933228915.1). Taxonomy (NCBI): domain Eukaryota; kingdom Metazoa; phylum Chordata; class Actinopteri; order Atheriniformes; family Telmatherinidae; genus Telmatherina; species Telmatherina bonti. Next base: position 31,024,882 of record NC_136614.1, on the reverse strand, counting down.
GTGATTCAGTTCTTCTGGTTCACAATCTGAGATAATAATGCACATATTAACCTTATATAAGGCTTAATCATCCACTACACTCTACACAGGATTATTATTTACAAAATGCAATTTTCCATTGGCAAGACCAAAACCTGATTCATTTAAAAGTTATCTAGTTTTTTTTAACTTCTTCTTCTTTATACCTTTAAACTCCTGCTGACCATCAGAACAACAGCTGGTTTTTCCTCAGCTTTACTTATTAGACCTTCTGTTGGTTTGCATCTGTTATTATATCAGTGATTCCTCATAGTCGCTGGATTTCTCTATCAACTGTTTAGCTCTAAATGGTTTTTCAGCCTGTTGAGAAAGTCGGTGCGCATGTGTTGACCTCAGATCCTCATCAAAACAAAGACCCACCCACCCTTTGCAGGCTCCCGTCCCACACCGACTCAATCTACTTATCAGTGAGGTCATTAGCCTCGTAACCGTTATCTAGGTGTCTGGCCGCTATTGCAAAGGCTGCTGTTTGTTCTCGCAGCTTACAGTGTTAGACATCAGCTCTGTGGATAAGGCCTAAATGGATAAGGCTGGAGTTTTCCTGTTAACTCTTCCGGGGGATCTTTTAACTGGTTAGTGGGTTGATTGAACTAATTGGGGGGGGGAAAAGACGCTTCACTTTGCCAACTTCTAAATATGTACCCAAACCCTGATACATCAATATCCTTGCTTGAAAATCTACTTTTTAGTGCCATGTGCACGTTTTTGCTTTGAACTGGGAGCATGTTCCAACACGTCCAGCTGCTGTCAGACACATATTTTCAGGATGCTTTAGGTAACAAGTCCAAGCACTGACACCTTTCTTTTGGACATTGTAATTAGTAGCTTGGCTTTTTGCAATGAAGGGGACTGGTTGTGTCTGTTTTGGATGGCTGCAGCAGAGAGGGGAGTGTATACATAACATAGCACTGCTTTCCCTTCCATTTATTTTGGGAACAGAAAGTTGTAATCTAGTGGTTTTCTCCAGATTTCAGCAGCCGCTGACTTCACAGCTAGCTGTTATTTTTTGTAGCAGAAAGAGTCACTATCATAGTGTTGTGCTTGTTCTATTTGCCAAAGATTATCTCTTTATTTTCCTTGTATCATATATTCTTGAAACTCTCCTAGTGGGAAATTGCACAAACGGAAATGGTTTCAGTTATGTAATGCCCTCATAAAACACAATTATCAATATTTTACAGCAGCAGTAATTGTGTGTATTTCTGACATGGATGACAGATTGCTGTAAAGCAGTGTAATTTGTTTGTTTTGCCGGTTTGTATGCTGAGTTAGTTCTGCAATTTGAGCTAACTGTAGCTGCTGAATGACACGGTCAAAATAAGAACAACTAAAGGAATGTGTTAAGTAACCAGACCACAGCAGTGACAGCAACACAGTGGGTTTAAAATGATAAAGAAAAACATCCATAGAAACATATTTGACCTGAATATAAGTTTATGTTATGTTGGCTTTTCCTGTTGAAGGAGTCGCCATCTGCTCCCAACTACCGAGCTGGTACGGAAGCACCATTCGTATGGTCGTACATTAGCGTAAGTTTTCCTGACGCAGGGTTGCGTCTCCGTCCCGACTCTACCACGTGAGCGACTGGCACCCACATTGACTCTGAGCCCAACGTGACTTATTTGTTACATATAGACATTCTGTATCACTTAATGGTAAAAACTTTGCTCAGAAATGCTGTTGAACACATAGACGGTATATAAAAGGCTAAAATATTAAATTACTGGGTCCTCTCTTTGCTGGGTAAGTTAATAGTTGCCATCCATCCATCCTCTAAACATGCCTAATCCATCTTGGTGGACAGGTTGCAAACCCAACTTTGAAACCAATTACATGTTAATTATTTAAGAACAAAAATCCGATTAGCTGGATAGGACTTTAGAAAACTGGAAATCAGATTAATATATAGTGATTTAGAGTCATTGATGCAGACAATTGCAGCTTTGTTGCATTTTTTCCCTCATCTTTAGTCAACGTTGATGGTCAAGGACCATTTATGCTCAACACAGAAGACGAACAAGCAGACAGAAGGACAGTTTTGTCCATCTCCTGTGATAGTTCTGTGTGTATTTGGTCTGTTTTCATGGGGCTTAGCTGTCCGTCATTTGATGAAGAAAATGGTGCAATACCACCGGAAGTCACAGGAGCATAGGGCTGGGCAATATGACGATATATATATCCTTTGGACAAACGAAAATGTCTATCGTTTCATACGAGGCTCTATCGTTTACGCCACAATGAGGTGCTTTACTGCAGTATTTTACGTCAAGATACGCTTTACGGCATGCACGCTGCAATATATAAATAAACATAGAGGAAGAAGGTAGCAGACGTGTTTCAGAGCAGGATAATTCACTCATTCAGCAGACTAGCTCACTGTCCCAACAACGGACTCTGACACGACTAACTCATTTTAGCTCCTGCACAAGAATCAGGACAAAGAATACAGACTAAAGAATAGAGTCAACGAGCAAAAGCAGCGTCAAGTTTATTATGAAGCGAAAGCTCATAATAAACTCCAGATCCAAACGCTGCAACAGGTATTTACCTGTGAAACGTCATATGGCCATAGTCTCACCCCCCCGATGTCTGGTGACTGACACAACATTACACATTTTTATATGGTTATATATATCGCGTATATCGTGGAGATATGAAATGAGCTATATGGGGATATGAGATTTTAGTCATATCACCCAGCCCTACAAGAGCAGACATGCAACCAGCTAAATGAACAACCAGAGAAGAAGAAGAAACCGGCAAATAAAAATCTTCCAAAGATGACGCAAGTTTCAAGAAGTTGAAAAACAAACTTTGTGGTTTTATTCTTCTTCCTCTTCTGGTGGTGTTTAACTCTTCTAAACAACTTTATCGCTGTGCACTATCGCTGCTAGACAGTGTCACAACTTGGAAGTAAACTCTGAACTCGAACCAATGAAAAAGATCCATAGAAGTATGAAGATGGTGACATAAGATGTTTAAAACTGAATTCTCCATTTAAAGTAAGGGAGCTTAAATGGACCTTTTAAGCTCATCATACACCTGTACACTTGTTTCTTCGCAGCGTGATTTTTACACCCAGCAAACAGTAAATCAGCCTTTGAACAAATCAGTTTGTCTGGATTATCATTTGAGCATAAAGCTGCATCTGACATGGAGAAGGGTCTCGAGGTCATGTGGAGAGTCCCGTTTCAGCGCCTTGAGCAGTTTTTCACTCAACTCGCTGGCTTTAATTTATCTACAGCCATAATTACACCCTTCATTCCTCATGAAAAGCTAAATGGTGCCCCATAAAATGACTTCTCCTACTGTAAAATCAGTTGTACACAGAGGAGGCATTGATCCAGACAAGAGCCAGTCTGTCCTTTTAAAGGATTGTGCCCAATCAAGATGAATGTTTGGGTCTTTTTGTGAGTCACGTTGGTGTTTTTTTTACTATCATTTATTGAGTTTTACAACTAAATGGATTACAAAAGCCACTTGATTTACCAGTGATCACTTATAAACTTCCCAAAGTGTAAAAATGCGTAAAGCTTTCCCTGTTTCCTATCGTCACCCATGTATTTTGCTTCAGGTCCTTCCTGTCAGCCTCAGCTTGAACACACCTAGCTGGGCAGGTTTCTCGTCAATGAAAGGGATCTTAGATTTCCTGTCATGACGCATATTGCCACAGGGAACCTACAGCTGAACACATCTTCATGTTGAAAGGAGAAGAACTGGCTCATATGTTGAGTAAATGGTGGCTTTCGTAAATTATATCAAAGGTGGGAGTGGAAGGCTGTCAGTATTTTACTTTAGCATGAGTGTTTTCTCAGTAATCTCGATGCTACCCTTCCCTTCCCTTCTTATCTCACCACCACCTGTGAGTCTGTTTTCTCATCCTCAGCTTTCCCTCTTCATTATTCTGCTCCTCAGTGTCTGCCAGGTCCATCCCAGTATCCCCATTTCTGTCCTGTGCTCAACTTTTGTTCCAAAGCTCTAAATAAATAGACAACAAGTGGCTGCATTCATCCATTTGTCTGGATCCATTTATAGTATGGGTGGTCCCGTTGGGAATCAAACCTTAAATGGTGCAATGTCAGTGCTGGGCTGTACCAGTTGAGCCACAGAGGGCTGCAGCACAAAAAACAAACCCCCTCTCATTTTCCATGTCCAGAGGAGGGGAACAACTCCAAGAGAGGATGAGCCCAGAAAAGGCAATAGAAAGGTTGTGCTGTAATATCTGTCAGGATGTTGTGACACGTTGGTGTCGGAGAATCGCTGGCAGTAAAGTCTTTACTTTTGTTTAAATGACTGTAAAAATTTATGAAGTGCTGGTGGAAGTTGACAAGGTACCACAGTACAGCTACATTCTTGTGTTTACTGTGCCAACTGGAGTTTTTACGCTCTCAGTATTGGGAAATAATGTCCGGGTTGTTGAACGTTCCCACAACAGATGCTCGGTATTCCAGGTTCTGGCTCTCGTAATCACCATGTTAGTGTTTTTCCTCTTGGGCTGATGGAGTTCTGGCCCTTGAAGGCACTAAGAGGCTGCCATAAAAATCATTTGTTCATGGAATTGAGCAGTTTTCAGCTGGCAGTAAAAGATGAAGATTCATACAGCTGTCAGTGTCTGTTTCTCTGGACGCCTCTTCCAGAGCAAGCGTCTCTCTCCAAAGTGGAATTGGAGGACAAACATCCCGTATTGTGATATTCATGAGTAGGGCTGGGTGATATGATCAAAATCTCACATCCTGATATAGCTCATTTTATATTCCCATAACGATATATACATAACCATGTAAAATTGTTTGTGTAATGTTGTGTCAGTCATCAGTTATGTGTCAGATGTGCAACAGCAGCAGTGATCTCCTTCCATCTGGAGGAATTATGGCCGTATGACGTTTCACAGGTAAATACCTGTTACAGCGTTTGTGTCTGGAGTTTATTATGAGCGCTTTCGCCACCACTTGATGCTGCTTTTGCTCGTTGACTCTATTCTTTATTCTGTATTTTTTATCCTGATTCTTGTGCAGGTGATAAAATGAGTTAGTTGTGTCAGAGTCCGTTGTTGGGACTGTGAGCTAGTCTGTTATTGGTTCCACGTCGATCTTTTTATATCCAAACTGCATCCATGTGACAGAAATTTACCTCTTTTATGAACAAGCTCATCAGTTTGGGTTGGCTGGTCATTTTTTAGTCTATTACCCTGCTCTGAAATGCATCTGCATCCTTGTTTTCTTAGACATTGCAGCGTGCAGGTCGTAAATGACATCTTGATGTAAAATACTGCAGTAAAGCACCTTATTGTGGCGTAAACAATAATTCAATTAAATTCAACTTTATTTATATAGCGTCAAGTCACGGCAATGCCATCTCAAGACGCTTTACAGACCGAGAAAAAAACATAAGGAAAACCAATTCATAATAGCCTATATAAGGAAACCAACAGATTGAGTTGGAGGATCCAACACAATCTCCCATCCTGAGTCAACAGAGCCTCATATGAAACGATGGGCATTTTCTATCACCCAAACAATATATATATCATCATATCGCCCAGCCCTATTCATGAGGATGTTGCAGTCGGAGCTGTTTAATCGTCTCAACTGGGGTTCACAAATGAACATTTTTTAAAATAATAATTCACATCCATGTCTTCATCCAAAGACATGCATGTTAGGTTAATTGGTTACTCTAAATTGCCCATAGGAGTGAGTGTGAGCGTGTGTGGCCCTGCGATGGACTGGCAAGCTGTCCAGGGTGTACCCTGCCTGTTGCCCAAAAGACAGCTGGGATAGGCTCCAGCTTCCCCGCAACCCTGAATTGGATTAAGCGGGTCAGAAAATGAATGAATGAATGAATGGATTGATTCACTGTCAATGTGTTGTGTATTAAATGAGACTTACTTGATATTGTGGTATTATTTTTAGGTCGTGGGCTTCACAGGATTTGGTTGTTAAAACACCCAGCTGACACTTTGCTGTTTGTAAAGACAATTTGACTTGGATTGATACAAGTACAAGCAACTTAATGAGGGTTGTGTTTTACATAAAGGAAGTTATTTAGTAAGCTCTGCAGCTGCATGTACAGGTGCAGAAATAGAAGGCAGCTTGTGTTTAGCTTGAGATTAGCTCCATTTATCATAAACTCACATTAACTCTCTTTTTGTCTTCAAGTTTTAGTATCTTTTGATGTTAATACAATAAAATAATGTAAAAGTAACCAAAAAGTGTCACTTCAACAAATTCCCCTCTGCTCTGTAAACAAAAAAAGACTTCAAGACTTTTACATAGACTTGGGATAATTCTGTTTATTTGCACAATGAAAGAAAAAAAATATCAACAAGAAAACAGGATGTGCAGGTGAGATAAAAACTCCTTCGAGGGTTATACGATATCTCACCTTAACATTCAAGAAACAAAAAATACTAAAATTAAACATTATATGAGAAATGTCACAGAACACATTATCAAATAGACATATAGAGTAAAATAAAACAAAACGTGATAGACCATCTAGATGGATCCCTCATATGTATATGTACTACCGTAAGTATGCAACTAGTCTGCGATCAGAGATTATTGATGCACCACGTATCAAATGTGAAGTTTATCCTGCATCTAAAATTTCTAATTAGACTTGAGAGGTTTCTTTCTGTAAACAAGCTTATAAAAATGTTTCTGAACGTTTGTTTTGAACCTGAGACATCGAGCTAGCTTTGACTTACAGCTTTCCTTCAGCAGAATAGATGCAGTTTCGAAAACAAAGAAAATATGTCTGAAATTAAATATCATAGTGTGAAAATATGTAACATGTAACATTGACTAATCGCTGCTCTAAGCCTTGTTTATGCTCCTTTTATGTCGGCAGATTACCAGTTGAAAGTTCGGACAAACTTTCCTGTTAAATCCACTGAGAAAGTGCGTCCAAACTTTTGACTGGTGTTGTAAAAACCCAGAACTAACAGGAGCTAACCAGCTAACGGAGGTAAGCGGGCTAAAGCTAAGTCACCCTGTTAACCGGCTAAAAACCGCCGTTGTTCTACATTCTGCCTTCTTGAAGCGGGATATCGATCACCTGTCCATCAAAAGGACACGCCCCTAAATATGCCGAATTTTGAGATAAAATTAGTTCCAAACGGGGGAGTTAGAAAGAAATTCACTCTGCCCAGAGTTGTCATGAAGGTAAACCTGACCTATTAAACCCAAAATGGATTTTTGAACCAGGCTGTAAACATGTTTATTTCTGCTGTGAAGTTGGTCTTTTTAACATGGGAGTCTATGGGGATTTGCTCTGTTTCACAGCCCCTAGTGGATGAAGGGGGAACTGCAGTTTAATGCACTTTCGCATAGGCTTCGCTTTTAAGGAGCTGGCCGTTTGTTCTGCACACAACTGCAAACTCTGAAAACGTAGCAGAACGTGCATGTAAAGATTGCAGAGGAAGAACACAAAGCCTCGTTCATTCATATTTAATTTCACTGGTATGTTTAGTAAACATTCATATGATTTAACCCTGCTACTGGGCATTTATTTACCTTTACTGTTGCCTCGTTTCACTTTTCTGGCTGCTTTACAGTCTGGTGAACAGTCCTTCACTATTACATCTTTGTTTTGTTTTTCTTTACCACACTAATCTGACCCTGTCAGGTTGTCTGAAGGAATAACTCTTCCTCTACTATGGTTCCTATCTCGTTACGCCTCTTGTGGGTCTCACACAACGCAAAGTGACACAGCTAGCAACACACAGATGATCATGCTGTTTAATATCACAGCTACCTGTGAAATCAAGCAGTTTACGATACTTTATTCATGTATCACAAGTTGTACTGCTTTCTTTTGCAACCACTGAGAGTCTTTTCTATCTTTTATTTTGCTTAACGTATCTAAGTTTTTAACTCCGGCTGACTTGGAGATGCAAACCAAGATTTGATGGTGAGTTTATTCAGAATAACATGAGATGCGGCTCGGTTGTTACATCTTGTATTATAATCAAGGTTGCCTCAGTGACGAGTTGTACAGCGCTCTTGCTGCCATCTTGACATTTTGCTGTCTTATCACCTCATCGTTCTGTTGCTAAAGCTTAGCAGGGGAAAGAGATGTTGCACCTGGAGCTTTGGCCTTCAACACGAGTGTTCGATGGCAAGAACACCTCAGCCAAGCTTGGCACCGCAGAGCTAAAGGATCTTTTCATATTTGCTTTGAATCTGCAGATGGTATCAGGAGGCCGTGTTGACACAGAGAAGGATAAATCAGCTTGTTTGTGTCTTGGCTTGAACAAGTCGGTGTGCGGGCTTGGAGAATTCTTTGAAGCGCCAGCAAAACTTCCTGCGCAGACATCAGAAAGCGATGAAGCCCCAACCAGCTTGCAGCAGCGTTTCTCACGTCGTGGCAGGCTTTGAGCTGTTTCACTCTGGTTCTGATCTATTGTTTTGTCAAGCCCTGCCTCCCTCCGTTTCTTTGGTGTTTGTGGTTTCTTAATATTTTGGGAACATCCTGTTTGTGCCTTTTAATGCCGTGGGGCGCAGATTGTTTGGTTTCAGGCCTTTGACCACTCCTGCCCTCTTATTAGTGTGACAAGGCGGGAAAGATGGACCGAAGCGTACGGGAATGACACAGACGGAGAGGAGAAAAGAAGAGGAGGGTGAAAGATGGAGAAAGAAGTAGGAAGGGATGGCAACAAAAGGAAAATGGCATTGAGAGGAATTTGAGGTTTGCTGTAGTGGATTGGTGGGACTGTGAAGGGTTACTACATACAGACAGCTTTGGGAATTCTGGTGTCACTGGTGTGCAGCCTGGCATTAAATACAATTTAATGCTCCAGGGCATGTTTAGGTACCATGTAAGTGATTCCCCATTTGCTTGCCATGGATTTCCGTTTCCTATAGGTGATTTAATTATGATTTTACAGGCGTCACACAAGACGAAATATATCTTGGGGTTCTGTTATTGTCCCTCAACATCACCTTTGGGTATCCATCTGCTGTGTTTGTGACATATGAGACCGAGTGAATGATTACAGAAAGCTTTTACTGTGGCTGGTCATACCTCCCAACTCACATCCGCAGCCCGGAGAACCTCTGGTTGAGACGTAAAGGGGTTTGGTTCTATTTTTGTCTGTAATTTGGGTAATTTGCTGGATGTTTCTGAGCTGCTAGCAATTGAATCACTAAAAAGGATAAACTTTTTGAACTGCTTTTGGCACTGAAACACTTTCCCTTTTTAGGACAAGGTTATTAGAATCCGGCTTTAATTTTTTTTCCCTTTGGTGACCTTTGCAGACTTTTTATCCAGCCCTCACTTTATTGCATTTATCCTCGCTTTATTTTACATGGAAGTACTTTTGCAGTCAGGCTGCTTTTATTTCTACAAGATGAAAGCCTTGTATTTATGCATAATTGGGCAGAAGGGTGTGGACCTGTTTCTAACCCTACAGCGTACTCTTAAAAATAGAAAACAAACAATTATACATGTTTTGGCTGAGTGATTTTAACAGTTTTCCCCACATTATTTACTTGCTTTTAAATTTAAACCAGGAAGTGCCATTGAAATCTTTAGAAATCACTTTTACAGGGGAGACCAAAGTAGCAGCCATACAAAGCCAACATTATAAAACTCATATGAAAGACAAATAAAGCAAAAAAAAAAAAAAAAAAGTTAGTTGTGCAATATTTTAAAAGAATCATTGACATTCTTCTTCTGGATGTTTTACTTTCTACGTTTACATGGGAGTCTTAAGACCTGTTTAATTCTGAATAAAAGTTAATTCCACTTTAAACTGATGAAAAATGACCATGTAAACACCTAATTCCTAAAATTTCTATTCGGAATTAAACTTAATTTCGATGGAAGTTGTTGGTTTATTTGCCTTTTAATTCCAAACCAATCAAATTCTCTGTCATGTAAACCTTCATTCCGCTCTAAATTAATTGCGGTCGTTCTGAGCATGCTCGTTACCTTGTCCTGTCCCGATGACGCGCGTTGTTTTGCCTCCCGTGTTCGGTGGTCTGTCTTTCTTCTCCTTCTCAGTTGCTACAAAAATCGAAGTAGTATGCTCGTGTTGAGCTGCTACTTCACATTTATAATAAAAATAGTGGCGAAACTGGTACTTATTATGTAGTTTTTACAAGTTACAACTGAAAAGATGTGAAGCAGGGAGCCAATGTATTTCCGGTATACATCATACGTCATGTGCACCCTCTGTCCAATCAGAACCCTTCCGCCGCTCTAAAGAGGAATTAAGTAAAATTGTTTCATGTAAACCTTCATCGGAATTATTATTTTTATGTAAACTCGTAGGAGAATACGTTAATTCCGAATTATTTCATTCCGAATGACTAATTCCGAATTAAAATACATCATGTAACCGTAGCCACTGATGCTCTTAAAGCTATTCATGAATATTTTAATTTTAATTTTTTATTTAAAATTTTCATCACATCACAGCTTTAAGTCGCACCGGTATGCTTTGCTAGTGAGCTCGTTTGTTCTGAAAGTCCGGTTCGTTTGGGGAGATGTGAACGTGCAAACACACTCTGATGTGGATCAAAGAAGGAAACTGGTCCGCCTACAGATAGAGGTCATGATTTGCTTAAAATGGACCAAATGTAGGAGGCAGACTGCCATGGAAAGTGTGTTGTGGGTAAATACAACTAAAACATACATGTGTAGGACTAGAGGTGGTTTAAATGGAGAGAAATATTCACGGTTCGACGTGGAAGGATGTTGTAAAGGTTTTGATAGGAATATGGTCAAACAAGAGCAGTGGGATCTTTTACAGCTCCATGTCTTGCTCTGATGTTGTGTACAGTATTTATACAGGATGACTGTGAGTAGTCACACAGTAGTAGTTAAAATATTCATTAATGATGATTTTATTAACACATCCTGGTCATCTACATGTAATATAAAAAAGTGGAAAAATGGACGGGACAATGTAACGAGCATGCGCAAAATGACTGGAATTAACTTGAAGGGGTGCTATTATGGTATTTCAAGTTTTCTGAGCTTTCTACAGTGTTACAGTGTTGAATCCTCATCAGACATGTGAACGACACTGTTTTTTATCACCTAAACGCATGTTTGAGTTTGAGTTCCAGCGCTCTCTCCGTTCGGTTTCCATGGCGACGAAAAACGCGTCATTTTAGAGAGTTTTTTCTACTTGGAAATCCTTGTGACGTCCCGGGGGATAAGGTTCGGTGATTGGTTACCTTCTACTGGTTAACAAGGACATGTACAAATACATCAGGCGGGTGGAAAACGTGGGATAAAGTTATTTCCAACGATGGCTGGTGAGTTTACCAAAGAGAGACATCCTGCTGCATTCGTTGCTGTGGGTTGCTGTTTTCCACTTTGTTTTCAGGGTCTGATTCAGGTTCCAACATGTAGGACTGTATGCTATGTGTTGACATTGTATTTTGTCTTTTTTTTATTGAGTTCATATTAGCCTAATCCTTCAGTTTATGAGATGTTACAATGACGGTGAAAGCAGGTGCGGTGCGCGCTCCCGATGTAGTGCAGTGGTGGGAGGCGGGGCTTAATGCGGAAGAGTCTCAATCCCCTCGTTTTGGCCGCAGGCTGATCTGACAGCCTACGGAGAGGGTCGGTCTGAAGTAAATAAAGCCATTTGTGGCAATAACTCGATCAATCCCAGCCCTTCTGGGCTCAGAAATAAAAATAAATTAGCCTGAAATGCACATAATAGTTCCACTTTAAAGCAGAAGGAATATTGACTTGATGCATGAATTAATTCTGATTTAAAATGAGAATAAATGAGCCACTTATAACATTTGGAATTGTCATTTTAATTCAGAATTAAGTGTTTATCTGATCATTTTTAAGCTCCTTAAAGCAAATGTAACTTTCATTCTGAATTAAAGACGTATTAACTCGTGTAAATGTGGCTATTGAGTCCAGGACACCTGCAGGATCCTGGCCCTTGATGACCAGGATTGGTCCTCCTTATATATTGATTTTACATTGAAATACTGCAGGAAACACATTGCTGTATTATTCATTTGTTTATGATTTCAATGTTGAGTTTGAGTAAGTTACTGTCTCCAGAAAGTTGTAGATTTTAGTTGTGATTGATTTTTTCCAACCGGGTTCAACAAAAGGCCAAAGCAGGCGAGTGAACTGCAGCAGACTCTCTCCAGTAACATCCATGGATGCTTTTCTTTCTGCCATTCTCCCTCTTATGTCGGATCCTGGAAAGCTTCTCTATCCCTCTCTCCATCTTTCTGTCTCCCCCGTCTTTCTTGCAAGCAGCATTTTTGTGTCGTTACCTCACCCGTTATGACTTCCAGATGTCCCCCCGTCCCACTCTGGAATTAGAGATGGGGTGAGAGTGCGGCGCGGATGTAAAGCCTTGGACACTGACTGTAACTGGCTGAGCTGCTGACTGAGCGTGTGATGCATTTTTCCTTTTTTTTCTTTGTGCAAAGTGTCTCCACTTACAGATTTTCTCAGTCCAAATCAGCCTCTTTCTCCGTCATGAGCTGAGTTGTTTGTTTTTATTCTTTCTCCTGCATTTGTCACCGTTTTAACTCGTATTATTTTTAGTCCACAGTTGGCTTTTACTTTATTTATTTTTGTCCCTCCAGTCAAATTTTGACCACAAGTAAAATCATCTGTTGTCATGACTTACATGGTTTTCCTGCCCAGTAGACAAACAAACTCATTCTAAATAGATGAATGGAGCTAATTTGAACAAAACATTTATTTTCTATCAATAAAAAAATAAAATTAATTCTCGTAATTTAATACATTATTTCTGTTTTAAATGCAAGTTTAATTTATTTTAAAGCCAAATCACATTTTCAGCATATAACCTGAGTGTTTTATATTGGCACAACATTTCCTTTAAAATAAGTATCAAATCTGTTACTTTAAATGGCAAATATTGAAGTATTGATCCCAGGGTACACATCACTTTCTCTCTATTTGACTCCCTGTCCTGTATATCTGCAGTGTAAAGGCCAATGAAGCTGCAAAATGCATTAATGATGACATTTTAAGTTGCATGATCAGGTGAATATTACGTTAAAATGTTCATCGCTAGTCCATATCTCATGGTAGACACAGTTTTTCCTTGTTCGCCTTAAAGCTGTTAAAAAAATGTTTCTTTGTGAAAACTCGCAGCTTCAGTTTTTACGTTTTAGTCTCAGACCTGCAACATCCCGAGTTCACGGACACTTCTGAGTCATTTCTTTTACACCTAATGATCTGCTAGATTCTGTACAACAGCTCGTGTTTGTAGCGTTCAGCCTTCGCTTGCTGTCACACTGCATCGTGTTAAATAGATCCGATCTTTTAAACAACGCATTTTGCATTTGGTTCACTTCAAGCAAACGGAGACCTAAGTTTGTTGGTGGACCGAGGTTTGATTATTTGACCCACATCAGGTCGTTATCCTCAAATGAACCAGACTTTCTGAGCATATTAACTGGGATGGAAATAAGACCTGCTGTAAATGGAGCCCTAAATAAATCAATAATGACTGTTAAGTTGTGAATACGTATGCATAAATTTGTTTCATCAGGAATCCTGATAAGAGTGATATAAGAGCCTTTTTCCAACTCTGGGAAAATTTTCTGACAAACCAGGAATTTTCTTAGTTTCATTTTGTTGTAACGTCAAGCAGCTTTTAGTTTCTGTCCGTTTTAATTTTGGTTTTTAATGTTTTGCGAAAAATCTGGCTCAGGTGTGAGAGTAACAGGATCTGATTGGTCACAAGTCAAGAAAACTGTCTGATTGGTAGACAGTTGACACAAATCATAATTTATGTTGCATGTGATGAGCAGGCAGTCATTAATGGTGTTTCATGGAGTTAATGCATTAAAAAGATGGCAATATAATTTTAATTTTGCTGTCAGGAGTATTAAATACAAACAGTATTCTGAGAGTATTAGATGAGCAGTTGATGTCTAAAACACTGAAAATACTTGAAAAACAAGAAGGGTGTGGACTGCCCTTCAGCCTTTTTTGTCTTCATATTTCTGTCTAGCTGGGTCTTTTGTCGCATTTGTCCCGTCTTACCAAACAAAAATCGCTTCTTAAATGCGTAAAAAAATGGCAAACTATATTACACAATAATGGGTCCTTTTGAATCATGAGAAGTTGTTTGGTATGAAAATAATACAAAAACAAAGTTAGTTACACCCTCACTTACTCAACCCTGACTAGATATTGTAAGACGTGTGAGACTTATGACACGCTCATGCATTCACATATTTCACACAAACACACCCATGAGACATGGCTTGGAAGAAACCAAAGCCAAGGCCTGCTGTGTGTGTGTGTGTATGTGTGTGTGTGGCAGACTTAACACACTTGCTGCTGCTTAAATTTCACACAGAACGTCTTTGCGTTAATTTGTGGAGATGGAGTGAGGACGGCGTGATAAGTACTCCGTATTTTGGCCTAAACCAGTCTTGCCATGAGGATTAGGTGGTGCCTCATGTTTTTCCAGTTTCACTGCATCAGAAGGGTTACTCCTGTTTTTTTTTTTGTTGTTTTTTTTTACAGCTTTTATGCTCCTGTACGTCTAGTTTCAAGTGTCCTTATTGGTCATCCATCTGCAGGTGGATGTCTCTTCCACAAAGCATGTGGTACATTTAATGACACAGATATGTCAACTATTCCCAGTCTTGGCTCACTCGCTGCTAAACTCTGCAAAGAAAGAAAACCAGTCATACAAAGACTCACCTTTCCAAGCATTGCCACGGATTCTTAACACACCTCATCATGGCAACAGTTGCTATGTTTTGGCCAACTTGTGTATTTTGCTAGTGATCTAAGATGTTTGACAGAAGGGCATGTTTTTCTTTTAACTCCAGTAAAAGTGGACGTGTCATTAAGTACAGACACACTGATTTTCAGAGTAAATAGGGGTTGGCAGCGATCGCAGACTCTTGTTTAAGTCTAAATGTTAAATATTGGCTGTCACATACCTATACACATACTTTGTATTTCCAAAACACCTGTATTGAAAGTACTAAACACAGTAAATAGATTACTGGCCAGCTTTTAGAGACCACCAATGAGAGTATGTCTCTGTTTCTATTGAGTCCAGATGAAGAAATGGTCACTATTTATGTGTTAGGTGTGTGAGAACTAGAACTTATGTGTATGCACATATTTGCATCTGTCTACGTTTGCTTATGTACTTAGTTGTGGACAGGGCCTGTGGGCTTCTGGCTCGCAGATGAAAGACATTTCTCATGTGGCTGGTTTAGTGGAGCTCCTGAGTCAGCGTGCAGCCACTAATCACTGTTTGCTGCCTCTCAGCGTGCCTGACTGTCGCCCCCCCCCCCCCCCCCCCCCCCGCTCTATGGCCTACCATCTTGGTAGCTCCAGCTTGGATAAACAGTGAATTGGATTGTTGTAGCCTTTTCAGCCTTGAGACATAAGCATGAGCTAAGGGAAAGACAATAAGGGTTAAAGAAATTGTTGGTTTTCTATCAAGTAGCAACCTCCCACTGTTAAAAGTGAAGCCTTTTCAGGAGTGCCAGATATTGCAGTTCTCCCCTCATCCACTAGGGGCTCCATAACAGAGCAGATCCCCATAGAGTCTCATGTTAAAAAGAAAATAAACATGTTTACAGCCAGCTACAAAAACATTTTGGTTTTTAATAAGTTAATCTTACCTTCATAAAACTGTGGGGGGTGAATTTTTTTCATAACTCATCTGTTTAGATGTTTTCTAGTCTTCAAATTCGGCATAATTTGAGGCGTGCCCCTTTGATTGACAGGGATCCGATATCCTGCAAGAAGGCAGAATGTACCACAACAGAAATGGTTCTACCAGGTGCGCTGCGGTGCATTACTGAAGCATCCCAGAAGCGATGTTGCTTTCCGCTTCCCTAAAATATGCATCAGATCTTTTTTTGCCGCTTTAAAACCACGTCAATCTAGATCAGAGCGGATTGTTCAGGCAGGAAATCAGTTCATGAAAACCAAAGTGGATCTGGTAGATTTAGCCAGTAAAATACTACATGTCCACTTTGGCTGCATTTTATTCTGAAACATCAACATTCCTTCTTTACCAACGGCACCGGCACCAAGCTGTAAGGTGAGAGAGCATTTCGCTTTAGAAATGACCGTGTGGAAATGCACATTTTTCTTGGAGGAGGAAAGCTGTGCCGAACAAACCGTACAATTTGTAGAAGTGGACTAATATTGGTTTAAAGGGGAACAACTTCACCAGTGTGAGCGCACCCATTGAGTTGGCTGCGTTTCCATTCATGCTTTAAAAAGATGTGTATCCAACACAGTTCAGTTTACTGTTTTGCAGTGAGAAGAACTACGATGTAAAAATGTAGCAAAAAGATGATTCCAGTACACACAGTTATCTTAAACAGGATCCTCGGTCCTGGTTTTCAAAAGCTAATGTCTAGCAAGTTTTTAGGACTTTTCCTGCTGCTGCACTGGCTCTGGAGGACCAGGACAGAGTATCGCTGTCTGAAACTAACTTCCAGAAGAAACAAATGTGGTGGACATCCACTAGAGTCAGTCAAAAGAACTCTTCTTCAGGAATTACTTCTGTCTTGGTCATTTCCAGGCAGACATCCCTGGTGCTTCTTAACCCGTCTTTCCTGTACTCTCCAACTCCAGCCAGTCAAGGCCATCCTTCCTGGTTCTGGTTCTGGTTCTGCTGGATGGTTTTTCTTACTTTTTGAAGTATATTAAACATAATGTGGTTGTTTCTTACGAATTGGCACATGAATACTGTAAATAATTGATCTAATGTTATGGATTTGTTTTGGACTATGTTTTTAAACTACAACAACTATCTGCTGAAGTACCTTAAATGACTTCGTTGGTAATTAAGATGAATTAAATTGAATTAAGTTGGGGAATATTCTGTATATTATGTCATATTTGTAAAGAATCAGGCAGTCATGTCGTGTTTTAATCTTTGGCATGTGGGATGTAGTCTTTAGGGTTGCTTTCATTCCCCATGTGTGTACAGCCTCTTCAAAAGAGGCAAAAACAGCCTAAATAAATCCAGAAAGTCAAACACATCATTATATATAGATTGATCACGCGTCGTGTTTTTCTTCTCATGCTGATCATTATAACTTGGACTTAATGAAAATTCAGAACTCGGGAGAGTTTGTGGGCTCATGATTCAATATGTAAAGATGAGTTTTGCTTTTTTAATTGACTTGGTCAAAAATAAACCATTTAAAATGTCATTCTAATTTGATTTGCATCTTTCATTGGACTCATCAAGTCCTACCGCTGCACTGACGTTTCTACAGATCAAAGCTACCTCATTCTTCTAATCATAGGTGCTACAGTATGATGCTTGTATGTCTTTAAAATTCTCCACTGGAATAAACCAGAACCAACATATCCTCACCTTTGTCAGGATGTGGTCGTATTGATGAGTAGCTTCTGAATGGAAATCAAACTTTAATGGGAACGCTACATTTATTTATTGTCCAAAACTACTGAGACTTGTTGGGGGGGCCTTGTAGGGTTCAGTTTCTCGTGACCAGAACCACTCTACAAGGCATTTTTCCATTTGACAACACTGCAGTTTATCTTGGCTTCATTCTCATGACTAAAAGGAAAGAAATTACACATTCAGTGATATAAATTTATAGATTGAGATGGACTTTTTGGCTGATATTATGCAGTAGACTGAATTGCTGTTTCCAGTAATAAATCTCAGGTCGCTCCAGGTCAGTTTGCCATGGATTATTTATTCTTCATGCTTTGGTACAATGAATTGGATAATCATTTTAATTCTAAGGCACATGAACACTGGCTAATTCCCAGATCATTGCTGATGAGATGTAGCATGGATAATTGATCACCATAACTTGAGTGTTTCTGATCTACTTGATTTGTAAATTTGCTGTAAAATAAAATGAATTGATCGAACTTTTATTTTGGTTTTTAGAAGATGAGGCGTTCTACGTCGGCAGACTGCCTTACTTTTCTTTCTACCAGCTGTCAGCGGAGTCAGTGTGAGGAAAACTGAGAAGGAGAGGTTGTTGAGCTCTGAGTGACCTGTTTATTTTATTTCAGCAGGCATTTCCCTGTTTCACAGTGGGAGAATGTCCTCTTCTTTAAGTCATGGCAGCCAGATGAGTTGTGCATGATGTTTGTCCACTGTGGGTTGCAGACAGGCAAGTGTCTCAGCTTGGCTGCAGATCAGCCGTCTCTCTGACACAAACACACTCCACAGCAGCTAAAAACAGTCATTCATGAAGGTTTCTTCCACTGCGATGCGTTTAGATGCAAGTGCATGTTTTAATTTTCATATCTCAATCTAATCAAAATCTGTGATATCGTTCCAACCAGTGCACCAACCTTGGTGAACTTACACCCAGTTCAGGTTATCCTTGGCATGCTGGGCTCATGTAAACCAGGAAGTGGCTGAATAGCTTTCCACAAATGAGGGAAATGCTGACTTTGTCAGCTCAGATTGAATCGGCGTAGCTTTGTGAGAGATGGTTGGCGCAGATCCCTTCCAAGTCCCTTTTTTCCACCAGGAACCATGACCACAGGCACAACAATGGCTAACTTTATCGCTCAGCCTCTCTGCGTCCGGTGTCATTTGCAGTAAAGAGGAACAGGTGGTTTCTGAGACCATGATAAAGCTATTTAGGAGAGCGTGGAGCCTGAGATATGGGAATGTTGCCATTGTGTTTTGAGTGGGTTACCACACAACTATCACAAGTATCTCTGCACAAGCAGCGTCATTTTCAGCGGACGTGGAAATGTTTCGATTGTACAAACTGTCTGTGTTATAATTCCCTAACCAACAAAGAATATTGATAATTTAGTTGATAAATAAAGATGGAAATAGTTCACTTTCACCCTCCACATGCTTATCTTGTGTTTTCATATTTTCAGGAGAAGTTTTCAGTGGACGTTTTGTTTGATGTCCTGTTCACATCCGTCTTGAGTTTGACTGAACTTGACCACTGTTGTCTTGTCTCTCCACAGCCAAACCCTTCACCTCCAAAGTGAAGCAGATGCGTCTGCACAAGGAAGACTTTGAGATACTTAAAGTGATTGGACGAGGAGCGTTTGGAGAGGTAACATTACCATCTGTTTTCTTGCTCTTGGTTTGACCTTTCAGCAATCCATTACTATGCATGCAGTGTTTCCCACACATAAACCACACTTTGATGAGTCACACAGGCGTCCTAACAGCTTCTAAAGTATATTTTCGGCTCTTCATTTTATTCGTGTGCATTATAAGAGAAAGGGTCTGATTGCTGGTAATCAGTCAGACCTGCACATTCGGTCTCATCTTGCAGTTTGATAAAAGAGCGGTTGCTGATTGGCTGTCTCTAGCGTCACTCAGCGATATTGTCGTTGAGCTTCTTGTCCCCTGGACAGACGGCAACCCCACAGTCTTTAGTTGCATCTGGACAAGGACCGTTGGCTGCCACCGTCCTCGACAGTGAGATTAGAAGATGTCCGCAGGACAAAAGAGCCACTGCTCGTCTGGATCTGTATGCATCTTCATCTTTTTTAGCACGAGATGTAACAAAATTTAGTTAGGATTGACGTGATCCAACGCAAAACAAACAAAAAGAAACGCACAGACATGAAAAACACTGGTTTTACTTCTTAGAAAACATAACTGCATTGTTCAGGTATGTAAGAATGTCAAAACATAGAGCAAATAAGCTTAAAGTCTTCCATTTGGTTCCAAAGTATGTACCCAGCTCTCAAAATGGAAGGTTTCTGTCATTCCTGTCTCCAACTCTTTCTGTTTCTAATACATAGATAATATCATGATATGAGCATGATGAGCACAGTGATGACTAAAGTATATCTTCACAACTGCAAGGGCTGTATGTTGGTATAAACTCGGTCGCTACAGAAAGCCAAGCCGTGTGGGATCACTTCACAAATGTCAGAATCAAGATAAGCGTTGCTTTATCTGAATAAAATCACCTCCTTCTATAAGAAAAGCACATTACTTTCAGTTGGAACCAGAGGATAGAAGCCCTGTTCATCTTGGAATGAGTAAAGAAATATCCGATCAGGAGCTTTGCAAACGTAGAAGCAGTTTTCTATAAGTTTTAATCGAGATGTTACACTGGTAAATATCTCAGGAAGCCATCAGCTGATGATGATAATGGACACCTCCATCAATGGCCAATTAGCCCCAAAATGAAGATTCAGAGAGGTGAGCCCCAGAAAGGGAATGGAGGAGAAAACACTTCTCTATAAAAGCCCCATCATCGCCATGGGAACTAGCAGGACCTTCACGATACATTTCTAATGAAGTCAGTCATTGGAGACACATTAACAGAGTTTTTTAGCACTCAAATAAAACTTTTCATGGCAAACGACAAACGTAGGGCATGACTCATGACTTACTGATTCTTTTTCATAGCGACTCGCTCTCATCACTGTCCCACAGTGGAGTCTTTTAGTTGAGTTTCTATGCATCATTTTGGTATGCTAATATGTTAGGATTGCTGCTTCCTGGTGTGTGCAAAGATGCTGTCATGAAGGGGTTAACTTACAGACTGTGTTTGGAACATTTTAGAAAACACTGAAAATGTGCCTGTTTTAATATGTAACTGTGGATATTTAGGGTAAAATAAAGGAAATTTGCACAGTTGTTACATGCAGGTGATGTTTTAGGGTTAGAGGCCTTGACACAGTGGGACCAATGCGAATAAACGACGCGGAATTGCGAAAAATTCGGAGAGGAATTATCTACGTTTCTGCAGAACAAGTTAAGGCTGCTCGATTATGACAAGAATTCTAATCACAATTATTTTGACTGAAACTGAGATCTCGATTATTTAACACAACTATCCAGTATTTTTAAACAACGCTGCGCGTCGTGGTGTTCTCGATTCCGTGTCGTGCATTATAACCGTCTAATGCACGGTTCTCAGTTGTTTAATCCACTTTTACTGCTTATATAGGAACTATTTTATGTTGGCCTCCATGTACGTTTTATACCAAACAACCGCTGTCAGGCTGCAGCGCGTTTCTCTCATCCACCTGTTAAAAGACGGCTGATCTGAACCAGCTGGTTAACGCGTTGCTATGGTAACGCCTCGTAACGAAGGAATATTACAGTGTTTAACTCGCCGAACTATGTATAGGAAAATAATGCAGCCAGTTGTCAGTGACAATGGTATAAACTATGTTTAGGTGAACTTCCACAACCTACTGCAGTTATTCTACATTGACCTGCAGCCGGAGCCGACTGAGACTGGCCGCCTGGGAGTGCTTTAGGACGGGAGAGGCTCCCGCTGCTCCTTCCTTACAGTAACTGCAGAACAATATGTGCCTTCAAGTCAGTTGCCAAAACACCAGAATAACTCCAGTAAACTCCTAATAACTCCAGTAAAAGCTGCTAGATTTGTTGCTTTTAACAAAAAGAGTCGCCAGATTTAGCGAGAAAGTCGCCAAGTTGGCAACAGTGTCTGAATGAAAGCAAAGCAGCTGTGGGAGGAGTTTACAGCACAGCGCTGCAATGCCAGAGACGCTCGATTAGCAGCTGAAGACAGCAGGAGAGGAAACTGCAAAGAGAAAAATAATCACATCCTTTTATTTTTATGATCGTTGAAAACCCAGATCGTAGTTGAGATTAAAATCTGATCATGAAAAATTATAAATATATGATGAAAAATTTTAAACAAACTAGCAAGGTGGATTCCACATCAAGCCACGACATCATCGTGCTGATGCTGCACAAAAATAGACAAAAAGAGGCGTTGGGTTCATCCTGTTTTAGACAAGAGAGGAGAGTTTCGTTGTTTAATCCAGGAGCTGAAGCTGGACCGGGGCCGCTTTGGGATGGACTTTAAGACGCCTGAGGGACAGCTGGAGGATCTGCTTTAGCAGCTAGCTGCATGCTTTAAGAAGCAGGGAAGAAATAATAAAGACGCTCGGCCACGATGAGATAAAGTTTGAACCAAATATCTACGACAAAGTGACATCTGCATAGCGCAACTGGTGATCTATCAGTCAACAGACCTTCTAGCCCATCTCGCTACAGAATCCTAAACTTCTTCCTTAAGACAGACACTTTAGGATGTTATTTTCCTGCTAGCAAAAGATTGCCTCACACCTCCATGTCTTATAAAAGACAAGGCTGTTGTTGCGTTTGGTGGTGGATTACTTTCTGCTGCATTCCTTCAGCACTGCGTAGTTTAGCTGAACCACTTTAGCGTGACTCTACTTGTTCTCAAACAGATCTTTAAATGTGTTTTTACACTTAATCAGAAAACCTGAGGTAAATGAAAGAGCCAGAAGAGCTGATTTGTGTGGATTAAAATGCATTTGTTTTCTCTGTTTATGTGAGACTATCAGAGGAAATTGAAACACGTGTGTCACTGGGTTTCAGGTAATGATGTCAAAGCTGGGGAATGCAGGAGGGACAGGTATTGCGGTCCTCAGCCAAAAGTCTTGCATAATGTCCCACAAGGTGCCCTCAAGCTAACAGTTTTTACACTTGTGTTGTTGGTTTGGTTAATTTGATCATCCAAACATCAGTCGCCAAGTTTGATATCACACATCTGCACAAACCAGTTAGAGAAACACTGTTAGGTGGAGAGGGATCAATAGAAATGAGGAAAGTGATAGATTGATGGATGAGAACAGTTTGGATACACCTGCTGGCATGAAGCTGCAGCACCAACACACATTAGTAACATTTAAACAGGAATGCTGGTGCGGGAATGTGTGAGTCATGTGACTGTTTGTGTTTCAGGTTTGTGTTCAGCAATGCGACGGCGCGGCCTTGTTGTAACTTTCCAGTATCCCTTTATGAAGCCAGCTGCTTGTACCAGTTTGGCTTGGCAGGAAAATTACATTTGCTTCAAAGACGTCATAATCGTCACATGGTTCGTTGTAATTGGCTCATAGAAATATGAAAATGTACCGGAGCATCAGCCCATAAAATAACTCGTGCTCAGGCCAAAAAGTACCTAAATACGACCTCAGATTGACACCAGCATGAGGAGTTACACTGTTGTGATATATTTAGCTAAAAACGGAACCAAAAAGCAGATGCAGTGTGAAAAACTGAGAAAATCCCCACTGAATCCTGAAGGATTAGGAAGGGAAATGGCAGCCTGGTGCTGCTAATCGAATGCTTTTGGATCGTTGACCATCAGCGATAAAAGCTGATATTCTGTGTTTGAACAACACCAAGGAGAAAAGACATCAGCAAAGATCTCAGAGAAGCAGCCGATTGCTTCCCATCAATCTGGGGAGGACTGCAATGTCCTTTCCAAACCTTCTGGGTCCACAGATTACACATAAGTGCAAGATTTTCAAGTCATTAGTCAAATTCATCCTCTGTTAGTTTGTTAAATTTTCACAATGGTCCAGACCAGACCCCAGTTACGCTGTGTGTCCAGCATGGGAGTGGTGAGGATGATGATTTGGGCTTGTTTTGCAGCCACAGGACCTGGAAAAATTTGTCAATAGCTGCGTTTATACGGGGCACATTTGATCCAATAAAATGTCCAATTAGATTAAAAATGCTACTTATTAAATTGAATTTTCTTTCCTTTTTATTATTGGATCATCAGAAGTGACCATTTTTACATTAAACGGATCATTTCTGTGGTGCGTGTTGTTTCTGTGCATGCTAGCAGCACATGGGGATGACGTGACGTGAAAATGGCAGCAGAAGCACGAAACTGACGACTGATGTTTAAGTTGGAAAGTTTAGGATTATAGAGTCTCTGAATGGTTATAAAGCTTGAAACAAGTTGTTCACAGATATTTGGCAACATTTGGTCAAATCTTAGCCTTAATTATCTTTTTAGCTCTTCTTGTTTGTTGGTCGTCATCTTCCTGGTCTTCTATCTTCATCTTCTTTTTCTGTTTGGTTTTCTTTGTCTTTATTCTACCACTGCTGTTAATACTCTTCCCTCTTCATCATCTTCCTCCATTGTCTGCTTCTGTATTGGTAAATGTTAACTCCTGGTGAAAGTGTTAGAATCATATTAAATCCGTCCATCATGTAAACACACAGCTGATCAGATACGCTATCTCGCGTCCATGTAAACATGTCCGCAGGAATGTCTGATTTGATTCGTTTCAGTTGGATGGAAGAAATGTTTGTGTAAACACTGCCATTGAGAAACTCCCATGTTTACCAAAATATTCTCAAATCTGCAGCCATTTGTCAGACAGATAAAGCTGGATCGTGCGACAGAATGATCCCAAATACAGCAGCAGATGTACAACAGACTGAGTGAATAAACAAAAGAATCAGGGTGCCGACCCGATCCATTCGAAGTCCAGACCTCCACCTGACTGAAACGCTGCGGGGAGAGCTGTTTGAATACCACAAACCTCGGTGACCTGGAAGAACGTCGTAAAGAGGAGTGGGACAAAATTCCTCCGCAGCGATCTGAGACACTGATAACGTCTGACTGAAACTAATTACTTCAAGTCGCTGCTGCTTTTGGTGGTTTTACAAGTTAATGAATCATGGAGCAACTTAGTCTAAATAAAGTGGTGAATGTGTAAAAACTATTTTCTCTGTTACTGTCATGGCGTTCCGTAATGTTGTGAGACCTGGTCCGGACCAGATCATTTGGCATCATTAAACAGTATTGTAGTGGTTAACGCCAGTTAGAGGCATGACAGTAGCTCTTTTTTCACTGCGAATCAGAGGCGGATGCAGGTGGATAAAGGCAAAATAAGGAAAATAACAAAGGAAGTGGAGAAAGCTTGAGTGCAGGATGTTTTGATTTCGTTCACTCGTGGTCAGCAGCAGGTGGAGAGATGCTGCATAGTGGAGCTCATCCAATGAATGGAGCAGTGTTTACTGGTCTGCTGCCTGTGAGAATGTTCCCATTAGGACTCGGATACTTGTATTCAGCACAAATGGACCAAATAGTCCTCAGTCTGGTTTTGTTTTGTTGGTGCTTTAAGCTGGAGGCAAACAATGCTGAAGCTCTTTTCTAGATATCTTTGCTTTGTGTGTTGCTACTTCAGCAGATCGCTGGTGTAACTTTATCCTTAAAGGAATGCTTCACTTGTTAAATAATTGTATTAACAGCTGCGGTTTGCTTCATGGTTGCTCTGATCCGACACTCGGATCCAACAAATCGTCTTTTGCGGCCGGGTGAAGGAGAAAACGTCTACAAGGCTCAAGACCAGATAAACGCTGCACAGTCAGGTTGGAGGCCCTGAAAGCGGACACCAGACCAGAGGGAGGAATAGATGAAGACAGGAAAAGTAGGGGGGGGTCGAAAGAAGAGCTGGAGAAAAGGACAAAAATGGCCAGGCGTTGCCAAGAACGGTGCACTCCCCATTTCCTCCGGTCTTCCTCTTTCATTCCTCCTCTCCTCTGGTGAGGGATCACTGGGGGAAATCCAAACACTGCAGGAATGTTATCATTGTATTGCATTAGCAGCATTCCCCTGGTTAATTTAATAGCCTACAGACCCCGCCGTTTCATGCAGCATCTGCTTTTGTTCCACTACTCTTTACATAAATGCATGTTTTGATGCTTCTAAGGTTGTCTCGTGTTCATGCATGCATATTTTGCATGTGAGCTTCTACTAAGTCTTTAATTTGGTCAAAATGAGTAAAAAGCTCCTTTTTTGGCAAAATATAAAGCCCAAGCTGATGAAGTTTGTCAGAGCTATGTTTAGCAATTAGCAGTCAGGGGAAAGTTGGCCGTTGTTCTGCCGTTAAGATGGCACACGAAGCAGAAAAACACAGCAGTACATGCTGAGAAAGATGATAAATTGCAGACTCGGCCTATTTAAAGATTAAATATTTTAAGGTAAATTGTTATTAATTTGTAATATTTCCTGTTTTGATTATATAAGCCTGTAAAAATTTGATATACTTGTTATTTTGTGTGTATAAGGTCATTATCTGGAGAGATGCTCCTCAGCCATCGCCCATGGAAAATGCCAGAAAGGCCATCTTTATTATTGTCACATGTCAAAGCAAATCTGCATCAAAACTAGATGGGCATTAGGAAGAACCCACCTACTATAAAACAGTATATGGCCATAGTCAATAATATTTATAATATGGAACGTTTGACTTTTAACTTGAGACTCCAAAAAGAAAAAGGTGATACCTGTTGGGGAAAAATGGGAAACATATTTGATAGGGGAAACCTCTCCTTTTTCTTTTTTATTAATTAATTTATTTTTGTTCTCCCTCTGTTGCTGGGAGAGAACGTGGTTTTAGTTTATTGTAGAAGCAGAATTTGGGTGGATAAATCAGAGACGACGGTTTTCCAGGTTTGAGTGGCCATGACTCATTGTTAAACCGGGGATTGTTTTTAATTGTAACACTTGTTTATATTTTTCTGACTTGATTTAAGTACCCCTCTTAACCCCAGTTTGTTTATTTGTGGGTTTTTTTTTTGTATATTTTTTTCTTTTGTAAAATACACAATAACTTAAATAAAAATAAAGTATAAAAAAAAACTTGATGGGCATCACGTAACATTTTTATTTATATTAAGTCTTTCAAGATAGAAACCACAAAGTGCTTCATAATGAAATACAAAGAAAATGAAAATATGAACACAAGCAAGTTTCAAAAGATGCTGCCAGCTGCTTTTTCCAACGTCCGAGAGAGGAAACGAGAACTTTAAACATTTTTCTTGGAGCCTCGCTGCAGCGTTCTGTGCAAGCTGAAGCTGTTTCTTTTACTCATAAATGTAGAATTGCAGTAATCAAGATGCGACAACATGAAGTCGTATGTCATCATTTCCATGTCAGGGTGAGACCCAATGCCACTTCGCATCATAACATTTTTTAAATGATCAAAAACACGACTCAAATGTTAAATGTTACCCAGAGGTTTCTTACATTGTATCAAACCAATTTCTCCTTTTATTTTTTAAAGAAAAAAATGTATTTATTCATTTATTTATTTGTTTTATTTATTTAACTTTGTATTTGCATCGACTGATACACAAGTCAGTGTTTCCACTACATCAGCTCAGCCAGGGCGACTCGGCACAGCAATGTTGTTTATTTAGTTTTGACAAATATGAGAAGAAGATAAAACTTCTAAATATGCCAGAATTTGCCAAAATGCTAGTTTGTATTTGTTGCCCTCGGACAGATCTTACAGAGGAAAACAAAGGTAAGAAAAAAGAAGAAAAACAAACTATCGATCAATAATCCAACGCTTCGCGGAGAAGTAAACGTTTCCACATGGACGTTAAAGTTTCCTGATTGAACCTGCGTTGCGGTGGTAGGTTAGGCTGCTGTTAGTCATGTGCACTGCATGTTAGCAGCGTGCGGTTAGGGGAAGGGGGCGGAGCCTAACTAAACTCCGCTGGTGACGACACCAGGCCAGGTAAAGTCTGAGAACAACTGACAAGCTTGTTACGTGTTGAGTCTGGAGGAAAGGTAACTGCTGACAAGTTGCTTCAGATTTTACAAGTTAAATAGAAATATTGTGTTGGACTGGGACCCCAATGGAAGGGTCTAAAATAAAAGGACATCTCTGATTGGATGTTCCTTCCCCGTTCCCAGTCTTTACCTGTGGAAACGCCCCCTTACCACGGAGATACTGGTTCCCATGTTGATGAAGCTACCCGTCACAAATGGGGTGTCCTCCTCATCCTCATAACTGGTTTGATCTCATTGTAAGCTGGTCTTTAGTGGGGAAAAGAACAAACCTTTACATAGCTGCTGATTTTAAAATGCTCAGAAATCAGAGGCTTCTTTCCAAATGTCTGGATAAAACTGGGAGAATGGTTCTGATTCTCTGATTGTCCAGCATCACCAGAATGATTGTCTTCATTTCTCCTGCTTTCTCTTATTTCCCTCCTTTATTCCCTCTTTACTTTTATGCCAGTGTTTAAACTTGTCTAGTTATTTATATGTATTTATTTCTTCCCAACACGACTTTGCCTGCAGATATTAACTCCTTCCACTGTTATCTTTTTATTGAAATATCACTACATATTAATTATTCTCCAGTAACTCCCGTCTCAGCGGTTTCCAGGATATATCTGAATCAGAAGTTTAAAAAAATTCTAGCTTTGACATTTGTTTCTTTTCCTTTTTTTGCAGGTCGCAGTAGTAAAAGTGAAAAACACTGACAAGGTATTCGCCATGAAGATTCTCAACAAGTGGGAGATGCTGAAGCGGGCAGAGGTTAGTATCACTCTGATGCCTCTCGCGGCCCGTTTCGCTCACACTGCGTACGAACCAAGTGCCAACCTCTGGTGGTTAAAAGTGAAGCCTATACGGAAGTGCATAAAACTGCAGTTCCCCCTTCATCCACTAGGGGTTGCAAAACAAAGCAAATCCCCATAGACTCCCATGTTAAAAAGACCAACTTCACAGCAGAAATAAACATGTTTACAGCCTGGGTCAAAAATCCATTTTCAGTTTAATAGGTCAGGTTTACGTTCATGACAACTGTGGGGGAAATGAATCTTTTTCTAACTCGCCCGTTTACAATTAATTTAATCTCAAATTTCTGCATATTTATGGGCGTGTCCTTTTGATTGACAGGTACCCGATCTCCCACTTCAAGTAAGAAGAACGTAGAACAACCGCAGTTTTTAGCCGGTTAACAGCATGACTTAGCTTTAGCCCGCTTACCTCCGTTAGCTGGTTATCTCCTGTTATCTCCAGTTTAGCTCGGTTAACACTTAGCTACAGAAAACTCGATGTCACCATGATGCTCACAGTCCACCTCTCAGCTCCACCTCTTTGCCCATATTTGTATTTTCCGGGCGAGACAACGCGCATGCCCCTTCCAAGATGGCGATATAAGAACCACCCACCGAGCTTCAGTTCAGCTCTTCAGAAACCTGTGGGTGACGTCACGGAGGCTCCGCCCATCTTTTTATATACAGTCTATTAGGGGTGGGAAAATCTAATCGGAAAATTGAATATCAGGATTTTTTGCTACATTTAAAAATCTTTTTTTTTTTTGTAAGAACCCCCCCCCCCCCCAAATAAATAAAAAAATAATTACAAAATTTTTTTTTAATTTTTATTGTTTTTAGTGATATTTTTAAATGTGTTCTTGGGCATTACAGCAGTAGAATGATGATCTTGCTACAGTGCTGTTTTTTCCCTCACTGAAATCAAGAAAAATGACAAGCAAAAAAAACGTTTTGTGCATTTTTAGTTTTTAATCTACAAGAATCAGCAATATAGAAGAATTGTGAGAATCGCAATTTAAATCGAATCGGCACCCAAAAAAAATTGGAATTGAATCGGGACAAAAGCATATCGTTACAGCGTTACAGTCTATGGTACGAACAGCAGCACGTTGCCATGTTTTGGGAATGTTTCCAAGAAATTATGATGACTGGTTTATTAAAAAGTTGTGCAACCTCCATCGAGTCGCAGTTGAATCAGAGGTTTGTTGACGGGCCATGAACATGTCGATGCCTGAGCTGCTCGAGCTGCCGCTGCATGTTTTTCTCACCGGCCTCTCCCTATCAGTCGGACATTCCTGTCGTTCCCCCGGGTCCATGATCTTCACGCGTCATACGTCACAAGACAAAACTGCTCCCTGATGTGTGTGTGTGTGTAAGTGCTTGGACATGGGAAACACCATAGAGCAACAAATGCACAGCAGACTGTAGTTTCTGCATGGAGGAGGAGCCTCAGTGGTTTCTTCTGCTCTGGTCAGACTTTTTGGACTGGGAAATGACAGGTTAGGCTGTGTTTAAAGCATGACACAGCTTTTTTTTTTTTTAAATTAAACACCCTGCTTTACATATATTTTAGTCAAACTGCTTTTAACATGAGGATTTAAACAACTGCTTTAACTAATAATGCTCCTAAAGTTACCATACAGTTCATATTTAGCACTTTCATTAAATGAAATCATCCCAAATCTTCTGGTTTATAGTGCACATCACAAAATCTAAGCTTAATGAGGACAATATTCTCATGAAAATTAATGAATTAATGGACTTTCTTGCAGTTGATTGATTTTATTCTGCATTTTGCATTTCAGTTGCAGAATAGCAACACACACACACACACACACACACACACACACACACACACACACACACTGTGACCTGTGCATGTTGCCATGTTGTAAAGGTTGCTCTGTGTGTTTGCAGACGGCGTGTTTTCGAGAGGAGCGAGACGTTTTGGTGAATGGGGACTGCCAGTGGATCACCACCCTGCACTATGCCTTCCAGGACGACAATAATCTGGTAAAACAGCCATCTTTTTCCTTTAAACTATACGTTTGAACCCGTGTTGGAAAGAAATAACGGAGTAATATGTGATTTTTCTGTTGTCTAGATTTATTTAGACAGATTTAACTACAGTAGGGGGCTGCAGAAGTAAGAAATAAACTAGGAATTAATGATTACTTTAAGCTTTAAAACAATATAATCAGTTTAATAGTGTAAATACAGATGTATCCCTTCACTCCCCGTTGGGCCTTTAACCGTCCCTCCAGGAACGACCAGCACAAATTCAGCCAGTCCTGATGAATTCTGCACAAGTTTACAACTCTGTCTGATCATCACAACGTTGTCATAGAAGCTCCTGTCTACCTTGTACACGTAACAGAGAAGACTTGCTGCAAACCGCAGCCTGAACATGCATCTAGCAGCCTTTCTGTTTATGTGTGTGCATATCGTTGTGCTTTCTGTCTATAGCAGCAACTTTGGAGCTGCGCTCATAGTATCTGTGCCATCTTTGCCGTTTCACTCCTAAGTTCATATAAAGAGCGCAGTTCCACCCCTGCACCACTGCTGGTTAACTCCCAGACTCAAACCAGCACATTTACTTCTTACCACCAAGCACAACATGATTTTGAATGGAAGGAAATTGGGCAACAGAAGCAAACGGGGCCAAGAAAGAGCGAAAGAATGACTCTGAAGTTGGGCAGAGTTCATGAGCCAAACTGGCTGGAGGCGGCAGTTTTTCTCCCTTTAACCTAACTGTTTGTCCACTCTCCTTGACCCCGAGTTCAGATGCCACGGCTGCTTGTCATTCCTTTTCCTATATTCTCACAACAAATGCTGGACACTCCCCAGGGCTTTAAAAATATGCACCACTGCCCTGTAATCATTTATTTCTATGCCAATCCTGAAAAACAGAATTATTTTCCCTCTGCTGTAATGAAACTAAGAGGAAAGGGTTATTAGTGATGGAAGACGGTGGGGGACGCCAATGCTACGACATATTTTTAACGCCTGATCTTCGTCTTAACGGCACCTTTAAACGACACAGAGTGTCTCTGTTTGCTGTCACTTTGCAGTACTTAGTCATGGACTACTATGTGGGCGGTGACCTGCTGACTTTGCTCAGCAAGTTTGAGGACCGTCTGCCAGAAGAGATGGCCAAGTTCTACCTGGCTGAGATGGTGCTGGCCATCGACTCCGTTCACCAGCTGCACTATGTCCACAGGTGAGGTCCTGGAAGGTTGTTTTTGTCTGTTATGATGTATAAATGTATGTAATAGTAATTTTTGGAAAGGGGCTCACTGAGGAATAAGTCCTGATGATGGATGTTTAGTGTATTTACACTGTTCCTGCAGCATGGGAAATATTCCAGCTGTGTGGAGCCGCAGCAGCTTAATGAAAATAAATTAAACTTGTGGAGAGCGTGCGCATGTGTTTGTCTTCAGTTGTCACAGAAGATGGTTAATACATCTGAGCCATCGTTTCCCGTGCGTATTTAATTCTTCAAGGTTCCCATTACGCATTAGGTTTGTGCATATTTAGGAGGCAGGGAGCCTGTACTGCAGTCGATTTGGGATACTTTTTTCAGGATCCACCACAAATGAAATGGGTCATTAACAGATAAAAAGCAGCTATGATCACTGATTCTCTGTTAGCCGCTTGACTCATCCTCACCTGGTGTGGAGCTCCTCTCATCACCATAGTGTCATTTTTCCCCACAGTAGGAAGCTTTTTTGAGTGAAAAGCTTTTAAATCTCACCATATGCTGCCTGCACAGCTTAAAAAACTCCAGAAATCTACAGTCAGAGACAAGATAACGGAGCATGTGCAGTTAAACACGAGGTATTTCCCTCAACAGGTTATAAAATATATGAAAAACAAAGCTAAATACTCGGGCTGTGACAATATGCTTTCGCTTCGCTTCGCTTCAGATTTTTTGGGTGCCGATTCGATTTAAATTGCAATTCTCACAATACTTCCAAATTGCTGATTTGTGTGCACTAAAAACAAAAAAAAAATGAACAAAACTTTTTTTTGCTCATCACCATTTTCTTGATTTCAATTAGGAATAAACAACACAGTAGCCAGACCATCATTCTGCTGCTTTAATGCCCAAGAAGACAAGTAAAAAGATCAATAAAAACAATAAAAATGACAAAAAATTTTTATAATGGATTATTTTTATTTATTTGGAAAAAAAATCGATATTCTTCACAAAAAAAAAAAATTTAAATTCTGAAGTAAAAAATGCCGATATTAAATAAAACAGCTGTTTTCATTAACAATATAGAATCAAACTCGATGTAAAAAGCACATTTAATCACATTATTGTACTGCATTCTTTTATAAAATGTCAAACTTTAATCTGAAAAGGCGGCAAACTTTGGTTACTTTGGTTGCTTAGCAACTAGGGCTACAACAGAGTTTTCTAATGAAATCAACAGGATAGATGCTAAATATAAACTTCACAATAACGCTACCTGAACACTGCAGTTCACCGGGCACCGCATGGGAAACCGTTTCCCTTGCTGACGTAGCCGCCAAAGGAATTTTGTCTGCCCGTTGAAGATGCCCTAGGGAGCCGGACATGAGGCTCTTCCAGACAGGAAGCAGTCACATCGGCATGTTAACATAATTACGGCGTCTTTCTCGGAGGAGCTCGTCGCGGCGCAGAGAGCGAGAGAGTGATGGCGAGATAGACGGAGGGAAAAGATGCAAGATAATTGGGGAAAGAAGGGAGGGTCAGTGAGAGGTTCAGATAAAGCCTGGCTGCTTGGTATGTTGGGTGTGTCTGCAGGCGGGTGTAGTTGGGTGTAGTTAGGATCTGGAACACGCTGCAGAGTCAGACGTGCGTTCACATGCTGGGTGACAGCGACGGAGTCTAGAAAGACATGTATATATAAATGTATGCAGAGAGAGGAGAGTGGGCAGCCACTAATTGCATGGTGTTATCTGGGGGCTGTGGGTGGGGGTTGGCGGTGGCAGCATAGACAGAAGCGGATGGAAAGAAAATGGGATGGGGGTGGAGGGGACGGCACTGTCTCTCTTTTGGTCCCCTTGTGGACGCTTTGGGACAGTAATGATGGGTTTAGGAGGGGTGGGGGTGTGGTGATGTTACCTCCACTCCCTGTGTATCTCCTCCCCCCCCACCCCCCACCCACCCACAACCCTTCCTTTGCTCTCACTTGCACTCCATGGGAGATTTTTTTTCTCTATGCTTGCTTTGTGAAGGGTGGAGACAGGCTGGCAGGTCCCCTGAGGAGGGTGTGTTCTGCTGGCTAGTCCCGTCTGATGAGTGTGTGTGTGTGTGTTTGCATGCATGCATGCATGCATGCATGCGCAACAGGATGTGTGTTTATCTCAGTGATATTTTTATGTGTGAGTATGCTGTTTAAATCATTTAAAGGGGAAATTACATGGTAACTTAACACAGATGGAAAAAAAACTTTAGTTATGTCACCAGCAGCTGCACCCAGCTACATAATCCAGTTTCCTCAGGGAGAAAGCGTGATGCCGTCACGTCAGGGTCAGTGTGGGCTCCACTTTGTTGTCTGACCACATTTCAACATGTGTCCGGAGAAGCCTCGGATCGAAGTGCTTTACAATTAGCAGGCGAGCACTTCATCTCCTGGGTCGCAGCTGTGCACTCAGTCACATCACCCACCGTCAGGTCATAAAAGCCATTAGAAATCCTGCATCAATCTTCAGCCTGTGTAATTAACACAGCCAGTTCAGTCTATATTCGTATATTCTCGCTCATCTTTTTTGGCTACGTTCACATTACCGGGCTGAAGTGACTCGTGTTGGAGCAGCTTGGAAACAAAAATCCATCAATTTAGGTTTTCAAATACGATTTTTCTCATTTAAGTATGTTG
Source organism: Telmatherina bonti (assembly GCF_933228915.1). NCBI lineage: Eukaryota > Metazoa > Chordata > Actinopteri > Atheriniformes > Telmatherinidae > Telmatherina > Telmatherina bonti. Next base: position 30,990,868 of record NC_136614.1, on the reverse strand, counting down.
TCCTTAATGTCAGATTTTTTTTTTCACATTTGTGATTCCTGCAGCGCTGTTGGGAATAAACGCTAAAATATGGAGGTAGGACAAAACACGTCTTGTTTCTCCAGTTGTTATTTGTCTGTTCTTTTGTACAAATTGCTACAAGTACAGATACAAGCCAAATCTGCAGGCTGGGATCAGTTCTGCAAGTCACAAAATACAGCTCTGATTCACATGTACAAAACATGTGTTTTACAAATGCATTAGATTCCTCTGATTCCTAACCAAACACAGAAAGAGGACATCTGTTAAATGCTCAAAGCTTTCTTTATGTAGACGAAAAAACATGACAAAAAATTACCATTAGTTAATTAAACTAATAGTTCTGAAATTGTTCTCCATAAACCAGCTTACCTTCAGGTAGCTGTGATGGTAACACTGGCCTAGGCCTGATGGCCCTACAGGCGGTCCTCGGTTTACAAACAAGTTTTATTCTTATGCTGTGTGAGTCAGATTTTTACCGTTATATACTCATTAAATACCCACTTAATCACTAAATAACTATCTAAATATATGTATTATACATTATATACATGGTAAAACAATACAGGCAATTAAAACAGACATTTCAATTGAAATAAAATAGATAAACACACACTGAGGTGTCGTCTCTGCTTAGATGGAACCTCGTTACTTTGAAACTTTTTCATTTCCATTTATTTAATGTGCGCCATGAAGTCGTAACGATATAAGTCGAGATCCACGTAACCAGAGGACCGTCTGGTATTGGTATTTTTCCCCACAACGTGAAGTTTGCAGACGTAATCAATACTTGCAGATTTGATCTGAATCTGAAATATTAAATACAGAGACAAATGACAAAAGTGGAGAAACAAAATGTATCATAGCGCATTATAAAAACAGTTAATGCTATTTTTTAAGTTCGTAACTTGTAAGTTTTACAAGTCAAAAGATAAACATCCAAAAATACATGTATTGTCAAACTTAAATTTTCTGAGATTTTGACATGTATTTTGTGACGTTTAAAAATGTCTGATTCTTGGTCCTTGACTTGATTGTCCAACTTAAATTCTCTGACTGGAATTATTTGACTTGTTGGTTCTGATTTAATTTCAGACTTGTGAAATTTGCTTGTATTTTTCCAAATTAAATTTTGACATGGATTTTTACCACCGTATAGGAGGTTATGTTTTTGTTTTTGTTGTCTGTTTGCAACATTACACAAAAAGTTATGGATGGATTTTGATGAAATCTTCGGTATATGTTGGGGGTGTCACAAGGAACAAATGATGAAATTTTGGTGGATATTCGGAAGAGATCCTGGATTCTGGTTTTCAAATAAAGTAAAAAGCAGATGCCGCAACACTGACTACCATGTCATTGTATGCAGTGGGCGTGTGTGTAATGCGTGTAACTTTGGCTATGATTGGCCTATCGGTATGACCGACCCCTGTTTCTAATTGTGTGATACAGTAGAATCACGCTGATGCCATCTTGTTTAGATAAATGTGACCAATCGGCACCGACAAAGCAGGAAATGTTTGTGACACTGAATGACTGACACCTGTTGTCGTCCAATCAAACTGATGTTACCGGACACAAAATGGTGATTTTGTCCACCTAACTACTCCCGAAGCACAGTGGGAAAGGTAGTAGCTTTACTGAATGCAGTTTTATGTTGGTGGATTAAAGTTTTGGTGGCAAAACAGCAAAGGTAATGATGTTTTTCAAACGTGATGCATGAATTCAGCCTTCCTTTGACTCTGGTTGAGTGAATCTTTGTCCTAGCGACATTAAACTGGTATGACTGGAATCTGTGGGATGTGTGCTTTCAGTAAAGCTGCTGTTTATTCGTTTCAATGCTGTTTGGTGGACACGAGGGTCCAATATTTTTGTTTACGTATTTCTGCGGACTTTGTTTACTTGGTCTTTTAATTACCTCTGCCAAGGAGCTTATGTTTTCGCCGGAGTTTGTTTTATTTTGGTTGTCTGTTAGCAACATTACTCAAAAAGTTATGGATGGATTTTGATTAAATTTACCGGATAAGTTGGGGGTCTCATAAGGAACAAATGATTACATTTTGGTGCAGATCAGAAAGAGATCCTGGATTACTTTGAACTTATGTTGGGTGTTAATCACAATATGCTTGGTGAAGGTCTGCGCTCTCTGAGTGCATTTCTAGTTTTTCATGTATTTTATGACTACTGAAATCTTCTAGGATTGTCTGACTTGTAGCTCCCAACTTGTGTTTTCTGATTTGTAAAATGTATCTGTATTATCAGACTTTCATTTTCTGACTGTTTTCTGAATGAATTAAAACTGGAGATTTGATCTCTACCTTTATGTGTTGTTAGTTTTAAATACAGAAATACAAGTTACAAAACTTCTGTCACTACCGTAGCTCCATACAAAAACAGCAAAAACTATCTGTTGATTGATTCTATATCATAATCAATCCCTTTTCTTCAGTTGTTTCACACATACATCATCACATTTTCTTTGTTTATAGAAAATGGCAAATTCAAAAAGGCTTCCAAGACACTTTTATTAAATTTGAGTCAACAATCATGTTCATGTTCTGCATCAATGTTGTCTGAATAGTGCAGGGAACCCGTAGTTATGACTGTTAGCTCCTCTATGTCTTCTGTACTGAATCAGCACTGAACGAGCTGGTTGGTTATTTTGACACGGCCTGTCTAGCCTCGTTTCCATGAACAAACCAGAAAGCCGACCCATTGAAAATGAATTCGCTCAGACCTTTTGACACTGATGAAGTTGAAAAGAGACCAAATGAAAGAATTGAGGAGCAAAGAGCCTTGAGGTCAACCTTCTGTCCCCTTCAGCTGAGTCCCATGGGAGACAACGTGTGCACGTCAGATGCAAAAGGGAAACTGTGTGTGCATCTGTGTGTGTGTGTGTGCATTCAGTTATTCAGTGGTCAGTGATCTGCGTGGCCTCCCAGAGGACCCTGACAGCGTTTCAATAGGCCAAGTCAGCAAGCTGCCTAGCACCACATCTGTCTGCCCTAAATGTGTGTGAGACACACTGAGATGGTGATAGGAGAGGCGGGGGTTGGTAGAGGAGAAGAGCAGGGTGTGTGTTCGAAGATGTGTGCGTTTGTGGGGGATACTCTGCCAGTATCAATATACTCATAAAATAAAAATGTTATCTTAAAGTGCGACATCTGTTTTAAATGGGTTGGGTATTGTTTGTGTTTTTATGTGTGCCCTATTGATTGCCACTTTTGTGTGTTTCCCTATTGATCAGGGCCATGTGTTTCCTCAGAGCCCATTGATCATACTTGATCATTATTCATCAAAGAGTTTCAGCCACATTAGCTACATTTACATGGACCCCCGTACTCCACTAACAATGAGAATAAAAGCCCAGGGTCAGAAACATGGTGGTCATCTCCTCCGGGGCAAAACGCTTTTTCTTTAACACTGTGGATTTCATAAATGACTGCGACACCATTTATAGTTTTATTTTTCTTTCATCTTTTTGATCAGCAAAAGTTATAGACAAAAATACAATAACCATGGATGATGTTTGATGAGGGAGCTTTGCAGCACGGGGAACATGCTGGAAAAAGATGTGTGAAGTGGTTATTTATCTGCGATACTAATTATATCAATATTTTACCTCATAATGAAGTAAAAGTGATGTCAAATCATACTAAGAGTAACTTATCAATTGTGATATTAATAATAAAAATAAGTAGTAGTAAAAATACTAATACTTGTACTACTAATACTGAATACTAACTATTAAAAAAAATCAGACTCTTATAATACAATCTGCTTTTAATCCAGTGACTGCTGGCCTTTGACAGAGGAAATTAGACCATGTTTATTACACATCTCTGAGACTGTTGACTAATTAGTAGGAACAGTACAATTAAAAATATTTTGCCTTATTAATCAACCATTTTTCCAAACAGAGTTGCTTTTAGGTCCTACTTTATGAACTTTTTAGACAGATTTTTCTTAAATATTAAAGACGTTTATAATAACTCTTTTGTAAAACACTGAGCTGAAACCGAGTTTACTTGGCCAACAAAATCTGAAATGAGAATATTCAGAGAACTGCAACAAGCATATACAAAGCGTCTACATGCACTTCTGAAATACGATATTGAAAAAAAAGAATTTTCATTTACCAGTTTGTTATTGCATTAATTTCAAGATATGTTTGTGTGTGGTGATGTCACTTCTTGTTATTTTGGTGTTTGACAGTGTGGACGCCATGGTCTTCGCCTTAGCTGTTACGATGCAAGCCCAAGGTCTTAGTACTAGTTGCTAAAGTGAGAGCCCATAGCGTTAGTGTGATAATGAGAGACCCCATGGTTTTAGCATTAGCTGCTAATGTGAAAGCCCCTGGTCTTAGCATTAGCTGCTAATGTGAAAGCCCCTGGTCTTAGCATTAGCTACCGATATGAGACCCCACAATCTTAGTGTTAGCTGCTAATTTGGGAGCCCATGGTCGTATTGTTAGCTGCTAATGTGGGAGCCCATGGTTGTATTGTTAGCTGTTAATGTGGGAGCCCATGGTTGTATTGTTAGCTGCTAATGTGGGAGCCCATGGTCTTAGCATTAGCTTCTAATGTGAGACTCCGTTATCTTAGCATTAGCTGCTAATCTGAGAGCCAATGGTCGTACTGTTAGCTGCTAAAGTGGGAGCATTAGCTCTTAATGTGAGACTGCATGGTCTTCGCATTAGCTGCTAAAGTGGGAGCCCATGGTTGTATTGTTAGCTGCTAATGTGGGAGCCCATGGTCTTAGCATTAGCTTCTAATGTGAGACTGCATTATCTTAGCGTTAGCTGCTAATCTGAGAGCCATTGGTCTTAGTGTTAGCTGCTAAAGTGGGAGCATTAGCTCTTAATGTGAGACCACATGGTCTTCGCATTAGCTGCTAATTTACGACACCGTGATCTTAGCATTAGCTGCTAATGGTCTTAGTATTATTTACTAATGTGAGCTGTAATAAGCTTGTACAGGTAAATGCAATCCAATAGTGAATCTGAATTTGACGTAATCTCAATGAGAGAAGCTGATATTGGATGGAAATTGCAGAGAAAACCTTTCAGTTGTACATATGCTAAATTCTGGCAGAGCATCAGTTGTGCGACAGTAGGGTCACTTTTGTCATCAGAAAGTGACAAAAGTCTTAAAGCTATTAATTGTTGTTGATTGTTTTTTTTTTTTTAGTTTTTCAAAACTTTATTAAAAACTATAACTACAGCTATTGGTCATTACATGCAATAGCAGACGTATCTTAATTGAATGAAGTATGAGTAAAGCTGTGTGTGTTTCCAGTGATGACAGAAGTCGCATAAGCTGGTAAATTCTTTGAACCATTAGTTAACAACGCTTCATTTAAACCATGTGGAGACGCCTCATCTTTGCAGTATTGCTTCTGGCCACATTATATGTGCTGTGGGGCGGCGTCCAGATGGCCCTCACAGATGGATGCTGAGGTCTTAAAAGAGATTACCATTCTTTATTCCTGTCTCTGCGATGCTCCTTAAGACTGCAGGAGCCCTGTGACACAGTAGCCCAATTAGGCGTGCTAACTTGCCTTACCTAGCATTAGCCTGGCGTTACCTACTCTCTCCGTTTGTCATGGAGTGGAAGGCTAAATATGAGTCAGCTATTGTGGCATTAACCTGCAATCATGTGCTTTTGTGTCTACTTTAACCATCAGTAGGTTAATCAAATAAGACAGAAAGACAAGTCCTCTGGTGAGCGAAAAATATGGCTGCCTTTTGGTGTGTTAGTGAAACAGGACGGGTCAGGAAGATTTAGGAGAGTTGGGCGGTAGTGATGTATTGTTGCAGAGAAGAGGGAGAAGAGAGGGAAGGGTAGGGGGCTGTGTCAAGTACTAAGTGGTTTATCAGTAGCAGAATCCCACGTCCCTTACCCCCCAACTCACACATACAGCAAGACTAGGGTCAACTCGTGCTGTTTGCTCTTTGGCAGACCAGAAGTCTTTGGAGCAGATTAAGGGCCTCTGGCAATGGACGCACCTGTGCATGTATATACACACACCCACGCACATCCACGTGCTGGCAGTCTAGTCCAAGTCTTATGGGTGTCATTCATCATTTGTAAGATTTCCACTTCCTGTCAAGCTGATCCAGATTCAGTGTGAGCATGTGCTGGGCCTGTCAGTGCTAAAGAAAATCAGTTTTAATGAGGTAAAACTTAAAAATGCTAACTGGAAACTTTAACATTATTGTTTAGAAAGAGAAACTAAGTTTTCTTGTTTTACCTAACCTACACTAGCATACTGTTTGTAATGATGGAGTCTGCTGTGATTACTTGCTTATTTAGAGGCTTTTGTCCAGTGTGATATTAGCTACATTTTCATGGGAGTTTTAATTCCTGTTTAATTCTGAATAAAAGGTAATTCTGCTTTAAACAGATGAAAAATGACCATGTAAACAGTTAATTCCTAATGCAAATTTCTATTCGGAATTGTTATTACTATTTCATACCATTATACTTTATAAAATATATATTATACTGTATATATTAATATAAAATTGGGTCCTCAGGAACCCCTGACCTGCGAGGTTTACAGGTAACCTTACTTGAACCCACCTCAAATGAATGGCTTATTAGCAGACTAGTAAGTAGTTTAATCTGAATCAGGTTTGCTGAAGTTGGAAGGAACTAAAACATGCAAGGGCAGAAGTTCCCGAGGTCCAGGATTGAGAAACTCGGTAATAAAGTAACATGCTGGATAGTTTGCTGCTTTACAAGCTAATATTAAACTTGCCATTGCTCCATTGTTTTACTTACAGTGAATGAGCTAGGTCAAGGGGAAGGATCTCTATTTTCAGTCCTGATCAGTTGCTGAGCCATATTATCATCTTTTTTTTTCTGCTTCCGGATTTCTTCTTTCTTCAAATTTGTTTGTATTTTTGCAGCCTTTTTGTTGTTTTTAACGCTTTCTTTCATGCAAAACACTTTGAATTGTTTTCTACATGAAACACGCTTTGCAAATAAAGTTAGTCAGTGGTTGTTTTAGGATTGTCATCCCAAGTGAGCAGCTGTTGCTACTACTTGATGATGTTCAGTCTGTCAGGTCAGCTTGAGTAAAGTGTAGTGTAAAAGCAAAGAAAGAAAGATTCAAAATCTGTCAATTTTGAGTCTGTAGATTAGTATAATATGAAACCTTCAAAATTAATTGTATAGTCTGACCTGCTGGTATGCTTCTCATCTTATCACAGTCATTTAAAACTAAATTTCAGTATCTATTTTGGGCAGTGATGTCCAATCTATAAACAGAGCATTTAAAAAACTTTTCGGTGGTATAAAAGTGTCTTTTTTCTGTATTTTGTGGAGCCTGACATACATGTGTCTTTACAAACCACATAAGTGGACATATTCCTTTAATCCAAGCTTTAATAGGTTGGGGATTTGGTGGTGTCTTTGAAGAGGACAGATAGCCGGCCCTCCCCCCTGCTCCAGCTCCAGCTTCATGAGATGGGACTATTAACACTACTGGAAAAAGAGGGGGGGGCTTCACATGTGGCTTTGAAGAGACCTCTGGCTGAAGACGGGAACATCAAAGCACTTTTCAAAGACATTTTCTATCCCTTTTCCACTGAAAGAAAAATATAAAATATGCCTGGCATGGATGGTGGTCCTGTCTCTCTGGTACTCTTACATAATCTTTAAAAAATTTAAGAGGTATTTGAGTTTTAATTATTTACTTCCTAAATTTGTGTTAACTGAAAAAAAAAAACAAAAAAAAACAGTGATATAGCATCAATTATGGACCTCATCACAGAAGATGCTGGAATGTTATTAGCTTGAGATTTGTATCAGAAAAATCAGAAGACAAAGACAGATTTTATAGTTTCATAACATCTGTTTATGACTGCAACAAAGCAACATTAGCGCCGAAAGGTATAAGGATAACAATGACATATTCCTTTTATATTGTCAGCTAAATAATTTTTTTTTCTTTTTGTCATTTTGATAAGACTGAAAAGGAAAAAGCCCCAAATGAAATGTTTTCAAAACCCTTCAAACTTAGTACTTTGTGTAAAAAGCCAAAAGTCTTTCGATTCTTGTTTGAGAGAATTCATCATTGCAAAGGTCTTTCAGTTCTGTAAGACTCATTGGCCATTTTGCGTACACGGCTCTTTTGAGGTATATCCTAACATCGTTAAAGATGCATATGTCATGAGACTGTGAGGACTGCAGTAAAACATCCAGCTTGTGCCTCTTAAGGTCATCCATTGTTGTTTTTGAGGTGAGTTTTTGATTAGGATTTGCTCCAATGTAATTTAATTCATCCTCCCATCACCACGCCATTTACTGCCACACAACCCCAAACCATGATTGCTCCACCACCATGCTTTACTGTTGGACTGGTGCTGTTTAGCTCATTGCATTAAAAGAGTGGTAGTTTAACCTCAGCGATCCACAGGACCTGGATCCAAAATGCATCTGGCTTGTTTAGATAATCTTTTGGAATTGTCTGACACAGAATTTGTGGTGAGGATGCAAAAGTTCTCTTCTAAAGTCAGGTGTTGTGTTGCACATTGAAGCACAGCTCCAGAGTGATAAATCCTCCTTTGCAGTCAGACGAGGGTTTTGATTTGCCTTTACTAACAATCCCCCATGAAAGATTTCTCCTCTCTGAAACCTTTCTTGGTCTTCCAGACATTACTGTAACATCCACTGTTCCTGTTAACCGCCTTTACTTCATCACCTTGCTAACTGAGGAAATGGTTACCTGGAAGCGGTTTACAGCTGCTTAGAGGAAGCCATGGCTGCTGATTGTTGGAACAAAGTTGGAGGACTCTGAGTATTTATAAAGCTTTAAAGTATGCATCACCTGAACTTTGTTGACTGAACAAGATATGACACAGGCTAGTTAATGTTGGAGAGCTCATATTCTGGGTTCCAGCAGTTGCAGGATGCTGCTCTATTACTTTATTTCTAGTTTTCTGAGCTTTCTACAGTGTTATAGCGTTGAATACTCATCGGACGTATGAGCGGCGTCGTTTTTTATCACCTAAATGCATGTTAAGTTAAGAGTTTTCCAGCACTCTCTATTTTCGGTTTCCATGGTGACAAAAACCATTGTTTTCAGAGAGGTTTTTCTACTTCGAAATTTTAGTGACGTCCCGGGGGAGGTACCCAGTGATTGGTCATTTTCTCAAGGTTGTGCATGTTCACGAGAAGAAAGCCACGCCCACCTTTACTGCTTAATAGATCTACTAGCAGTTGACCAATCAGACGCAGGACAGAGGGCGGAGCTTTCTCTGTGTGCTTGTTTCTGGCAGAGGCTGATCTGAGAGGATCAATACAAGATGAATAAAGGGGTTTGTGAAAATTGCTTAATTATTTCTTGCCCTTCTGGACTTGCATATTAAAATAAATTAGACTGAAATGTGATTAATAGAACCACTTTAAAGTGTAATAAAACAAACAAAAATAAGACACCAATGTTGCCTAAAATGTTGAAAAAGATGTTTCACATCTAAGATCATGTCTTAGCAGTAATTTAATCTTTTACATGACCAACTCTAACTGAAACAACTGAGGTGCCAAAACCTTTGCCTGGCTCTATAAACAGCTTGCTGAGAAGTTTAAACGTCCTTCTCTTATTAGCGTCAGTATCTGCATTAGTCAGCGTTTGTCCATGAGCCGGGAGGAAGGAGTGTAGGTGTGTGTGGCTGTGTTGGATGTTAGTTTATTATTCCAAACAGAGCTATGTTTGCATCATAGCACAGAAATAGCAGCAGCTCAGTTTAGAAACCTGCTACATTCAGAGTGCGAGTTAGACATCATCCCTCCCTTAACTGGTCATATTTCTATTCTGCTGCTTGTATTGTTGTATGTTTGCTTTTTACACTCTATAGAATATTGTCTGCTGTAGCAGGTGCACTGAGGCGTGTTGCAGTTCAGTGTGCTGATAAGAGGTGCTCAGACACAGGACCCCGACATGGTTATGCCCTCGAGGGAAATCACTGGAATGGTCAGACAAGGACAGAGTCTATATTTAGTCCTGATGGCGGGACACAGTGATGTCTCTGTTTCATGCCAGGTCAGGCCTGTCATCACTGGGGTTGTTGGGATTTTAAAACTGCACACGTTACGACACCCACCATGGACGCAGGTCTTTACCTGGTTTTTTTACTGAAACTCCCATTGAGAGATCTACAATGGTACATTCAGACTTCCATGTTCGATTAAAGCTCCGCTGCTGAACTTTGGCAGAATTTTCCACTGAGGCGCTTCCTAACAACGATCGATTCAGCTTGCATCCTGTTGCTTCTCTCCATTCAGTTAAAGTCAGTTTGATGCTGACTCTTGTCTGATCTGTTGCTTGAAAGAAAATGGCCAGTGTGTTGATATCCATTTACTAGAGTGTGACGTGGTGCTGTTAAACTGTAAAGTCATGGGACGGGGGGAAGAAGTTGCAAAGTGTAATTTCTTAGCCTTGGGTTGCTGCAAGGCAACGATAGCTTCAGGAAAGTACATAATAAATGTCACCGTGCCTTCAACAGGAGTGGGAAACAGAGTTTTAAAGTTAAGTTATGTAGTGTTGCTACAGGAAAACACTGATAGTTCATCACAAGTCACATGTGAGTGACTTCCTATTAAACATCCTGGAAGACTTCCTGCACCTCCGTCCCTGTAAACAAATTCTCAGTGCATGATGGAGACCTGGAAGTTCACGTTTTCACCATTTAGAAAGCATGTGAAGAGGTTTTTATCAAGGAAATCTGTGAGATTTGTATTCTGGGCTTGAAAGTGACCACACGCTCATTTAAACCTTTAGACAAAATGGTTTAGTGGTCTTCAAGAATAGTTTTCCAGACCTTTGGATGTTTCTACCTTTTGCTGTTTTCTATCCAGATGATCCCACATTTCTTCAGTAATGTTGAGGTCTGAAATGAGTAGCGCTGAGATCTGAGGAGGATTCATCCCCATTACACTTGTTCCTACTGATGCTCAGTCCAGGTCTCATGTCATGTGGCTTAATTCAGCCTTTTCTCCCTGTTTCCTTCCTTTAGAATGGCCCTGTAGAAAAAGTTAATGGTAAATAGACTTATACTTATATAGCTCTTTTCAAGTCATATTGACCAGACTACATGGTACATTTAGGGCTGGGTGGTACGACCAAAGTCTCATATCCCGATATCGCTCATTTTATATCCCCCTAACGATATGGATAACCATGTAAAACTTTTTGTGTAATGTTGTGTCAGTCATCAGTTATGTGTCAGATGTGCAACAGCAGCAGTGATCTTCCATCTGCAGGAACTCTGGCCGTATGACGTTTCATGGGTAAAAGCCTGTTGCAGCGTTTGGTCTGGAGTTTATTGTGAGCTTTCACCTCCACTTGACGCTGCTTTTGCAGCTTTTGCTTGTTGACTCTATTCTTTATTCTGTATTCTTTATCCTGATTCCTGCTCAGTTGATAAAATGAGTTAGTTGTGTCGGAGTCTGTTGTTGGGACTGTGAGCTAGTCTGTTGTCGGTTCCACGTCGGTGTTTTTATATCCAAACCGCATCCATGAGACAGAAATTTCCCTCTTTTATGAACAAGCTGATCAGTTTGGGTTGGCTGGTCATCTTTTAGTGAATTATCCTGCTCTGATAAGTCTGCTACCGTCTTCTCCATTGCTGTGTGCATGCCGTAAAGCGTATCTTGACGTAAAATTCTGCAGTAAAGCACCAAAACATGTAAATGACAGAGCCTCGTATGAAACGATAGACATTTTCTATTGTCCAAAGGACATATATCGTCATATCGCCCAGCCCTACGCTCTTGTGACTTCTGTTGGTATAGCACCATTTGGACAGCTAAGCCCCATGAAAACAGACCAAATACACACAGAACTATCACAGGAGATGGACAAAACTGTCCTTCTGTCTGCTTCTTCTGTGTTTAACATAAATGGTCCTTGACCATTAGGGGAAAAAATGCAATAAAGCTGCAATTGTTTGCATCAATGACTCTAAATGACGTAAAATACTGCAGTAAATCACCAAAATGCGGCGTAAATGATCGAGCCTCATATGAAACGACAGACATTCTCTATCGTCCAAACGATATATATCATTGTCGCCCTGCCCTACATTCACCCATTCACACACACACACACACACACACACACACACACACACACACACACACACACACACACACACACACACACACACACACACACGCCTCATATCAGATGAAGCTTCAAACTGTAGATGTATCAGCTGAAATATATCTCTCAGCATCACTGTCAGGTTGGAAAACCATCACTTTCAAATCTTGTTTATCTGTATTTAATCGCTGACTGTAACTTTGTTTCCTTTGATTTATTTAAAGGGTTCACTGCACACCATGTTGAGATATGCCAAGTCTTCAGCTAATAGCTCTTTTGGAATCACCTTGTTGCTGCAGAAATCCTTTTTTTTCCCCTTTAAACTGTGTTACCTTTTGCATTTTCACTGAAATTCACTGAAAGGAAATGGAACAAATGATGTCTTTGTGACAGGGTGTTAGGAACAAAGAGTTCAGCGTCATGTGTTTTTCTTAAGCTTCAGTGATTCATAGGTCAGTATTCACAAAGACTGAGCAGAAAATGAGTGAAAAAGCCAAAGAAAAACTTTACAAAGAGCTTCAGAAATCCCTGAGAACTGCTATTCAAGACTACTTCAAAAGATGAAAAGAAAGTTTGACTCACTGGAAGCAAAATATAAAGAAATGAGGCCTGGATCAGGACTTTTTTTTTTTTATTGTGCTCAAACTTAAATTCATCACAATGATGACTTAGAGCTTCCTGTTCTCTATCGAAAAGTTCACCGAATATCTTATGACCAACAGTAAACCAGTTAAATCAATAAAATGACTCAGTTTAAAGGAACATACATAACCTTCTGTTTGTGCTTTGCATGTTTTCCAGCCTCTCTGATTATCTAGTTTGTTTATAAAAATGTAATTTGTCGGGGAAAGTGGCTGATGGATGTTGGGAAAGTCTACTTGTTTAAGGTAGCAGACCAGAAAAACTCCTCCTGCTTTGAATAAGGATTAATTCTGCTGACTAGAATCAAGCCACAGTATGTATCTGTAATATAAACACTGTCAGCAGCAGTAATGCAGAACAGATGCAGGGTGAGAAAAATCTACAGTGGCCACATCCGTAAAAGAATGCGTTGTCAGGAACACCAAGCCTCCTCCTCTTCTTCTTCCTCCTCTTCCTCTGTTCCCTCAGATATAGTAGGAAAAAAAAGGAATAAGGGAGTACCTCTGCTTCAGGACACAAGGTCTTATTTTTGGCGAGTGGGAGTGTGTTTGTGTGCTGCATATTTTCTCAAACAGAGTGCGTGTTTGTTGTCAAGCTTTATGTGCAGCTAATTCCCACAACACAGACCAGCTATTTTCACTGTTTATTCTTTCTTGTGGTCAATTAGGAGTTGACATGCTGCTTGACAAATGAGCAGGAGGAAATTACACTTAATCGAATCAGAAATGGATCTAAATGAATAAACACAAGGTTTACAGGGAAATTAAGAGAGTTACCCCCTCCCCTCCTTCTTAAAGTTATGTAACCTCATTTGATGATAATTGATTGGAGTTCACTGTAATATGAGGTGAGGAGTGCGACTGTGTCTTTTGGATGTCTTATTGCATATTGTTTTGATTGGACGATCGTCTTGTTTTCTTCAGGAACCGCTTACTCAGTTTGTCTTTTATTCCTCCCTTTATGCCCCCCCACCTCCTTTTTCTTACAGGGACATTAAGCCTGACAACATTCTGCTGGATATGAATGGCCACATCCGCCTGGCCGACTTCGGCTCCTGCCTCAAACTCATGGAGGATGGGACTGTAAGTTTTTACCACACTACTGCTGTTGCTCCCTTTGGTCCAAAGCAAACATACCAGAGTTTTACTAACCCCCCCTTGTCCAGCCCCTCGGGGGTCTCCTAAGAGGACTGTGTGGTTTAGCTGTTTGGCTGTGTCTGCAGGCTGTGGCTCCTGATGTTGCACATCAGGATTATGACAGGAAGAGATGAAAGATCAAAGAAGTTCTTGAATGTTAATGAAGAGATTGAATGACATTGTAAAGCTTGTAAAATGGAGAAATGATGGCGAGTTCTGTTCTGTTCTGTTCCACGGCTAGGTGCAGTCCTCAGTGGCGGTGGGAACTCCAGACTACATTTCCCCCGAGATCCTCCAGGCAATGGAAGACGGGAAAGGCAAGTACGGACCTGAATGCGACTGGTGGTCCCTGGGCGTCTGCATGTATGAAATGCTGTACGGCGAGACCCCTTTTTATGCAGAATCCCTGGTAGAAACCTACGGGAAGATTATGAACCACAAGGTGAGGATGTGGCAGTGATAAAACCCATTAAAAAAACTCTTCATTTCACTGTTAACGTTCGTTTTATTTGACAAATGCTTTGCGCAGGAGCGATTCCAGTTCCCGCAGCAGATTACAGACGTGTCGGAGGATGCAAAGGACCTGATTCGTCGGCTCATTTGCAGTCGAGAGCACAGATTGGGACAAAACGGCATTGAGGACTTCAAGCAGCATCCATTTTTTACTGGTACAGACTGAGATTTATCTTTACATGTTAGAAAATGCAGTATTTTTTTTCCTGTATAAACACAGAATGAAGCTGCTTTTCACCTGCAGGATTGTATCAGTAATTTATCCAAATGATCTAAACAAAGTTGTCTGAAGGGTTGATTTAGATTTTAGGCCCTGCTTTGAGCAGATGTCACAGCTGCTCTTTTGTTTGCAAATTAATAAATAAAATCTTTAACTTGTTTTAATGTCTTTTAGGCATTGATTGGGAAAACATTCTCACATGTGAGGCTCCTTACATCCCAGAAGTCAGCAGTCCCACAGATACCTCCAACTTTGATGTGGATGACGACTGTCTAAAGAACTCGGTAGGGCTTTATGAGACGTATTTGACATCTTTTCATGAATTAAACAAATTTACACGAGAAAAACATTAAATATCATCTGCATTATGCACTGGTTTCACTGGTTTTAGAGTGTGAGTGAGCAACGTCTTCCATAGCTTGTCATAGGAGATCTGCTGCGCTTCTTTCAACTACTGTCTAGACTAAACTTTGGACACAAATTACACCTAAAATAAGTATTATTACAATCTTCAAGGTAATGCAGTTAAATAACATGGGGGATCCCAGTGGGAACTGTATGCTAAAATGGTTAGATTTCTTTTTTCCACTATGTTGCCATTGACTGCCAGTACCGATCCTCTTTTAGAATTTAGTTCCTTTTATTTATTTGTTGACTGGGACCAGCTTGCTTAAACACCGATGATCACGTACGGGAAAGAAAAAGACGCAGCCAAGAGCTTACACTAGCACACATCTCAGTCTGAACTCAGACTACCACACACTGATCTGATGACACCTAACTTGGAATAAACACATCCTAGCTGAGAGCTTACACTAGTGCACATCTCAGTCTGAACTCAGACTACCACACACTGATCTAATAACACCTAACTGGGAATAGACACATGCTAGCTGAGAGCTTACACTAGTGCACATCTCAGTCTGAACTCAGACTACCACACACTGATCTGATGACACCTAACTTGGAATAAACACATCCTAGCTGAGAGCTTACACTAGTGCACATCTCAGTCTGAACTCAGACTACCACACACTGATCTAATAACACCTAACTGGGAATAGGCACATGCTAGCTGAGAGTTTACACTAGCACACATCTCAGTCTGAACTCAGACTACCACACACTGATCTAATAACACCTAACTGGGAATAGACACATGCTAGCTGAGAGCTTACACTAGCACACATCTCAGTCTGAACTCAGACTACCACACACTGATCTAATAACACCTAACTGGGAATAGACAAATGCTAGCTGACAAGCTAATGCACATAAAAAATGGTGTAATTCCTGTGTCATGTTCTGCCTCACTGGTTTTATCAGCTGATGTTGCTGATGCGGATTACTTTTACCCAAGTCAGAGGAAGTTGGATTCAACTATTTAAAAAAACAAGTTAGAAGTTGGATGTGACAGTGGAATATTGACTCCAATAGGTTTATAGTCCTTTTTGGGGGGATATATTTCACCTTTTCTTCTGTCAGACAAGGTTATAGGTAGTAGATGCTTGTTTTTACCTTGACATGTTTTGACTGGTGTCTGTAATCCTCACAAGCATCATCAGACTGTTGTGAAATGTCAGTTATCAGCTGTTTTTACGAGACATGGTCAACCCCAACCCTTTGGACAGAATATTTAGGGATGAACCTGAATGATGGCCGATACAGATATGAATCGTATCATTTTGGCAGATAAAAGTTAACACTAGCAGTGCTAACTTCCTGTTATTGTGAACTTCTGGATGGTGGTTTTTCAGATGACACATCAAATTGTTGGTGTTGAATGTTTGATGCATCATCCTCCTCATATTACTTCAGCAGTACATTTTACTTTTTCAGTATTTTCTTTTGGCACTTGAAAAACGACCACATCGCTGACATTGCTTCACATGCCCAAACAAATACCACATGTCCCTCCCAGAACCCACCGCCAACTCCTGACACACATACACAAACAGCAGGAAATAAATATTGGTTGTTAGCATTGGCCCAGGTTTTACTTATTGGACTGATTCCGATATATTTAAAAAGAACAAAAAAGGGCTTACGTTTGCCAATATTAACACCGATGTATCATGCATCTTTAGTGTTCTTAGCATCTTTTTATATTCAGCAAATTCCAAAACTCCTGAAAACAATTTGTCATTGATAAAAAAAGCAAAATCTCAGCTTGCCATTTCCGAGGTGGAGGGAATCCAGCGTAGTTTGGATGGCAATTAAGATGGGAAGGCTGGATGTTTCTACTTTGGGCTGGGAGTGTGAGACAGAAATCATCTGCAGATTTAAATTCTTCTGAGGCCCAGGCGTGTGTTTTTGTCTGGCTTTATTCAGATTGTAGTGACGTATGTATTCCTTGATGACGATTTGTTCATTTCTCTTCTTTTTATCCTTTATAGGAGACCATGCCTCCTCCCTCTCACACTGCCTTCTCTGGCCACCACCTCCCCTTTGTGGGCTTCACATATACAAGTAAATGGTAAGTGTTACCAAAGGGAATGGATAAATAGGGAAACTACCCTCCTCTTCTTCCATCACTGCCTAATTTAGTCTATTTGTCATTATCTATTCGTCCACACTTGTTGTTTTCAGTGTGATTTCAGGTGAAAGGAATGAAATGGAGGCAGATTTTTCTGGCAGTCATGTTAAGCAGCCATTAAATGTAAAATGTGAAGATGAGAAACAGAGATGAACAATATCAGCCTGTCATTCATGGCTTTATTTGTAATGAGTCATATTAAGTAGAAGGATTTCCCCTGTGAGTTCACTGTGCAGCCTTGCTGTCAGTCCATCTGAAGAAGAGCAGAAGGACTGAATTAGCTTCCCTCCCTAATAAGGTGATGTTCACGATGTGCCGTAGAACCTCACACTGAAGTGCTGCTCGTGAGAAAGCAACCAAAACCCACTGGCTTCTTCTTATCTCTGCAAGCCTCAGTGATAATGGCGTTTTCCTTTCTTCTTTCTCTCTGTTCCTCATCTCTGTCTCTATTTTTCTCTCCTATCTCCCTCTCCTCTGTTCTTCCATGACCTCTCATCTTTCAGCCCATCTTTATCTCTCTCCTCCACTCTTTTCCCTGCTTCCCCTCATTTTTCTCTGTCTCTCTCACTTCCTTTTGGTCTCTTTTGTCTGCTCTCTTTCATGTTCAAACACATTTTTCACTTCTATAAATAAATTAGCCTTACCATACCATCAGCATATACATAAAAATGTATATATTGTTACTTTTCCCGCTATGTTGCTCTTATGGGGTCTCTTTTTTTCCCTGTCTACTTCCTTAACAGTACTATATCTGACCGTGGTTGCTTGCGACAGCTCACCGTGGAGGCGGGCAAATCAGGGCAGGACCAGCTGGACCTGGACGTCCAGCGCAGCCTAGAGGACAGCCTGGCCACTGAGGCCTACGAGAGACGGATCCGCCGTCTGGAGCAGGAGAAAGTAGAGCTAAGCCGCAAACTGCAAGGTGAGGGAATCTGGTTTGATGCATGTCTCTAAAAATAAACACATTCCTCAAAACACATAGATGTAAAATCAGCACAACCGGTGTTATTACTGGTTACAGAGTCGACTCAGACGGTGCAGGCGCTGCAGCATCCTTCAGGCGAGGCACCGCTTAGCGCTAACAGGGAGGTGGAGATCAGAAGCCTGAAGAGCGAGATTGATATCCTCAAGAAGCAAATTGCAGGTCAGGACTTTGTTTCTGTGTTCATCTTAGACACTAAACAGAAAACAACAGAAACTCTGCGTAAAAGTTTCTCACGTCGATGATATGTTCGTTAAAATGTGAACCTTTAAACATTTTGTCAGACTCGGATCAGCTGGAGAAGCAGCTGGAGGACGTGACGTCGGCTCGGAGGGACTTGGAGGATTCATCTAAACACATCAAGACTCTGGAGAAACAGATGCGGAGTGTCACGCTGGAGAGGGACGACCTACAAAAGGTGCTGCTCCCAACTTTTCAGTTTTTAGTGTCCAAAAAAAATTAAGTATTCGCTTGTATATTAAAGCTACACAGAGCTCGTTTATATCCGATGCGTTTCTGAAACGTAATATTAAAAAAAACGCCGGTCTGCAGTTTTTGTTGAACTTAACTCCACATTAACAGCTATCTGTGTTAGCATTAGCTGCTAATGTGATGCTAATAAGCCTGCAAAATCGACTGCATGTGGTTTTTTTTTTACACTTTGTTGAAACTCTGACTCGGTGCCGCTCGCCATCGTGTTTTCCTTTTGTGTTCTCCTCACGTTGCCAGTGTCCTTTTAACAAGATATCACCGCATCTGCACATGCTCTTTTTACATGCATAGATGTTATAAAACTACCTAAATAAACCAAATAATGATGAGTCTACACACATGAAAACATGGGATTGTTGGTGAGAAATCGAGGTGTTTCTCTTGATAAGATGACGTTATGTTATTAAACATCAGATGTTATCTGACAAAGCTTAGTCAGAGTATGATGTCTACATGATCACTTGAATCATCTGATAACTCCAGAATTTAGACTATGATCAGATTTTTGCTGTGCATGTAGACACAGATAACAAAACTTGCTTATTGGCCAATTGCAGCCCAGTATTTTATGCCTCCCACACTATTAAGTAAACATTTAACTAAAAAATGGTTTACATGTTCATATTGTGGATTTTATATGAGAAATGGGCACAAATGTAATAATTTTGTGGTTTTGTAGACATTATATACAAATAGTTTTCAGTAATGTTTAACCTGTCCCAACTGTCTAAGAACTGACTACTATTTTGTGTATTTATTTGTCATTTTTATGATATATGAAACATATTTTTCAGCCGCCTGTATGCGAGATCTTGTTATTTCGGTCACGACCCACAGCTCATGACCATAGGTGAGGGTAGGAACGTAGATTGACTGGTAAATCGAGAGCTTCGCCTTCTGGCTCAGCTCCTTCTTCACCACGACAGACCAGCGCAGAGTCCACATTACTGCAGACGCCGCACCGATCCGTCTGTCGATCTCACGCTCCATCCTTCCTGCACTCGTGAACAAGACCCCAAGATATTTAAACTCCTCCACTTGAGGCAGGACCTGACTCCCGACCTGGAGAGGGCAAACCACCCTATTCCGGCTGAGGACCATGGTCTCAGATTTGGAGGTGCTGATTCCCATCCCAGCCGCTTCACACTCGGCCGTGAATCGCTCAAGTGAGAGCTGGAGATCACAACCAGATGAAGCCAACAGGACCACGTCATCTGCAAAAAGCAGGGACCCAATCCTGAGGCCACCAAGCCGGATCCCCTCAACCCCTCGGCTGCGCCTAGAAATTCTGTCCATATAAGTTATGAACAGAATCGATGATAAAGGGCAGCCTAGGTGGAGTCCAACCCTCACTGGAAACGAATCCGACTTACTACCGGCAATGCGGACCAAGCTCTGACACCTGTCGTACAGGGACCGGACAGCTCGTACAAGGGGGTCCGGTACCCCATACTCCCAGAGTAACCCTCACAGGAGCCCCCGGGGGACACGGTCGAATGCCTTCTCCAAGTCCACAAAGCACATCTAGACTGGTTGGGCAAACTCCCATGCCCCCTCCAGGACCCCAAAGAGGGTATAGAGCTGGTCTACTGTTCCGCGACCAGGACAAAAACCGCACTGCTCCTCCTCAATCTGGGATTTGACTATCCAGCGGACCCTCCTCTCCAGGACCCCTGAATAGACCTTCCCAGGGAGGCTGAGGAGTGTGATTCCCCTGTAATTGGAACACACCCTCCGGTCCCCCTTCTTAAAAAGGAGGACCACCACCCCAGTCTGCCAATCCAGCGGTACTGCCCCCGATGTCCACGCGATGCTGCAGAGGCGTGTCAGCCAGGACAGCCCCACAGCATCCAGAGCCTTAAGGAACTCCAGGCGGATCTCATCCACCCCCCGGGGCCTTTCCGCCGAGGAGCTTTTTGACCACCTCAGCAACTTCAGCCCCAGAGATAGGAGAGTCCCCCCCTGAGTCCCCCAGCTCTGCTTTCTCATCGGAAGACGTGTTGGTAGGATTGAGGAGGTCTTCGAAATACTCTCCCCACTGACCCACAACGTCCCAAGTTGAGGTCAGCAGCTCCCCACCTCCACTGTACACAGTGTTGATGGAGCACTGCTTCCCCCTCCTGAGCCGCCGGATGGTGGACCAGAATCTCCTCGAAGCCGTCCGGAAGTCTTTCTCATGGCCTCGACGAACTCCTCCCATGCCCGAATTTTTGCCTTGGCGACAGCCGAAGCCGCATGCCGCTTAGCCTGTCGGTACCCATCAGCTGCCTCCGGAGTCCCACACGCCAAGAAGGCCCGATAGGACTCCCACTCTTCAGCTTTACACTGAAGGTGGGAGTTGAAGCTCGCTCTGACTGGGGACTCAGCCAGATGTTCCCAGCAGCCCCTTACAACACATTTGGGCCTGCCAGATCTGACCGACTTCCTTCCCCACCATCTGAGCCAACTCACCACCTGACAGTTGACAGCTCCGCCCCTCTCTTCACCTGAGTGTCCAAGGCATGTGGCCGCAGGTCCGACGATACGACTACAAAATCGATCATCAAACTGCGGCCCAGGGAATCCTGATGCCAGGTGTACATATGGACACTCTTATGTTGGAACATGGTGTTCGTTATGGACAATCCATGACGAGCACAGAAGTCCAATAACAAAACACCATTTTGGTTCAGAGGGGGGGGGGGCCATGCCTCCCAATCACTCCTCTCCAAGTCTCACTGTCATTGCCCACGTGAGCATTGAAGTCCCCAACAGAACTATGGAGTCCCCAGATGGAGCACCCTCCAGCACTCCCTCCAAGGACTCCAGAAAGGGTGGGTACTCTGAACTGCTGTTCGGTGCATAAGCACAGACAACAGTCAGGACCCGTCCCCCCACCCGAAGGCAGAGGGAAACTACCCTTTCATCCACTGGGGTAAACCCCAACGTGCAGGCACCAAGCTGGGGGCCGATGAGAATGCCCACACCTGCTCAGCGCCTCCCACCATGAGCAACTCCAGAGTGGAAGAAAGTCCAGCCCCTCTCGAGGGTACTGGTTCCAGAGCCCAAGCCATGCGTCGAGGTGAGTCCTTCCCCACCAGAGAGGTGACATTCCACATCTCTAGAGCCAGTTTCTGCAGCCAGGGATCGGACCGTCAGGGTCCCGGCCCCTTGCTGCCGCCCAGCTCACACTGCACCCGACCCCTACGGCTCCTCCCGCAGATGGTGAGCCCACGGGAGGTGGGGCCCATGTAACCCTTTTGGGCTGAGCCCGACCGGGCCCCATGGGCAAAGGCCCGGCCACCAGACGCTCGCTCTCGTACCCCACCTCCAGGCCTGGCTCCAGAAGGGGGTCCCGGTAACCCGTGTCCGGGCAAGGGAACATTTATGCCCAGGTTTGTCGTCGTCATAGGGGTCGATGAGCCACGTTTGGTCTGGTCCCTTCCCTAGACACCTGTTTGCCATGGGTGACCCTACCAGGGGCATAAAGCCCCAGACAACATAGCTGCTAGGATCTTCGGCACGCACAAACCCCTCTACCATGATAAGGTGACGGCTCAGGGAGGTTGTATACAGGCGGCTGAAATGGGTTTCCTCCACAGGGTGGCTGGGCTCTCCCTTAGAGATAGGGTGAGGAGCTCGGTCATCCGGGAGGGGCTCAGAGTAGAGCCGCTGCTCCTCCGCATCGAGAGGAACCAGTTGGGGTGGCTCGGGCATCTGGTTAGAATGCCTCCTGGACGCCTCCCTGGTGAGGTGTTCCAGGCACATCCCTCTGGGAGGAGACCCCGGGGAAGACCCAGGACACGCTGGAGGGATTATATCTCTCAACTGGCCTGGGAACGCCTCGGGATCCCCCCCGCAGAGTTGGCAAATGGGGCTGGGGAGAGAGAAGTCTGGACTTCCCTGCTTAGGCTGCTGCCCCCGCGACCCAACCCCTGATAAGCGGCACGAAGACGAGATGAAACATATTTTATTGTATGTACTGTAGACCAGGAGTCCCCAACTGCAGTCCTCGAGAGGTACCATCTTGCAGGTTTTAGTGTCTTTCTGCTGCAGCATACCTGAGTCAAATAAATGGCTCATTTACAGGCAGGTGCAGAAGATGACAGCAAGTTGTTGAACCTTTTCATTGGTATCAATTCAAGTGTTTTAACATTAGTGTATCGCCCACCTGGACCTTACTTAGAGTTTCTGACGGACTTCTCAGATCTCTTGTCTGAGTTAGTGCTGACTACTGATAGTCATTGTACTAGGTGATTTTAATATTCATGTTGACGATGAAAAAGAAAGTTTAAACATTTCCTTTAGCTCTATTCTAAACTCAATTAGGTTTTCACAAAATGTCCATGGAGCCACTCACTCTCATGGCCATACTCTTGATCTTGTTCTAACATATGGTATTGAGAATGATAAGCTCAAAGTTTTTACTTAAAACCCTGTCTTGTCCGATCACTTCCTATTAACCTTTGAATTCACTTTATTTGATTACTCACTGACCAAAAATAAACTCTACTATAGTAGATGTGTATCAGACAATATTATTACAAAATTTAAACAATCAGTTGAATAATTTTTTCCCCTTTTTTTTCTTATCAAGTGTGTCTTACCTGGTCAACACTAAAACCTGCAGGATGGTAGCTCTATAGGACTGGAGTAGGTGACTCCTGATGTGGATGATGGATCGTAACTCTAAAATGTGATGCCCTCATATGTGTATGTAGACGTGCTGGGGTTAAAAGCAACGTTTGCATTTTTGTCTCCTCTGATCAGGATTTCGTGGAGGCCAATGAGAAGCTGAAGTCTCAGTCAAAGGAGCTGAAAGAAGCTCACAGCCAGAGAAAACTGGCTATGCAAGAGTTTTCTGAGCTCAACGAGAGACTTTCCGACCTCAGGTAGAATCACATCTCTGCGTTACACCTCCAACCCAAGACAACTGCTTCTACTCCCTGATAGTCACATCTGATATGATTTAATCCTCAGACTGTATGTAGGACTCTAAATGTGTGAGACTGGCCTCATATTTATCAATAGTAATAAATGCATCATTTATAATCCATCGGATTCGTCCACACAGGTCTTCAAAGCAACGCCTCGCTCGCCAGCTGCGCGACAAGGAGGAGGAGATGGAGAGCCAGAGTCAAAAGGTTGAGGCTCTCCGTCTTGAGGTGCGAAAGGCTGAGAGGGCCAAGAAGGAGGTAGAGTAGACTCCCTGTGGTTGGTAGCACACCCTGTTCTGTCCACATCCGCTGGTTGGTACACAAATCACGCTACTCCCGTGTCTTCCACCTGCATCTCCTCACCATACATGTAGAAATAATGTTGCTGTGGCTTTATTTCACTCACTTTTTCACACATTCTGTTCACAATCGTCAGGGAAACGTGTACTTTAAGAGAAAGTCGGTGGAATAAAGTCACAGAATCAAATGAAAATCTGTGTTTCTCTTGTGTATTAATTGTGTTTATATATGTATAAATAGTCTGCATGTTAGTTTTATTAGATATGTCTGTAGGATACGTGTGTTTAAAGTTTCCTCGTCTTTATGGGTCCATGAGAGGAGAATTTGTTAGACATTTGCTTTTATTCATTATCAGATGGAGGTGCAGGTGGAGGAGCAGGCAGCGGAGGCGCAGAAGGAGA
Source organism: Telmatherina bonti (assembly GCF_933228915.1). Lineage (NCBI taxonomy): Eukaryota > Metazoa > Chordata > Actinopteri > Atheriniformes > Telmatherinidae > Telmatherina > Telmatherina bonti. The sequence continues at coordinate 30,966,601 of NC_136614.1, read as the reverse complement.
AGAAGCTGCGAGAGCGGAACGAGCAGTACAGCAGACAGCTGGAGGAGGAGCTCGAAGGGCTTAAGGTGAGTTCACAAACACAGTCCAACACCAACTTTACTTCGCTCGGCGTCTTTTAAAGGTGCAGGCCGAGACGATTTGTAGCTTTCTTCCTCTTTACTCCATCCTCCAATCATCTTCGTCAATGGCGTCCAGCTTCACCAAGTCCTCTGCTGTCCTTTTTCCCACCGTCCACAGCTGAAGCAGGTCGGTTCCCCCGCAGCCCCGGCTTCTGCGGATCAGACCCAGGAGGTGGGCCGTCTGCGTGGGGAAATGGAGAAGAAAACACTCTTATTCGAGGAGGAGCTGACGCGCAGGGAGGCGCAGCACGGCACTGAGCTGAAGGCCCTACGCAAAGAGCTGCGAGACGCCGAGAGCCAGCACCTCAACCTGCAGAAGGAGATCCTCATGCTCAAAGACAAACTGGACAAAACTCGCCGTGAGAGGTACTTTACCTGCCTGCCCCCCCCCCCCCCCCGCCTCAGTCCTGTCTGATCAAGACTTGCAGAGTATCGATATTATTGTTAATATATTCTCTAAAGATCTAAACATTCATCCAGTTATCTCTCTTGGTTTTCTTACAGTGAAGACTCTGCGAGGTAATTACAGATGTTTATCCAGTAGCTTCGTCCCTCTTCGTTCCTCTAAACGTAGCTGTGACGTGCTGTGTTTTTTTTCATTGCTAATCTAGCTGCTCCTCTGACCTTGAGATTTGATTTGTCATGTAGACCTGTACTTGACCTGTAGACCTGACAGTGTTTCTTTAGGGATTCCAGTACTTCCAGTGCAGTTTTTCTTTACTTTACAGATGACTTGCACGTGAATAAACGTACCTGTAATCTCAGTTCTTAGGTTTCACATCTAGGGATGATTTAAAAAGAAAAAAAAATTAATCTAATTAATTACTAATTACAGGCTTTGCAATAATTAATCTTAATTAATCACATTTTAACTACATAACATTTTTGCCAAAAAGCTATTTTTTTTTTGTCATTTAAATGGATTTTAAGGGTTTTTAAATCAAATAATAGAAAACAATAATATAGTAAACTCAAATTCTATTAATGTCTGGAAAAATGCATTTAACTATTAAACGGTAAAAACAAAATAAAGAACATCCTGGCAAAAAACGGAAAAGTAAAATACTTCAACTAACAGCTGCAGCTCCAGTTATTCTCTGAGTCTACAACATGTTTCAGTCATTTTAACTTTTTAAGTGTTTCATCCACATTAATAGACGTTAATATCTGACAGTAAACCAGGACGAATTAACCAGCATTAACTTCAGTCTGATCATGCAGCAGAGATGATCACCTCCTGCTCTGACAGCAGTGTGGAGCTGCATGAGGACCGAGCTACGTATGTGTTCTGTAGGACGGGGGAGGAAAGGGAGGTGTTGCTAACAGAGAAGAGAAAACTACACGTTCTTTCTGACTAAAAGTCCTCCATTCCACAGTTGTTTCCTGTTTTGTCTTTAAAAAGACTCACTGAAGGCTCTGAAACACCGCTAAATATGGCGGCAATGCGGCTAAGGTAGTTGGTAAGGTAGTAGCGTGTGCATCAGTGTCATCGACGTACCAGGAAATCTCTGATAAAAGTTCTGTCATTAAATGTGTAACTTTTTTTTAACGCTAATCTTAATTAACGCGTTAAAGTCCCACCACTAATCAGGACATGAGAAATAATCATCTGGTCCTTGTGGGGTTTTTATTGGATAAATACAACCTGAGATATTTTACAAAAACAAAGTCAAAATGCAGAATTAGTGTGTAAAAAATCCTCCATTAGCTTGTAGAATCATGTTATCAGTGTCTCATATCGTCCTGGAGGAGTTTTCATCAAGTCGTGTTTTGGTTTATTCCGCTTTGCAGCATTTTTGTGTTAATAGCTCCCCCACTAAATCTGGACTTGGACTGGATCTTGTCAACATCTGGATTATTTTATTTTGTTTAATCATTCTGTTGTAGACCTGCAGGTTTGTTTGGGATCGTCGTCCTGTTGCATGGTCTGGTTTTAGCTGTCAGACAGATGGTCTTGCTTTATACTTTGGTATCCAGAAGAGTTTATGATCCACTTACTGACTGCGAGGAGTCCAGGTCTGGTCCCCAACCCTGCTCCCCAAGGCCCACTAACCTGCAGAGGTGTGTAAAAGCAGGGAAACATCCACAGAGGGCCTTGTAGTCCCTGCTGTAGCTGGAATGAGCCCATATCATGAATCTCCCGCCACCGTGCTTAACCCCTGGTATGAGATGTTGATTCTTTTTTTTTTTTTCATTCAATCTCAGAAACTTTAATCCCAAGTGCAATTTATAAGCAGTAAGGCCCGTTGATTTAAAGACAATCAATCGATATGGGATCATTTAATAAATACATCCAGATACCAGTAAATAACATGACTTGACCAGTGACACCAGTGACACTACAGCATGACCCACTCGTCACACGTAAAGTGCCAAAAGACTTTACATAAAAATGGAGATAAAATACAAAGGCATCATTATAAGTTGCTTTCTGGCCACTTTGGTTTCATCTGGACGTAGTTTGAGAAAGCTTGTGTTTTTTCTCAGATAAAACTGAATGCTTCTTTTTTTAAATTTTTTTTATTTTTATTATTATCTTTTAAAAATGGAGAAAAGTAAGAAAATGTACTTATCAAGAGGACATTTATGTCTTAATGCAGCTGTTTCCATGCTGGACACGATGAGTGTCCTTCCAAGCAAGCCACACTTGTTCAGTCTTTCTCTAATCCTGAACTTTGACCTGGAACCTGCTAACCGAGACCTGAAGAGTCTGACATGTAGCGCTTGTCTTTTCTACTGGTCCAGTTTGTGCTGAACTTGCCGGGAGGTTCATTCCTGGGAAGATTGGCAACTTTGAATGTTTTCTTTGGTGAATTATTGTCCTTTCTGTCTCAGGAAGAATGTTGTCTGTTCTCTGTCGGTACTCCTACTTCCTCCCACCATCCACAGACATGCATGTTGGGTTAACTGGTTACTAACTTCTCTCTAGGAGTGACTGTGAGTGGTTGGTTGTCTCTCTGAGTTGGCTGTATGAAGGACGGGTGACCTGTCCAGGTGTATCCTGCCTGGGAATGGCTCCAGCTTCACCATGCCGAAACCAAGAACTGATTGATCGTTCCCTCTAAAATTACTGATCCAAATAGTTTAGAGATGACTTTGATTGGTGTGCATCAGAGGCGTCCAAAGTGCGTCCTCGAGGGCTGCTTGTCCTGCTGCGATTGGACGTTTCCAGCTGAATCAGATTAATGGGTGATGATTGGGCAGAACTAGAGTCAACACCTGCATCAGGTGTGTTGGATCAGGGAAACAACTAAAACCTGCAGGATTGTGGCCGTTGCAGACTGGAACCGGACACCCCTGATGTACAGTTCCTCTCTAAGCTCACTGTGGCGTCTTCGTCACGGTGTAAACACACACTCACTGAGTCCGGCGGAAACATTCAGGTTGCACTTCTTTTCCTCACAGATGCTTCAGTTTGGTGTAAATTTAGTGAAATAAATAACGAGACAGAATCTGCGTTTATCTGATATTTAATCGAGCAAAGTTTGGACGATGAAATGTCCTGTCGTGTTCCAGCTTCTACGTGGAAGGTAGAAGATGTTCCTCATGTCTGCAGATGAGCACAAAGACTTCTCAGTTGTTTCATGATGCAGCGATAAAATCAATGCTGGATTTTCCAGAAAATCAGCTTGTCAAAATGAAAACCAGAAATGTTTCCGTTTAGCCCCCCACCCCACAGGACCGGACCGCTCGGTGCTTTAACGGGACCCGATCCCGCCTCGAGAAGCAGCGGTTTAATCTGATTTTAATACAATCTTGTTTTTGTGCAGGAAGCTTTGTAGCTTTGTTTTTGTAGCCAGCAGCCGCCCCTTCCTGCCTCGTCTTACTAACATATTACCCTCACTGCTTTCTAATTCATTTTTAAACACCCTCCTGGATCAGGTTTTAACTGCATTAATGTGTTTGGGCTTAAAAATGCGGCGCTGGTCTTTGTTCAGAGCCTTTGGTTCACCCACAAGGCGGCAGGATGGGCAGAATAAGAGAACGTTTAGGTTCATTTTCAGCAAGCTTTCGTAAGGGGTGTTTACATTTACATTGTTGGAAGTTTAACTGTGTGTGTGTGTGTGTGTGTGTGTGTGTGTGTGTGTGTGTGTGTCTTCTGCAGCCAAAATGAGCGAGAAGACTTTGAGATGGAGTACAAGCAGAAGTACGAGAGAGAGAGGGTCCTGCTCAGCGAGGAAAACAAGAAGCTGTCCAGCGAGCTGGAGAAGGTACCACATCCGCTCTCTTCACTCTTTCACAGTCAGACCATCGCAGTCCAGTTACCCGAGGTAACCCCACGTTGGACGGCTCCAACACCATCACATTCCTCCCTCCGCCCCCGTTGCCCCACACCGCCAAAGAAATCACTGTTCGATATTCCCCCCGTGGAAAAGGCTGCAGCTGCTGCAGTCGGATGGAATGACTCTCTGGATCTCGCTCTGTTGACTTTGGAAACGACTCCTGGAAGTTCAAAAAGGCCCCCGACTTAAATGCTTTCTAATAAGAGGGAGGCAGCCTGACATATGGAATAAACCGAGAGTGTTTTTAAAGTCTGCGACGTACGAAACGCTGAATGTCTCCGTGACACACTGGAATTAAATCTCAGCAGCTGTTGTTCATAAATACAGTTTAAATGACGGTTAAAATAATGAGTAAATCATTTTTATTTAAAGCTCTCCTAGATGTAATATGAAATAATTATCATGGCTTTGTCTTTAAAACAAGATGAGAGCAGAAAAACAAGGAAATAAGAACTGCTGGGTCTGGTTGATAATAAGATACTTAATGTTATTTTACATTATTGTTTATATTTTATTATAGTAGTATTTGATAGAAAACGGTGTCAGGGAGAAGTTTTTGGCAGCAACTCATCATGCAGACGTGCTGAAGTTCAGTCAGAGCATCAGAATGAGGAAGAAGGGAAATTTTAGTGACTTTGAGCAGCAGAAGACCACAGCGGGTTCCCTCCTGTCAGTAAGAACAGGAAACTGAGGCTACAATTCACACAGACTCACCAGAACTGGACAATAGAAGATGGAGAAACGTTGCTGGTCTGATGAGTCTCCAGTTCAGCTCCACATTCACATGGTAGGATCAGAATCTGTTGGAAACATCATGACAACATGGATCCATCCTGCCGTCAGGATCAACGCTTCAGGCTGCTGCTGGTGTGATGGGGTGGATCAGCGAAATAAAACCTGCTTAGAGCTGCAAATGTCTTATAACTAATGATTATTTTTATAAATATCTACTATTGAAAATCAGCAATATTCAAGAACTTCAATTTTTCCCTATTTTAAGCTTTAAAATAAAGAAAAAAAAGTAAAACTTTTGCAAAGAGAAAATATTTCATTGGAGTAGATTTTTTTTTTTTAATTCTCTTAAAAATATTTAAAAACCTGCATTTCTTATAATATTTTATATTTTTAAAAGTTGTTGTTTGTTTTGTTTTTTTTTTAGCTAATGCTATAAAGAGATGTTGTAAAAGGTCCAAGGAGCCACAGGTTGGACACCGTTGGTGTGGAGGATAGTTTCTTGTCCCAGTTTGGTCCCATTAGTCCCAGTATGACATGGTTTAAGCAGCACAGCCTACCTGAGTCCTGCTGCTGACCATGTCCATCCCTTTCTGAGCACAGTGTAGCATCTTCTGATGGAAACTTCCAGCAGGATGATGCACCATGTCACAAAGCTCACATCATCTCCACCATGACGATGTCAAGCTGAGTTGTGCAACACAGGAAATAATTACACATAAAGTTAATTGATGATTCGTGTGTTTACTCAAAGAAAATTTATTTTAAGTTAATCTTTCATGTTTGATGTATTTTAGAGCGACTGCATGGCTGCAAAGCAGCAAATCAGATAAATAAAACTTTATTTTCTTCACAGCAGCAATGCATAAATAAACACTCCGCGTACCTGTGTCAACCTTCACGCGCCTCAGCGGACAGAGTTGCAGCAGCGGTGTGTGAAATCCTCTGTTCTGCTGAGTCATTGTGTGGCTGGTTTATTTATAGAAGAAGAGACAAAACAGGAGATGCAACCTCAGAGGCAGCGGTCAGTGGGCCAATCAAACGCTTCGCCTTTAATCAAGTTGAAGTTTGATTAAAGATGGTCGAACATTTCCTCTGCATATAGAGCACGCTGTATAAGCCAACCATTCACTTCTCACTGCCTTCAAATGCTTAAATGCATTTTTCTTCAGTTGTCGATCAAGTCTAGAAGGATTTGATGTCACGACCTGCTGTGCTCCCTCCCCGTCTTATGGTTCCTCTCCTGATGTTTAATCACTTCCCCACACAGTGACTGTAAAGGCATCTGTGTGAATCTATTAATAATCTTTGCTGTACGAAAACAGAACATGTTTGGATGTTTCTCTTCCCAAGAGTTGTGGTTCTGCCAGAAGAAGGCCATGTTTATGTTCATTTCAGTATTTTATGAGCTCGGCTGTCTCCGCAGACCCTCCAAACAGAGTTTTGTCTCATCACATGTCTGTCCTGATCAGACGCCAGAAATGTGCACGCTGAGTGAGGTATGCCAGCAAACAGCGAGACGGTTGGGAGTCCTGCAAGGCTGCAGCGTTGTCTCATCGCGTCTGGTTTAAACCAGTCGGGTCGACTTTTAGAGGAATGAAACTCCTCTTTGTGTGTGAAGGATCTGAACGTGGACTCATGAAGTCGGTCTTCACCTTGGCATCCTCGCAGCAGCTTATTAGACTCGTTTTAAATATCTGTGGATCCTTTTAGCAGCTTTCAGGCGTCTGATGACAGCTTTATATTTTTACTCTTTTTTTTTTTTTTACCATTATGTTTAAATATCTTTATTCCTTTTTCCTGCTGTGTTTGTTCCCTCAGCTGACCAGCATGTTTGAGAAGGTGAGCAGCTCCAACCGGCAGCTGGAGGACGAGATGAGGGAGCTGGCTGATAAAAAGGAGAGCGTAGCTCACTGGGAGGCCCAGATTACTGAAATCATCCAATGGTAAGACGTTGGAGCGTCTCTCAAGTGTCCCAAAGTCATGCCTGAGGCGTAAACTTTTCCACTCTGTATTACAAACTGAAAGACGTCTCTTTCTCACACACACAAACACACACCCAGTCTAGTGTTGTATTGAGTTCCTCCTTACAGTGAAGCTGCAGCATGTCTTGCATACCTCCTGAAGATCTCAGCACTACTCGACCCTCCCTTTCCTCTCAGATCGTTTCCCATAACAGCTGACACCTCGCCAGCTGCTCGGCCTTCCTCCGTTGGCGAGGCTGAAGTCTTCACATAGCACACATACCATGCACACAGAAACAGAAAAACACACACAATGCAGCCACAGAAACACACATTAGGCCGAAGCGCATTCCAGACATGCGACTGTGGAGAGTTTAGTGACCTCTGGTGGTGGTGCAACGCTACTGCAGGCACTTCATTATTACGTATTAGCTTAACTTTTCATTCATCCTCATGTTTTATTTGCTCATTTTGTCCAAATTAAGCAGAAAATGCTTCAGATTTCAATCCTCTCCATTTAGTTATTAATCCTCATTGTTTTGTGGTCACATGTTTGCATGTTTCTATCTGCTCAAGAATGTTTGAAGAAATCTTCTCATGTGTTTGCAGGAGTAAATGAATGAAGAAAGATATTGCTTTAGTTATTTGTTTTGCCTTTATTTAACCAGGAAAGTCATTAAGATTAGAAATCTCTTCACAAGGGTGAAAGTCTGCTGAAACGCTGCACAAAGTCTGCTGTGTAAAGCACATAACACAGCGCTTCATCCAGTGTCTTAAGGGAAGAAATGACTTTCTCCCTTCACTACACTCTACAGGATACTCTTATAATTTAAGAGATTTAACGTAACTGTTTTTTAGATTGTTCCATCTGCATGGTAGTAAAAAAAACTATTTTACTGAAGTCTGGAAACACTGAAGGCCAGCTTTGTGATGTGAAGATGGGAACTACAAGAGATGACAGACTGACCTGTAGGAGGTCAACCTTTCAGTCCTAATATGCACACAAGCTGTTGATAAAATCATAATCTTTGTTTTTTGGGTGTTATGTAACTTTCTGACGTTAAAACTTTGCATTCTTAACTTGTTTGACCCAAATCTATCATGCTGCTGTCCAGCGGCGTTCCAAGGCCAAAACCTGCATTACATGACTTCTTTCATTCGAGATGCAGCAGCGTTTCGTTTTGAACGCTGGGAAATTGATATTTAGTTATTTATTTCGTTGTTTATTTATTTATTTATTTGTTTTATGGAATGCCCCTTGAGTTGTGGACAAAAACATTAAACGTATAACTTTACGTTATAATCAACAATTACACAGATTAAACGCAAAATAATATTTAAGATACAAACAAACGAGACAAACTTGCTCACTCTTACACTTCTCCACAGTCCTGCCAGTCTACACATGTAAAACACAGAAATAACACAACTAGGGACGTCAGAATCAGTAATTATTGATCACGTCACAGAATTATGTAAAAAAAGGCAACAATGTAAAGAACACTATGAGAATAAATTTTGTTTACTCATTATTATTATTATTTTTCTTTTTTTTCTCTTCTTCCTTCTTTAATTAATTTATTATTTATTTATTTTTTCTGTTTACTTACATTGGTTGCACCACGACACAAGTTCCTGACATTCCCGGGGAAAACAGTTAAACAGAATTACAAGCAACATCAATACCAGCATTGTTGGTAGTTACATTCATATTGACTGTAATACCATTATTACTATGGTATTCCCCAAAAAAAAGGAAAAAAAAAACCACACACTGGCTGTTTTGAACATGCAACGTCGCAAATTCAGTAAGAAAATATGAGAAAGAGACAAAACAGAAGTCATGAGATCGTCTTCCGCTGGCTGAGGAGAGCGAACAGGCCAAGTAGGTGGAAGATTGATGCCGTTGAAAGGCGGCGCATCACTGAGAAAATGTCCAAAGTTCTGCAGTGTGTCTTTCATAACATATTTAGACCAATTACAGCTTTTATCATCTGTTATCAGGAATATAAAATCCATGGATTTAAGGGGAAAAATATTTAATGTAAAGTTGAATGTATTTGGAAGTAATTTAAAGACATGTAATTGTGTGTGTGTGTGTGTGTGTGTGTGTGTGTGTGTGTGTGTGTGTTCTGCAGGGTGAGTGATGAGAAGGATGCTCGCGGCTACCTGCAGGCTCTGGCCACTAAGATGACCGAGGAGCTGGAGGGACTAAGAAACACCAGCCTGGGAGCGAGGGCCACGGTAAAATCCCGCTCTCATCTCCTGCAGGTGTTACTGAGTCACATGATCTCACTTCTAACTTTTTCCCCTCCTCTGTTTCAGGACATGCCCTGGAAGATGCGTCGCTTCGCCAAGCTGGACATGTCCGCTCGCCTGGAGCTGCAGTCGGCTCTGGACGCTGAGATCAGAGCCAAGCAGTGCATCCAGGATGAACTGAACAAGGTTAAAGCCGACAACATCTCCACAGAGTGGTACGGTCATGTTCTTATCGCAGCTGGAGGTGTGAAACTTCCACAGAGAGACTTTAAGTCTGACGTGTTGTCGTCTGTGATCCGCCAGCAAACTGCAGGAGGTGGAGAGTAAAAACCAGGAGCTCCTGATGGAGATCGACCAGCTGAAAAAGGAGACGGAGGAGCTGCGGATGAGACGAGGTGAACTTAACTAAATAAAACACAACTGCAGAAACTGGATGAAGGAAACATTTACTGTGAGATTACCACAGAAGAAAGGTTTATACCACCATCGGCGCCATATCGGAGGCCCTTATCTGAGGAATAAAATCTTGTGCTGCTTATTGGTCATATGAAACCAGTCCTGTGACTCATTTTGTTTAAATCACCCTTTGATGTGTTAATACCGAACCACAGTTTTGTTATTTGTTCTGTAACTATAGGTGTCAAGCACCAGGATTCCCAGAATTCCTTCTTGGCTTTTCTTAACGCCCCCACCTCTGCCCTCGACCAGTTCGATGTAAGTCTTTCCACCCAAAAAAAATCCCCACCGACCCTTTTCATTCATCTGCCTGAGATTAAACTTCATGCTTTTGTTGATTTTTCTGTCCTTATTTTTTATTTTTGGATGTTTTCATTGCCTCACTCTGGTCTATCAGGACTCCTATTCCTCCTCTTCATCTTCTTTAATTGAGTTTTGGGAAGATGTAAGTTAATCCTGGTTAGGTGGAGGTCCATGTGTGTTTATACCCACATATCAGTACCTGAACCTTGTAGGATTTGAGCAACTAGATAAGAAAAACTGTGAGTTTATGTGTCTGTGAGTGTGTCTGCGTAAGGAAGAACAGATTCCACTGAAATTTATTAGGAAAAGATAAATTGACCAGCGGTTTTTATTGGGTGCTCGCTGGATTTGGTGGATTAGTGGTTATAGATCAACATTAGCAACAGGACTGTCAACTATGAAGCTGGGACGGGCACATACGTTTTGTACATCTCTGTTTGTACACATAACAAGTCCACATACAGATTAATTCTGCAAGCTTTAAAATAAAATTAACTTTCACAAGTCTTAAAAATACGGGTAACTCGTACTAATATTAAAATAAATAAATATAAAATTAAAATAAATAAATAAAATAAAATAAATAAAAAAATTTAAAAAAATTAAAAAACTTTAAAAGATTTAAAAATTAAAATAAATATAAAATTCAAACTAGTTTGAAAGAAAATTTTAAAAGAAAAGACAATTTCACAAGTCCTAAAAACACCAGTGAATTTTACAAAACAAGTAAAAAAATTTGCTTTTAAAAGTTTTTAAAAGGCTTGATATAATAAAACAACATTAAAACATTAAAATAAAAGTCAGTTAAAATAACCAGTGAGTGTACAAGTCAGAAAGAGCAGGTCTTACAATACAAGTAAACATTATATATATATATATATATATATATATAATGTTTATATATATTTAATGTTATATATATAACATTAAAATACAAGTAAATTTACAAGTTAGAAAAACAAGTCATAAAATTTGCTGGAGTTTTAAAAGGCTTGATGTAAAAACTTTAAAATAAGTCAGTTTTACACCTCTTAAAAATAACCATTAAATGTACAAGAAGGAGCAAGTTTTACAATAAAAGTAAACTTGACAAGTCTGAAAGTAAATTAACTAGTCAGAAAAGCAAATCATAACAGTTATTAGCGTTTTAAAATATTTGTGACAAATCTTAAAAACAAAGGTCAGTTATAAAAGTCTTAAAAATAACCTGTAAATGTACAATTCAGAAAGAGCGAGTCTTACAATGCATGTAGTTTACAAGTCTAAAAGTACAAGTAAATTTACAAGTTAGAAAAAAAAAAAGTTGAGAAATATACCATAATTTTAAAAGTCTTGACGTATAAATATTTTAAATATAGATTTTAATAGTCTGTAAAATAACCAATAAATTTTACAAGTCAGTCAGAGCAAGTCTTACAATTGAAGTAAACTTAAAATCTAAAAGTACAAGTAAATTTACAAGTTAGAAAAAAAGACAAGTCATAAAATTTGCTTGCGTTGTAAACGGTTTGATGTATAAATTTTGTAATAAGTCAGTTTTACAAGTATTAAAAATAACCAGTAAATGTTACAAATCATAAGCAGCAGGTCTTACAATAGAAGTAAACTTTAAAGTCTAAAAATACATGTAAATTTACAAGTTAGAAAAAAACAAGTTGTGAAATTTACTAGTGTTTAAAAGTCTTAACATATAAATGTTTTAAATCTAAGTTTCACAAGTCTTAAAAATACCAGTAAATGTAAAAGTCAGAATGAACAAGTACAACAAAACAAGTAAACTTTACAAATCTAAAAATACCAGTAAATTTACAAATCCAACAATAAAGATTTTATTTAAAATCCATAAATATATCTGCAAGTCTTAAGATACTTATCAGCTTTACAAAACACACCTTTCACACCTAACACACCTTCTCATTTCTTCAGTATCTGATCAATCAACAATAATCACTTCAACTATCACAGCTCCGTAAAAGTTGTTTGGTTTATAGATCAATAAAACACTTTTAACACGTAGAGTAGAGATTTAGAAAAAGAAAGAAACGTTATTCTGAGCCTCCAACATCAACTGACTTTTAAGGAACTCAATCAGTTCCATTGATCCTGGTCAGATGTCGTGGCGATACTTTTATTGATCACAATCTCAGCCATCCTCATTGGTTAGAGATTAGAGAGATCTGATTGGCTCCTGAGTGGGCGTGGCCGATGAGTCGTGCTTGTAAAACTGAGCTGCAGAATTAATCCGATTGGATTACTTCCAGACTAGTTACATTTTCTAATATGGAGATACAAGTTACAGGCTTTTTGTCCCTGTCCGCGCTCCGTAGTCAGCCAGGACTTGCCTCTGTGCAACGTCGACTTTCCCAACCTTCTCCTTCCCCGTATCCATGTGTATTTCTTTCCATCACCACCTCTTAGTTTCTGTCCTGTGTGTGGATAAACCGTGCTGTGACGCAGTGCTTCCCAACCAGAAATCTCACATCTGAGCTAAGAGGACGAACAGCTGAGATGTTCGCCTCGCCAGACCTCAGAAAGCGTTGGGAATCGCTGCATAGTGTAAAAAGTCTGTCTCAGTCTGTATGAATATGTGTCAGCCAGCCTTACTAATATTCCCTCATCTCTCCGTCTCTCCTCTTGCCACTGAAGCGCTCGCCGTCCGTTGGCCCGGCGAGCAAAGGCAGACGTGTAAGCATCCCGCTGCGCTCCGCGACCCTCTCTAAGTGTGTCTGTTCCTCGTCTTACTGGTGATGTGTGGTCGTGGTGGCTGTCTGGTTGCATGGCGGGGGATTTAAAAAGAACACTTGTAATGGATGTTTGGATATTTAATGTCTGATGTGTTGGTGGAGTTGTCTTTTTATTAATGGTAGCTTGGTGAATGGCGATGCATGGATTGTGGTGTGCAGGTTTGCTTTGGGTGTTTTAGATCAGCATGGTCGCCGGGCGGTGATGTGATAGGAAACATGTCGGTGCAGATTTGACGTCATCTGGACCACACTGCCGCTGTTAGCATGGATGCTACATATGGATCTCCAGTTTGATTTCTTATGAACCTTTTCCTCCTTTTCTCTGTCTATCAAACTAGGTGGACTCTATTGATAATTTCACTCCCTCCAACACTCCATCCCGGGAAGACGACCCCAAGTCTCACCTCAAGTCCCGTTCACGTTCGCCCTCCATGGCCAGCGACATGGAGCCTATAGAGGTTAGAATAAGTGTGTTTTCATAGAAAACATCAGGGATTCATCTGCTTTCTGTGATTCTACTACAATATAATAAAACAACATTAAAATATTAAAGTAAAAGTCAGTTTTGCAAGTCTTAAAAATAACCAGTAAGTGTCAGTTTTACACAAAGACAAGTCCTGGCTGACTACGGAGCGAGAAAAGGGACAAAAAGCCTGTAACTTGTATCAACAGCCAGAGTAGAAAAGTTAGGGTTTACTTACACTTGTTTATAATTTATACTTAGTGATAAAAGGATTCTTTCTTTCTTTTTATTTTTTATTTGGATTCCCATTAGCTGCAGAAAAACTGCAGCTATTCTTCCTGGGGTCCAACACATAGAAAGCAGAACATTTCACATTATAAGCAAGCAAAAAATAAAAGTAAATGTATCACTGAAAAAGAAAATAAAAGATAAATCTATTACATGCTCAACAATAAATCAAGAACAATGTATATTCATATATTCTATTAGATAACATTGATAAATATTCTGTATGTATATATCATACAAGCAAAAGACTCATTTTACTAAGATATTTATATAATTTATATTTAATTTATAGATATAACTGACAAGGTTATATGTATCTATTTAAGAGATATTTGTTCATTAACAATTTAAAATTTTTTATAGTAACATCTTCTTCAGCTGTTTTTAACTGGAAATAATAAACTGGCTAGCTTAGCGCCAGCATGTTTGGCATGTTGTGGAGCAAGAATGAAATACTTCCAAATGTTTACGACGACACTCACAATGCTGACACTGTGCATGGACTTAATTCAGTTATGTAAAAATACAAGGAATGGCAGTGAGAGGAGACTTCAGCCTGCAGACGCTAAACGACATTAAGCTCGGCATGTTTTCTGACTTGTTGCAGTTTGAAACTTGTTGTTTTGGTTTGTTTTTTTTGTTCCTGCAGCATTTTGTTTGTTTCATGGCTATGTCTCGGCCAGGTTTATATTCTCGTATTACTCCGTTGTTTCTGTCGTTTCTGCTGGAGATCAGCTTTGAGTCTCTTATTTGGCTTTTAATGTCGTCTGATTGGTTTTGGATCAGTTTTATTTTCATTCTGCAGAAATTGGATGTTTTGCTTTTATCGTCCAAGCTGTGCAACTGTAAGCAAACATGCTGGTGCTAACATCCTCTCTTTTACTGTATTTTCCTTTTTGCTTTAAATCTTCAGGTTGTTTTTGTCTTTTTTTATTTCAATGTCTGAAGTTTAGGCAGAGTTTATCGCTATTTTATCTTGTTGATTTGAAGAAATGCTCATTTTTTATGTCTTTTACTTTGTGGACTGAAAGATTTCAGTCTGTTTTTTGATTAAAAAATATTGTTGAAGAAAGTGTCTTGTAAGCAACTAAACTTCAAAAAATTACAAATAAATAATAAATACCTTAAAAAAATACATTAGTTAAATTAAAACAAAACAGAATAAATTAGAAAAATAAAACAATAAAATATGGTAAATTAATTTGAGTTGAAATAGTATTGAATAACATTTCAATAAATCAAATAAAGTATAATAAATAAAATATAATAAATATATATAACAATAAATGAAATAATAAAATTGTCAAATAAAATTGATTAAAAATAAAAGCTGAATTAGATTAAGTAAAGATAAAATAGGAATAGAATGGACCAAATGAAATAAAATAAATTTAATATGAAAAATAATGTAAAAAAAAACACAAATAGAATAAAAACAAATAAGATAAATTAGAAAAAAAATAATTTAAAAAATTAAACAAAAAGTTGTTTAAAATGAAAAAAAAAGTCAAATGCAATTTTTAAAGAAATTACACTAAATAAGTAAAATGATGTCCAATTAAAAAAAAAATCAAAGTAAAACAAAACCAATTAAAGAATAAACTTTAATTACAGAATAAATTTAAACAAGACAAAACAATGAAGATGAAAAATGAATAAATGAACCAGGGAGTCCTTCGGCTGCTAACAAGTTTTAGTTACTGATTACCAGCAGCGTCGGCATGACGACGTGTTCGTTCCTTCTGTTCTGCAGCTGATAGACCACCCTCCCCGCAGCGTTCAGACTCCCACCATGCGCTCAGGAGGCTACGGCAGTATCGGACGCTCATCGCCGAAGGTTAGACACTGCTAATACTACTACTACTACTGCTACTACTAGTACATCTACTACTACTACTACTACTACTACTACTGCTACTACTAGTACATCTACTACTACTACTACTACTACTACTGCTACTACTAGTACATCTACTACTACTACTACTACTACTACTACTGCTACTACTAGTACATCTACTACTACTACTGCTACTAGTACTACTACTACAACTAGTACTATTAGTACTACTACTACTATTACTAGTACTACTAGTACTACTACTAGTTCTACTACTACTAGTACATCTACTACTTCTACTACTACTAGTAGTAGTACTACTACTAGTACATCTATTACTACTACTACTACTGCTACTACTAGTACATCTACTACTACTACTGCTGCTACTACTAGTACATCTACTACTACTACTGCTACTAGTACTACTACTACGACTAGTACTATTACTACTACTACTACTAGTACTAGTACTACTAGCACTACTACTAGTACTAGTACTACTACTAGTACTAGTACTAGTAGTAGTACTACAGCAGCTCCTACACAAACATTTGATCATGTTTAATCGCCGATCGTGTCGCTCTGCAGCCCAAAGCGCATCAGTTCATCGTGAAGACCTTCACCACGCCCACTAAGTGCAACCAGTGCACCTCCCTGATGGTGGGAATCATCCGGCAAGGCTGCACGTGTGAAGGTCAGAAAATCTTCTGCACAAACTCATGAAGTATAAAAACAAAAAAAAGTTGTTGACTGGGGAAAAAAAAAGCTGAAATGTTCAGAAAACTGTGGTCTGACTTCCTGCGTGTCTTTGTGTTCAGTGTGTAATTTCTCCTGCCATGTGACGTGCGCGGACAAAGCTCCGGCTGTGTGTCCGGTCCCCCAGGACCAGACCAAGGGTCCGCTGGGCATCGACCCGCAGAGGGGGATCGGTACTGCGTACGAAGGCCACGTCAGGGTGAGTGCCGTCTGAACAAGCAGCAGGTTGACTGCTGTGCTGATGGTGGACTTGGGGAAGTGAACCTGGTCTGTGATGGATCCGTACTTGGTTCTGGTCCTGGTGGTTTGCTGTTACTGGGAGTGTTTGTGTCTGGCGCAGGTGCCCAAACCAACAGGGGTGAAGAAGGGATGGCAGAGGGCGATGGCGGTGGTCTGTGACTTCAAACTGTTCCTGTATGAACTGGGAGAAGGGAAGGCGATGCAGCCCAGCGTCATCGTCAGCCAGGTCATCGACATGAGGTGAAGAAGCTCCTCCGCGCTGCGAAGCTCCATCGTTTTCCTGTTATCAGAAAACACAAGCTCGTCTCATTTCAGCTGTTTTGGATTTGCAGTTGCGTGTTTAGATCCGGTTCGGTACGAAGCACGTTTAACGTGTCCGACGTTTCATCAACAAGCTGCTTGTTTGCAAAAGAAACAATAAAGTTAACCAGCTTGAACATTAGATAACTTGTCTTTGATTTGTATTCTGTTGAAAAGGCGTTATAAAAGATTTGCAAACACTTTTTGTTTACGTTTTGCACAACGTCCCGACTCGGTTGGAACAATGCAGAAATTGGTGAGTTTGATCCGCTTTACATGCGTAACGTAGGTGACGACGGCGTCGCTCTCCGATTCAGTATAACAACATGAAACAAATGAAGATATTTGAGGTTCCCAGAGGAAAAACCAGTCGCAGTTATGCAACGTCACAATGAAGCCATAAATAGTATGATTGTAGGACTGGAGTCCGTCTGAGTCGGTCCTGAAATGTCAGAAGTAGGGCCGGGCGATAATCGGATTTTAATCTTAACTACGATCTGGGTTTTCAATGATCATAAAAATAAAAGGATGTGATTATTTTTCTCTCTGCAGTTTCCTCTCCTGCTGTCTTCAGCTGCTAATCGAGCGTCTCTGGCATTGCAGCGCTGTGCTGTAAACTCCTCCCACAGCCGCTTTGCTTTCATTCAGACACTGTTGCCAACTTGGAGACTTTCTCGCTAAATCTGGAGACTTTTTTTGTTAAAAGCGACAAATCTAGCAGCTTTTACTGGAGTTATTAGAGACTTTTCTGGTGTTTTGGCGACTGACTTGAAGGCACATATTGTTCTGCAGTTACTGTAAGGAAGGAGCAGCGGGAGCCTCTCCCGTCCTAAAGCACTCCCAGGCGGCCAGTCTCAGTCGGCTCCGGCTGCAGGTCAATGTAGAATAACTGCAGTCGGTTGTGGAAGTTCACCTAAACATAGTTTATACCATTGTCAGTGACAACTGGCTGCATTATTTTCCTATACATAGTTCGGCGAGTTAAATACTGTAATATCCCTCCGTTACGGGGCGTTACCATAGCAACACGTTAACCAGCTGGTTCAGATCAGCCGTCTTTTAACAGGTGAATGAGAGAAACGCGCTGCAGCCTGACAGCGGTTGTTTGGTATAAAATGTACATCCAGGCCAACGTAAAATAGTTCCTATATAAGCAGTAAAAGCAGATTAAACAACTGAGAACCGTGCATTAGACGGTTATAATGCACGACACAAAGTCGAGAACACCACGACGCGCAGCGTTGTTTAAAAATACTGGATAATTGTGTTAAATAATCGAGATCTCAGTTTCAGTCAAAATAATGGTGATTATAATTTTTGTCATAATCGAGCAGTCCTACTCTGAAGCATCTTTTATGTGAGTTTATTTTTCTGTTTTTTTCTTTTCTTTTCATTTATAAACTTGAGTCTTTTTAAAGCATCAGAATTTAGTTGATCTAAATCTGTAAAAGTCTGCAGGAACTTTCTGTTGCCATGGTGATATAAGCCGGTTAAAAGCATCGTTTCTCTGGAAATCCAGACCCGAACCTGAAGATCGACTCCTGGATCGGTTCAGCTCGTCGCTGTTTTCCTGCTTTTTCTAACCTTTCTCACCTCCATCCCTCAGGGACGAAGAGTTTTCCGTCAGTTCTGTCCTGGCCTCAGACGTCATCCACGCCAGCCGCAAGGACATTCCCTGCATCTTCAGAGTGAGTCTCCGATCTGCTGCTTCTTTGTTTCCCTGCAGCGACATCAGTAACACCTCTTATTCAGCTACATGTGACAGATATGCGATTAAACGCCTTGCCTCGCGGCTGTCCTTCCTCCTGCAGGTGACGGCATCCCAGCTCTCCCCCTCCAGCAGCCACAAGACCTCCATCCTCATCCTGGCCGACAGCGACCAGGAGAGGAATAAGTGGGTGGGCCTCCTCAATGAGCTCCACCGCATCCTCAAGAAGAACAAGCTCAAGGATCGCTTCGTCTACGTCCCCAAGGAGGCTTACGACAGCACCCTGCCCCTCATCAAGACCACCCAGTCTGCTGCTATCATAGGTGAACGAGCAGAACGAGCTCCAAACATACGAGAGGACTGAAGAGACGAAGTCACCGCTAATCAAACCGCAGTCCTCCTGTTTTGTGTTTAAAAATAGCTTTTTTTTTTTTCCCTCTTTGTGATCTGAAAAGTTTATTTTTGTCTTCCTGGCTCTGAAACATGCGTGTGTTTTGTCCTCAGATCACGAGCGCGTCGCCCTGGGCAACGAGGAAGGCCTTTTTGTTATACACGTCACCAAAGACGGTAAGATCCACCTAAGATGATCTGGTCTGTTCGTTCCTGCTTTTTGTGACGTTAACGTCATCTTCCTCTTCTTGTCCTCAGAAATAATCCGGGTGGGAGACAGTAAGAAGGTCCTCCACATCCACCTGATCCCACAGGAGCAGCTGCTGGCGGTGGTCTCGGGCAGGAACCGCCACGTCCGCCTCTTCCCCACGCAGGCCCTGGACGGCCGCGAGATCGAGCCCCAGAAGCTCGGCGAGACGAAAGGCTGCCAGAGCATCGTCTCCGGCCCGGTCCGGAACGGGTCCCTCACCTGCCTCTGCGCCGTCACCAAAACTAAGATCATCTGTTTCGAGGTGAGACGCCCACCGTCCAACACGTCTGAAGGTTTCTGACCTCCAGAGGTCACGTCTTCGTCTGTCGCGTTGCAGGTGAACAAGAGTAAAAGCCGTCACCGCTTCCTGCGGGAGCTTCAGGCCCCGGGGCCGATCCAGTGGGTGGGTCTGCTCAGCGAGCGCCTTTATGTGGGCTATCAGTCCGGCTTCATGCGCTACAGGTACCGCACCCCATAACCCCCGAGTCTAAACACAGCAGTCTCAGTCCTCTTCTCTCTCTGAACGAGTCGAGTTGTTCCTGATGTCCTCTGCAGCGTCCACGGCGACATGTCCCCGGTCAGCCTGCTCCACCACGAGGACCACACCTTGTCTTTCATCCCGCAGCAGGGCCTGCACGCCCTGTGCGCCGTGGAGATCTCCAGCAAAGAGCTGCTGCTGTGTTTCAGCTCCATCGGGGTTTATGTGGACTCTCATGGCCGCCGGTCGCGTCAGCAGGAGCTGATGTGGCCCGCCACACCCAACGCCGCCTGTAAGTGTTCAAGCTGGACCCTACGGTCCAGATCATGGCTTTGACATGTGTGTGTTCTGCAACTATTACTCTGTTTGTTCATATTTAGCTTAAAAAAGTGAGAAATGACTGATCTCGTCAGTGAATTCTGTCTGTTTGCTGACGCCAACCTGTTGTCTTCAGGCTACAACGCCCCCTTCCTGTCGGTGTACAGTGAGAACGCCGTAGATGTGTTTGACGTCAACACCATGGAGTGGATCCAGACCATCCCTCTAAAGAAGGTGGGGGTCAACTGGTAGCTCGGTTTCAGCAGCAGAGATCTGGCTGGGGGGGGCTTCTGGCTCCACCTGCTGGTGAAAAGATGATGGAAAGGGAAACTACAGTTGTGCTCATATTTATTCATCCTCTTTTTTATTAAAGAAGGAAACAAATAGCTGCCTGTAAAATAAACTGAAACTGAATAAAGTAATAATAAATAAAAATTTTATGAAAATCATTACATTATTTTCTAATTCTGGTTCAATAGAAATTTTTTTTTTTAAAAGCAAACAAATAAGATAATTTATTACATATTACAGGGGTGTCAAACTTACAAAGGGGCCAAAACTAAAAAGAGGAGCGAAGTCGAGGGCCAAACTAATTCTTTTTATTCAGAAAGTCACGGCTATTATTCGTGTTTTTCTTTTCTTTGAGAAACAGTTCTGTATTGAACATTTTCAGATGTTAAATAATAGTAAGTAGTTATATATAGTAATAATAACTATAATAGACAATAAAAAAGACAATAATAATAACTTATCATAATAAGTAGACTGACTTTTTCAGCAAACTGTGCAAAAGCCAACACGGCGGTAGAGATCTGCTCTCTCATGACTTGGCAGCACAAAAAATGATCCAGGTTTCCTCACAGCATCTGACTCTCCCACAAGCGCAACTTGGTTTTAAAAGCCCTCACGGCGTTGTCATAGTGATGACGTGCGTGCGCCCTGAAGCTGCAGATTGAGCGCGTCGAGGTGGGGGGGTTTCCCGTCTGGAATCTAGCTCACCAACAGCATTGTGGGATTTGTAGTGTTAGTGGTACGTGCGCTGTATAATGGATCGGCGGGCCAGACGTAACACGTTTGAAATCATCTCGTGGGCCAAATATGATTTTAGTGCGGGCCAAAATTGGCCCGCGGGCCTGAGTTTGACATGTATGACATATTACGTCACTCATAAAGTAATATTTAGTTGAACAATCCTTTAATGTTTCCGCTCCAGTCAGGTGTTTTCTGTTCCTCTCAGTCAGACTTCTGCACCCGTTGACAGGTATTTTGTCCCACTGTTCAACAGAAAAGTCTGTTTTGTTTTTTTTTCTTCAACTCAATTAAATGAAAAAACAGTGTCTTATATTACTAAATTATATTTTTGCTAATTTTTATTTATTGTTCCTTTTTTAAGTCTCCAGTTATTTGAGTGACTGTTGTAAATTCTGCCTTTTCTTTAATGAAAGGGGATGAATACATATGAGCACAACTGTAACTGAAAATAAGGCCTGAACTACGGAGCAGGGGGGTACAAAGTCGGTCCTCGAGGGCCGCTGTCCTGCAGGTTTTCCATGTATCCCTGCTCCAACACGTCTGGCTTCATAGATCCAACAGCCAATGAAATTCTGCACATTGATTCATCTGAGTCCGGTGTTTCGGAGCAGGGACACATGGAAAACCTGCAGGAATGTGGCACCCCTGCTCCAGGACTATGGAAACCCAGCTCCACAAGTTTCATGCTTCTCTGCTAGAACACACATGGCTCAATTTTAATGATTGAAAAATGAATGAAGTTCATTCATTTGAATGAGGTGTGTGTTTCAGGGATGCGTTGAAAACCTGCAGGACTGCAGCCTCAGTGGGACAGAGTTTCATAGACATGCTTTACTGGGAGTCAAACACATCTATAAAACAGATGATTACCACAGTTTATGACATTTCCTAATGGCCGATGTCTTTGTAGGTGCGACCTCTGAATGTGGACGGCTCTCTGAACCTGTTGGGGCTGGAAACGGTGCGCCTCATCTACTTTAGAAACAAGATGGCCGGTAAGAATTCTGTATAAGATCTCCATAACCGTAACATCCTCCATTTCTGTTAGTTAGAAACATAAATATCTTATAGAAACTTAAGAAGCGGTCTGATTTAATAACTTAGTTGTGTAGCCAGTCAGCTTATAGATCATTTTAATCAGGCTTTAGATAAGTAAAAGTAACCTTTTCTCACTAAAAATACCTTATTTCCTTTTTATTTCTTTAAAAGGATACATAAAAGACTGTTCCTGAGTACCTGCCTTCGTATTTTCTAATGAAAATGCAAATTAAGCCACATTATCATGAGATAAACAACCATCACTGTTTGTTAAAAAAAAACTAATCAGAAATACATAAAATATAAGTTAAAAAAATATATTAGGAATTAAGAAGGTCAGTAACAACTACATCCTGCTGTACATTATTGATTGATCATCATGAGATCAGTGTGAGCTCATCTATAAAACCTGGAGCATTCAGGTGCGTTGGAGGAAAGACATCAACCGTGATCTCAGAGAAGGAATTGTTCACTTGTCCAGGATGGATTATAAGTCTGTGATTCTACAGAGAAATTATTGACAAATAACAAACATTGAAAGCTGTCAGGAGACACATCTCAGACTCTACAGGCCTCCGTTAGCATGTTAGCATGGTAAATAACAATAATGATGGTTTGATTAGAAAAGGACTGAATAAGTGTGGAAGTAGAAAACTTTGAACATGGTTCAGCTTTGCAACGAATAATCCACCAAACAATCATTTACTCGGCTGCTGCAACAGTTTATTTTAGTTATGATGCCAGCGTCTTGTCTCAGGTTTAATGGCTTTCCTATAACACATTTCAGCTTCATCCTGAAAGCTTCGGCAGCAGGCAGCTTTTCTTCATCCCATCAACGTCTCATACAGTGGTGGTCGAAAGTTTGGGCACTGCTGGTAAAAATGTGCTTAATGTGGAAATAAGTTGCTAAAAAAAGATGGAAAATCTCCAAAAGGCATCAAATTACAGTTTAGACATTCTTATAACATGTCAACAAACTGTTAGACATAAACGCCTCAGACAAACTGCTAAGCACGGTGGAGGAGGGCTGATGGTATGGGGTTGTCCTGCAGCTACGGGACCTGGGCGCCACCCTGTCATTGAACGCATCATAAACGCCTCGAGGCAGGAAGACTGAAATTAGTCTGAACCTGGTTCATGTGAGAAGAAAATGATCCGAAACACAACAGCAGAACGACTGAAAAAGACCAGAATCAGGACGACCGGGTCCGCCCACATACACAGGTCTAAGTCGCTCTAAGTGGAGCAAATACAGGAAGCAAACTGCAAAACACAGAAACCTGATCAACCAGACCACCAGGATCTGATCAACCAGACCACCAGGATCTGATCAATCCAGACCACCAGGATCTGATCGATCCAGACCACCAGGATCTGATCAATCCAGACCACCAGGATCTGATCAACCAGACCACCAGGATCTGATCAACCAGACCACCAGGATCTGATCAACCAGACCACCAGGATCTGATCAACCAGACCACCAGGATCTGATCAACCAGACCACCAGTATCTGATCAATCCAGACCACCAGGATCTGATCAACCAGACCACCAGGATCTGATCAGTCCAGACCACCAGGATCTGATCAATCCAGACCACCAGGATCTGATCAATCCAGACCACCAGGATCTGATCAACCAGACCACCAGGATCTGATCAATCCAGACCACCAGGATCTGATCAATCCAGACCACCAGGATCTGATGCAGCTCCGTCTTTTCTTGCCTCTGGAGTGAAATACATCATTAAAAAGGTCTGCAACGCGTCACGCGGCAGCAGCGGCGCGTCACGACGCGTCACGCGGCTGCAAAGCAGCAGCTTTCACACACATAAATACATTCTTGTTCAGTCGGTCTTGATGGAAGTGAAGCTTTAGCTCCTCAGTGAAGACCCCTCTGGCTGCTTTCTGCTCTTTCAGAGGGTGACGAGCTGGTCGTCCCGGAGACGTCAGACAACAGCAGGAAGCAGATGGTGCGCAGCATGAACAACAAGAGGCGCTTCTCCTTCAGGGTGCCTGAAGAGGAGCGAATTCAGCAGCGGAGGTAGAGTCCGAGGCGCCGGGCGGCTGCGGCGTTTGCAGTCGGTGTTTTTTGGCGTTTTCAGATGTTTTACTGGTTTGTCTGGTTTTCCTCCAGAGAGATGCTGCGAGATCCAGAGATGAGGAACAAGCTGATCTCCAATCCCACCAACTTCAACCATGTGGCCCACATGGGTCCTGGAGACGGGATCCAGATCCTGAAAGACCTGCCCATGGTACGTTCCATCACACACATCCCTCACCCTTCATCGTCAGCGCCTCCTCTCCCTCAGCTCGTGCATGTTCAGGTGTTTGTAGCGGTGCACCCTCCTCACTCCTCTCCCCCATGCTGCACTCTTGTCTCGTATGTTGGCTGTCCGTGTTTAAACCAGAACGTCCGTGTTCAGGAGAGCCGTGCAGGATTCAGCGGCTCCGTCAGCATCCCCTCCATCACCAAGAACCGCGGCGAGCCGGGCCGCTCCATGAGCGCCAGCAGCGGACTCGGCATACGTGAGTAACCCAGCGTGATAGTCAGACCTGGTTGTGTTTGCTGCTCCTCCATGAACCCACATCGCTCCTCCGTGTGCAGGCTCCTCCTCCCAGAACGGCAGCGCTCTGCGCCGCGAGCTGTCGGGAGGAAGCTACGGCTCCAAACGCCAGACCATGACCTCTCCCTCCGAGAGCTCCCTGTCCTCCGGAGGAGGGATGGACTGCGGTGACGCTCCGCTCTCCCAGTTCGACAGAGAGGTCAGTGAATGCACCAGAGCCGGAAACACACAGCTCCAAACATCAAACTCATTTCACTGCATCATTAAACAGAAACACAAGCGGTTTGATTTAACAACGTGAATCATTTCTAACATCCGCCGTGGGAATCCTCATTCTCCACCACCGTTTCTGCTGCATTGCATTATGGGTCAGGGTGGTTTAAAGGTCCAACATGTGGGACGAGATCAGAACTGACTGGAACTTGGACTGAGGACAGATTCATGCTGGTTGCTGCAAAGACTCATATTCAGTTTAAGCCCAAATTATTCATTTTTTTCAAGGTTAGTTTCAAAGGAGCCCAATTCCAGTCCTGCAGCTTTTAAGACGCATCCCGTCTCCAACACACCTGAATTGTCTGACCTGCATGTCATTCAGCGCCGTAGAGGCGAGCCGAGCCTTAGATTCAGGTGTGTCGCTGCAGGATAGTGGATCTCCAGGACCGGACTTGAGCAGGATGCTTGGTGCAAATGGCTGCAAACAGACAAACTCTCAACCTGCAGTCTCGTTTTTATCTTCAGCTTTATCGTGTCAAACGAGGGCTGGACGATGTGACCGAAGTCTCACATCCCGATGTAGCTCGTTTTATATCCCCATAACGATAAACATAACCATATAAAACTGTGTAATGTTGTCAGTCATCAGTTGTGCAACGGCAGCAGTGATCTCCTTCCATCTGCAGGAACTACGGCCGTATGACGTTTCACAGATAAATACCTGCTGCAGCGTTACGTCTGGAGTTTATTGTGAGCTTTCGCCTCCACTTGACTCTGCTTTTGCAGCTTTTGCTCGTTGACTCTATTCTTTATTCTGTATTCTTTATCCTGATTCCTGCTCAGTTGATAAAAAGAGTTAGTTGTGTCGGAGTCTGTTGTTGGGACTGTGAGCTAGTCTGTTGTCGGTTCCACGTCGGTGTTTTTATATCCAAACTGCATCAATGAGACAGAAATTTCCCTCTTTTATGAACAAGCTCATCAGTTTGGGTTGGCTGGTCATCTTTTAGTAAATTACCCTGCTCTGAAACACGTCTGCTACCGTCTTCCTCCGTGTTTGTTTATACATTGCATGCCGTAAAGCGCATGTTGACGTAAATACTGCAGTAAAGCACCTTATCGTGGCGTAAAGGATAGAGCCTCGTATGAAACGATAGACATTTTCTATCATCTAAACCAGGGGTGTCAAACTCCAGTCCTCGAGGGCCGGTATCTGGCAGGTTTTTGTTGTTTCCCTCTTTCAACACAGCTGATTCAAATCAAATGGACCCAGCAGCTTCTTGTCAACCTAATTATGAACTTGTGAGGTGTGTTGGAGCATGGAGACAACAAAAACCTGCAGGATACCGGCCCTCGAGGACCGGAGTTTGACACCTGTGATCTAAACCATAAATATCGTCACGTCGCCCAGTCTTCTGACAAACTATCATCAGTTTTACTTCCTGGTTGCCGGCAGCAACTGAATCAGAGGAGGGGAACCCTGGTCCTCGAGGCCCAGCATCCTGGTTTTCCAGGTATTAATCCAGGTTTTGCATGTATGCCTGCTCCAGCACACTTGACTCAAATCAAATGGATTCAACAGCTTATGAAATGTGTTGGAGCAGGGAGACATGGAAGACTTTCAGGACGAGGGTCCCACCCCGGAACTGAATCGAGACCTTTTCATATCATCCTCGACCCAGAACAAGCAGGACTTAAACTAATGGTGGAAACTGGGATTGTTTTCTGTTTTCCACTAAAAATGAAGCATAAAAAGGAACAAAACTTGGTGGATTATTGCTTTGTTGTGAAAACGCTTCCTGCTAATGGATCCTGCACTGTTAGAAAGTCAGACGGAGCCACATATGTCAGGAAAGTGCACGTGTGGGAGGAGCTACAGAGGTCCGGCGGGATCACAAGGTCAGAGTGATTACTGCAGCGTAGCGGCGACTGCTTCTTTCGCCTGATCGAGGCTCGTCAGTGGAGGAAATGTCCGTCCCGCGCGCAGCCTCGTTGGCGTTTATCAGAGAACCAGGATGTAGCAGCAGCGAAACAACATTTATTACCAAGCAGCGTCGCTGCAACAAGGAAATAATCCACCAAACGGTCGTTTTATGACTCTTCATGCTGGGTTTATGCTCACACCAGTCTGGTTCCAGTTTGACAAACTGGGAAGTTTAAACCAACATTTTTACAAACTTCTTCCATCTGTTCGGTCGGATTCATGATTGTTTTTTCTGTCCTGTAAACGTAGAAGTGAGTCGTTTAAGAGAAAATCTCCTTTTTCCCATCAAACATCCCAACGTCTGCAGCCCCCCCACCCCCACCCCGCCCCCCAAGCCAACAGGTTAGCTCCCAGTCAGCACAGAACTCAGTAGTTCTCCCAGTACGGTGTGAATTCCTCCCATCATACCAGGACGTCGCTCTTCTTCATAGACGTAGCTGATCATTCTGATAGCGTCATGGCAACGCCCCACCACCCCGCCCCCCACCCTCCAGCCGCCTGCTGTTCCTCCTGTGGCTCCTCATCTTGCAGACCTGGACGCCTTCAGCTCCATTAGATTTTTTAGCCCCATTTCTCGCCTCCTTCCACCTCGCTGTACCCCCCCCCCCCCCCCCCCAAACTCCCCGCTCCCCGCCCCCCATACCCCCCACCCCAGCATGTTGTCTGTGGGCTGGGCGCTGAGTCTGAACTCTCCTCTGCAGTGGCAGGCGGTCTCCCCGTCGGAGAAGACCCCCGATCTGAAAAGGGCTTTAAGGACCCTGCTTAGTAAGATGAAGGTAATGTCTTCAGATCCAACACACGAGTCAGACACACACACACACACACACACACACACACACACACACAGTGTATTTGCATCCAGAACACAGAGTTACTGAAAATCTGCCACCCCTCTTTGCCCCCACCCCACCACCACGCCCCCCCACCCACCTCAGCAGCATCTGGTTTACTTGTTGCATCTTTCACCCGACCATCAGCTGCGCCGTCAGTCAGTTGTTAGCTTTGATTGCTGATTGGACGGTGCAACGCCGCTTCCCATTGCAGCCAATCACAGAGCATGTCCACCTCCATGGCGCCCCCCCCCCCCCGCCAGACGGTCTGGAAACGTCTCTAACCAGAAAAACCTCCGTCAGGCTGGTAGAAGCACTCAACCTGCATGCTGTGGTTGCTTCTGGCTCCTGCACTGGAACGACAAACATGGCGGCAGCGATGTGGCGTGTTGGCGCCCGTTTGGTCGATGTGGAACCGCATCCCGAGGAACCAGGAAGACCTTCACATCCTGCGTACTGTAACCCATCTCCATCAGCCTGAGGTTGACCCCCCCCCCCCCCCCCCCCCCACACACACACACACACACACACACACACACACACACACACACACCTCCTTCATCCGCCATGCCTGCATGCTCGGCTCCCTCCAGCTGACCCCTTCTGGAAGATGCCGTTGCTACGGCGATGAGGAGCGATGCATGTTGTAGCTTCCTGCTCCGGGCGGGTGGAGTCACTTTCTAATGATGTCATTGATTATCAATGTCTCTCTCTCTCTCTCTCTCTCTCTCTCTCTCTCTCAGGACTCGGACTCCCCCCGGCATTCCACGGCCTCCAACAGCTCCACCTTCAGCAGCCCCCCCAGTCCGGCGTCCCCTCACAAAACCAAGTCCCTCTCCCTGGAGAGCACAGACAGGATGGGCTGGGACACATGAGCCCCCCCCCCAATATCATCAACCCATCAACTTCTCCCCCATCCAACCAACAGCACAGGACTCCCTCCCCCTCTTACCTCGCCGCCGCCTCACAGCCCAGAGAACTGCACCTCCGGGACCCCCCCCCCCCCGCCACGACGAGAGAATTCCTGAGGGAGGGGTTAGAAATGAGTGTGTTAGACATGCTGCACGCGAGGGAGCACGTCTCCATCCAGGAGGAGACAACCTCTCGTGTTGGAGCATCGAGCTATGCTGACGCCCCCCACTCGACGCCATCGCCCCCCTCCCTCCTCATTCCTGGACTCTGTAAGGATTATTACTGACAGAAGATGCTTTGTACTTGTAAATAGGACCAGCTGGGTTTCAGGGGACAATTTTAATTTATTTATCAATCTTAGACGAGGAAAGGGAGACACGCCCCCCCCCCCCCCCCCCCTCCCCCGCCCACGCCCCCCCCCTCCTCACCTCCCACAAGTCGCTTTCTCTTCGGGTGCTGCAAAAAGTTTAAAAAGTGATGAAAAAGTTTAAAAAAAAAGAGAAAGAAAATATTTTTTTTTATTCTAATAACTTTTATTTTGCTGATAAGTGACTTTATATTTTTTATTATTTTTTCATCCGGCACGCAGCAGCCCTCCTCACGTCACCCAGCCGAGCTACTCTCTTCCTCATTGGTTCAAAGCGAGTGACATCATCCGGCAGCCAGGGAGGTGTCCTCCGCCGTAGCGTGGCTGCACCAGCCGAGCGACTCCCGCCGCCACCGTGTACATAAGTTCAGTAGAGAGTAATATATGAAAAGGAAAATACTGCAGAGAAAAACGCAGGAAATGATGAAAAAAAGACTTTTTTTTTTCTTTTTTTTTCCTGCTTTTGTTTCGAGTGATTAATTTTTTTTTTTTTTTGGGGGGGGGAGGGGGTGTTTCACACACAAAAGCCATTTTAAACCACTTTCCAGTTTCAGTTTTTTTTTATTTTAACTAGTTAATTTTACATTTGTTTGTTTTTATATGTGACATTGTTTTCTTTTGGTTTGTTTATTTTTCCCCTAATCTGAGTGAAAAACGCTGATGACACTACTGCCGACACTGCATCGCGAACACAAGCAGGTATATCACACCTGATATCACTTGTTTATCTCCACACACACACACACACAGATGCCTCGTCCTGCTGGGGTGTGTGTGTGTGTGTGTGTGTGTGTGTGTGTGTGTGTGTGTGTGTTTCCAGCTCGGCTGCGGTGCCAGAAACTGGATTTTTGATCAAAAATGGAGGGGGAAAAAAAAGATGGAAACAGTTCATTTGATGCTTCGTTCATTTAAGAGCTTCTGATTTCAAAGAAAAAACACTAAAAATAAGAAAATAAACACTTAGAAGTCGTCACTGAACGAATTTGGAGCACTAAGCAGGATTTCCACCACAACAGCCAATCAGCTCGCGTCTCAGAAAGGTGGAGTTTTACCTGAGAAAACCCAGCTGGCGAGCAGAAAAGCAGGAAGCAGCTGTGTACAGATGTGGCTGTAAGGAGGTCGTGCTGCAGGTTTCGCATGTTTATATCGGCTCGCGGGAAGAAGGACACAAGTTGAAGTACTTCTGTGACGATTCCTGCTGCTTAAGACGCAACAAATTTCTCTCCATATTTCATTCCTCGTCTGTTTTTTTTCTTCCCTTTTTATGTTTTATCAAGACAAAATAAAAAAACAAGCTGGTTTTATTCCAAACATGTTTAGAAGCTCTTTAGTTCCCGCCGGAGTTTGTCTGAGGAAGCATCGATGTTGTGAACTGATGTGAGGAGACGGGAAGGGAAACTCAGGAAATGTCCGAACAGGCGTGAAGGAGGGGATCTGGACCCGGGTTGTGAGGATCTGTTTCGGGGGGGGGGGGGGGGGGGTGAAAGGAGGTCTGAGGAGCCACGTTAGCGGAGAATAAAAAAACTAAAAGAAAAAAAATCAACGCCTTTACATTTCAGTGAGGTCTTATCTACAGTACCTTCATTATTTTGCTCTTTCATATCATATTACTTTTTTTTCCTAGGATTTCTTTGTAATAATTTGTACAGTTTTGCATGTTATAGATGTAATCATTTTGTTTTCGGTTTGTTTTATTTACTTTTTTTTTTTTTTTTTTTTTGGACGGTTTGGGCGTTTTACTGAGGATAACCCACTACAGGTGATGTAGATTCTTTTTGCACAAAATATTTAAGGTGTAAGGTCAAAACGAGACAAAACAACAAAAAAAAAATGTATGAAACTGGCTGCCACACTTCTGTGGAGAATTCATTATATTAACCTGACTCCGATGTATTTCAATAAAGCGGAGGGCTGTTACGAATACACACCCCGTGTGCTGCTGTGTGTTCATTTCATATTGCCATAAATGCATCTGAAGCGGTTTTTAAAAAAAAAAAAAAAAAACTTTATTACAAATGAACAGAGGCTCCATTTTTACATCTATGAACAAGTTGTGCCGCTAAAGGAGGCGACAGCAGCTATGAGGACACAAACTACTTTAAAGGAAGAAGTCTTCATCCCGACACGATGCAAAAGCTTTGTTTCTTCACTGCTAACGGAGTTAAACATGTTAGTCCAGCCTCTGAACTTTAAATGGGAAAACTTCTTTTTCTCATTTTGTCTCAGCATCCTTCATCAGGCAGGAGTTTAGGATTTAGACGTTTCTTCCCTTTTAACATCAGACGTCACTGCTCTGGTTTTAAACATCCGAGCTGAGGAGGTGAAAAAAACCAGAAAATTGTTCCAAAAAAACCCCCAAAAACCCGCTTGTGATGTTTGAGTCCAGAAATCGTACAGAAGTGATAAAAACGCTTTAAACCTTCTTCCCTCCACATATTTACTCCTCCTTTTGACCTTCGTGACCAGAAATGGCTTTAAAATCCAACATTTTGTCCGCTTGTTTTAGAAACCACTTGGAAGAACTTCAGACCTGCTCAGTATGATCAAATACAAGCTGTTGCCATGGATACAGGTATTCAGATTAAAAGTCTGATCAGAAAAAGCTTCATGTGAACTAATCAGATCGGAGGAAAATTTCTTCCCGATCCAGGAGGTGAGATGTGCCGCTGGTTCGATCAGCTTGCATGAAACTTACTGTAAATGTCTAGAAATGAGTTTGCTGAATGTCCAGATTTTACCCTGCAGATTGTTTGGCGTTGTTTTACTGTGTTTTTTTTTGTTTTTGTTTTTTGTTTTAAGTAACACGGTGAAAAACCAGCACCAAACAAATATAAATCTGATTAAAACTGTAAAATAAGGAGAAACAAACATCAGAAATGATCGTTTCTTCTAGTGCTCGTCATTCTTTTCAAACATGCGCTGCATGTGGCGTGCACATGATCAAGATAAATGATTGAGATCAAGTCATCCGTCTGGTCAGAGTAATTTACTTAAAGCCATGTTT
This sequence comes from Telmatherina bonti, assembly GCF_933228915.1. Lineage (NCBI taxonomy): Eukaryota > Metazoa > Chordata > Actinopteri > Atheriniformes > Telmatherinidae > Telmatherina > Telmatherina bonti. Next base: position 30,934,762 of record NC_136614.1, on the reverse strand, counting down.
CACGTAAACATGGCTTTTCAAGGCTTTACTAGTTAAATGGCTGAAAAACCAATGAAATAAATGATTTTTCCTTAGAAATCCTTCCACACAGTCTACATAATAAACATGGTGCTGATTAGGATGGACGTGTAAAAGATCAGCAGCAAAACTATATTATTTATTTGGTGTTGTTAACCCCTTAATGCCCAAAACTTCTGTTAAAATGACACTTTTTAACCTGTTATTAGTTTAAAAGTTTTTATTTTGTTATGTCAGCGTTTCATTTGAATGAAAAGTAAAATTTACGCGAGTTTCGCTGGATTCTAGCAGATTGGAATGTTTTCCATTTGTATGCATAGTTAATTTTTTATGATGGAGCAAAGTGTCCACCAGGTGGCGCCAACACCAGTTTGTAATTAATGTGTTTCTTAGTCCTGGAGGCCACTGCCTGCATGTGTTACAGGTAACCATACTTTACCACACCTGACTGGTTTTATAGAACTTGGCGAGTAGATAAGTAAATCTGCATCAGGTGTTCTGGAGTTGGTAGGAACTAAAACATGCAGGGAAGAGGTCTCCGAGGACCAGGATCAAGAAACACTGGAAACAAACAAACTACTACAAACAAAACTACTCAATTTAACCAAATAAAAGCCTAATGGTTTCCATGATGATTGACAATTTTTTATTTTGAGATCATTTATTTTACTTTTAGAAAATTCTGGTTTTAATTGTTTAAGTTTTAAAAAGTTTTGCTTGTAGATTCTGAAACAAATCTGATTCCATAGAATTGATGGTTTTTAGCAGGTCTGAAATGAAGCGATTCCATAAAAATTGATGTTTATGTTGCAGGATTTTACAGTTTCTCTTAAAGTAGTGGACATTTTTAGCCATGAAAGTCATTATAAGGTTCCAAACGCATCAACAGATTCTAAAAGATGCGACTGGAAGCCACTGGTTTCTAAAATGTGACTAAAAATAAGTCACTGGAAACGTTCATGCTGCCAGCTGTAACACAGCCAAATTATCACCAGATAAAAAGAGTAAAAGTTGTACAAAATTGCCCGGAGAGGACACGAGGGTTACAAAGAAAAGTAGGTCCAACAGTAAATCCTGCTCCGGTTCCCACACGACACCATCAAAACCACAGAATCCACATCATGTAAACTGGGCAACAATAGATCAAGTCTGCTTTTTTTGGGGATCAGCTGAGACGACAATCTTAAGGCAAAGATCCAAAGTTTCTTTCCCCTCCCCGCGGCGGCGGCGCGTCGACCGGCACCAGTCTACAGAGAAGTAACCAGGACTGGAAACCCGGTCCGGCTCCTGGATCCTCACATTCGTCACTTTCTGGAAGCAGAAAGATTTGTCAGCTCAGTCCAGTTTCTGGTCGTCCGATCCGCTTCACGCCATGGAGCCGTCGTCCTCCAGCGCCCTGCGGATCCCGTTTCCCGGTCCGAATGTGGCCTGCGGCGCCGTGCTCAGGTCCCTGACGCTGCTGTGGCGGGACTGGCCCTCCAGCCTCAGCGTGGAGCCGTGTCTGGACGGGCCGTCCAGCCGGTCGCTGCTGCCGTGTCTGGACTGCTCGTTGAGCCGCGGCGTGCTGCCGTAAAGCAGCCGCTCGTCCGTGGCCCGGAAACTGGAGGCCGTGTATCTGCAGAAGAAGACAGACGGGGTGAGGAGACTCCGTGTGGGGGAAACGGGGAGGGGGGGCAGGTGTAAATAAAACATGCTGCTGAAACCGACCTGCCGTCTCTGGAGCGGTGCAGGCTGCCGTGGTAACTGCTCATCTTGGAGCGTGCGCTCCGTACCGAGCCCGCCCGGCTGGTGCTGGCGCTGGGGGGTTCGTCCAGCATGGCCAGGTGGGTGGAGGAGGCGTGGGTGGAGGTCCCCTGCGTGGAGGTGCCCCTCGACTTCCTAACGATGGGGGTGTTGGGGTCTCTGAACAGCAGCTGGGTGAAGTCCGGCTCCTGAAGCACCTGTCGGCTGTCGTTGACCATCCCACTGCAGCAGGGGGGGGTGGAGCAGGAGGAGGAGGAGGAGAGGAAGGGAAGTGTAGGCAGGGAGAGACGAAGGAGGGTGGGGAGGGAAAGGGGGAAGGCACCAGGGAGTTGGGTGTGGAAGGACAGGATGGAGGAGTGGGTGGAGCAGGCAGTGGGAGAGGGGGTTAATGCTCTGAGTTTGGAGGGGAGGGGGGGGTGCAGAGAAGGCCTGTGTTCACCAACAAGCCAGAACGACTCAACTCTGAGCAGGAGGAGGAGGTGAAAGGATCCAGACATGCTTCCATCTTCTCTCCGTCCTGAACATCTGAGCTGATGTCAGACATCTGCATCAGTTCCTGAATAAAACCAGTTTCCACCAGTAGCTCCAGCTCCGTAAACCATCGTGAATCTCCACAGAGACAAACTCGTTACGTCCTCCACGAGAAGAGAGACGTGTTTTCTTTGTTGCGGATGTGATTGAAGATGGTTCCATCGAGCCGCAGAAGTTTTTACTTGTTGGACTCTGGGAAGTATCGTGTGATTGGTTGGACAATCTGAGATGGGCGTTATATTTGTTTAATTGCGTTCTCATTGGTGTTGCTAGGGGGTGCTGTCTTGTCACCTGGGCAGGTGTAGGGATATTGGGGGAACGCGTCACTGGCTGGGTAGATGTTTGGCCCGGAAAGGCAAAAGGTTTTTGAATGCAGGACGCGAGTAGACGTGTAAATACCACAAGATATCTCAGGAGCTTAGTTTAGACTTAGTTCCTTCAGGCGTGGTTAACAAGGCAAAGCAAGAAGAGGACAGTTGTCACGTCCGCGTTTTTGCTGCTGCAGGTAAAACAGGTTCTTCTGATAAAACAGCTGATGGAGGTGGTGAGAAAGTACGAACATTTTTCTCATGAGATATGAAACAACCGCAGTGACCCCTCCCTCCCTGCTGAAGACGAAGCTTCTCGTGGAGGATGGAACAAGCTTTACCTGGTAGCGACGGCTGCATCAGCTCATCAACATAAATTCTTCCTGTGTTGTGATGAAGAAGACGACGACATCGGAGACGAATGGAGGACCTCCAGCTGTCGTCTTTCTACTTTTGCCTTCTCTTCAAACGAACAACGTTAACAAGATGTCGTATGAAAACGACGGGCTTCACTTCTTGCCGGATCCTCGTGGTGTTTCTGGGGATAATTTGGGGTCTTTCTCTGGATTCTCCCGACTCTCAGCGTCGAACGAGGGGCCCATCATCATCATCATCATCTGATATGAGATATTTCCCTGAGTAGCGCCTCCATGCTGACAGTAAAGTGGTTTTCTTTCAGGACTATTTTGTTCCAGGTGAATTTACTCAGTAACAGGCGTGTTGATTCCCACACGTGTGTTAATCTCACATCTGAGAATTTTATTGACAGCCTTGAATTTGTTTTACTTAATTTTACATTTTGGTATATATATATATATATATATATATATATATATATATATATATATATAAATAAAGGCACATATGTGTAACTTAATTTTCGCAATGTAATCTGTGTTTACTTTCTTATTGTGTAAAAGCCCAACTAGGGACGGGGATTTAACATTTGCCTTGGCTAAAATGTTGTAGTATGTGCCATCATGTATGGAGCATACTTGTCCCTATCAAATAAAAATAAATAAAATAAATAAATCTCCTCTCTCGGTGCAAACCAGGACTTTCCACACAGCTCATGCAGCTGTGAAGATGTACTTTGGTAAGTTTGGGTTCATTACTTCTGGCAGGAAAAACAGACCTTTATGACCACAGGATGTTGAAACATGATGCTGTTTCCTCTCTGCCAAGTTGCTTCTTTCCAACAGATCGATGGACAGCAGCTTCATCACAGCCCTGCTCACGGGTCCTGATGCAGGACTGAGATTTTCATGTTTCTGGGTAAAATGATGCGTACTGACCCGGTGGTGGAAACCAGCCTTTATACAAAGCCCAAGAGAAACTTTCCAAACATGTTTCAAGATAAAAACTGATTCTGCTGAAATCCGGCGTCAATATGATCCGATCAATACTGGACAGACTGGATTAGATGTGGACACACAAATGGGAAACGGTCCTTGAAGGCCACCGTACATCTACAGTTTACTTGATCACTAAATGTCAGTCGTTTTTAGACACAGGGTGTTTCTCAATTCAGGGTCTGCACACTTCCAAGTGCGCAGACTGCATAGGCAACGAAGTGTTCTACGTGGTCTGCATACACCGAAGTGTGCTTACTGTCAGTGAAATGAGATGGCCTCGCTAGTGTACGAGAATTACCCATAGTGCTCTGGGCCTCCGTTGCCTAGCAACTACATATGCCAAGTTTATCATTCTTCCACAAAAAGACACAAAAATAGTTTTAAAATGAAAGAAAATGGTGCCAGTAATTTAACTTTGATTTATTTTAATTTTCCTTTGTGTGTAAATGACTAATATGAGGAGGAGGCGGTTTAGACGAGCTCTCCTCTGGCTGACAGCTCATCCTGTCAAGCTGACGTTAACTTTGGTGGAAAATAATTCTTGTTGTACGCATACACAGTCGTCCTCATATGTATTCATACCCTCCCATTAAAGAAGGAGAAAAACAGCTGCCTGGGAAATAAGATGAAATTGACAAATGCCTCTGTCCTCCCAGCTTGTCTGCTGGGACAAATGTGTGTGTGTATACATAAAAATAAATAAACGATGGAAAACATACTCTTTGCGCCTTTTCCCGTGGAAGAAACTGGCCCATTCGAAGCAGGTCTTCTTGCTGCCCACCCAGAACACCGACGGGATTCCCACGATCAGCATCATCAGGTACTTGATGAGGAACAGGACCAGGTCAGGCCGACTGGTGCGTTCCACCTGGAAAACACAAACGAGACAAGGTTACTGGTTAAAGTTTGATGGTTTATGGCTAAATACGGAGGAAGAGCTGATATTTATCTTCACAAAGCTGCCGCCTCAGTTTGTAGAGATGTCAGATGTTATCGGCATACCGATATTATCATCCAATATTGACATTAAAATGCATCATCGAAAATGATCAATATCGGTTTTTACCTTTTTAATGATATAACGTTCACACAACCTGGACATATAGCATACAAACTCTCCTGCTACGTCTCCTCCAACTCATAATTACAAAATAAAACAGATGTCATGGAGAGTTTTCAGATATTTTTGTTTGTTTGGCACAACTTTCTCCGAAATTATCTGTATCAGTCGATACCGTTCATTCATCTTCTACTGCTTATCTGTGGTCGGGTCGCGGAGACAGCAGTCTAAGCAGGGAAGCCCAGACTTCCCTCTCTCCAGCCACATTTTCCAACTCTGCGGGGGGGATCCCGAGGCGTTCCCAGGCCAGCCGAGAGATATAATCCCTCCAGCGTGTCCTGGGTCTTCCCCGGGGTCTCCTCCCACAGGGACGTGCCTGGAACGCCTCACCAGGGAGGTCCAGGAGGCATCCTGACCAGATGCCTGATCCCACCTCAACTGGTTCCTCTCGATGCGGAGGAGCAGCGGCTCTACTCTGATCCCTTCCCGGATGACCGAGCTCCTCACCCTATCTCTAAGGGGGAGCCCGGCCACCCTGTGGAGGAAACTCACTTCAGCCGCCTGTATATGACACGGTCGATACCAGTATTGGTAATTAATAGTTGGACAAAATCGGTATACCTGTAAAAAAAAAAGCCTTGTAATTAGCGTCTAACCCAGAATGCTCTGACAGGAGAAGATGAAGTAGATTTTTATTTTATTTTTTATTTAGCCCAAAAGCCATATGGGCAGCTCACACCGTATGCGTATGGAAGATAGCTCTGAGAAAAGTGGTTCGTGTAGAAAAATCTGAAAAGTGACAAGGTGGCGCCATAGGGAAGGTCATTACGTGTTGTCGTCTAATGTGACAACCAAAAGTCGCAAAGTCAATTATAATACACTCCCAGATTCCCTAAATGATGCCCCTTCTTCAACTTAATTTATCTATGAAGGAATTTTTCTGAGTCTATGTATGAAAATATGCAAAACCTGTTTTTGTTAAGTTGTCCGAGGGCGTTGACCCGATCATTGTGAAACTTGTGAAGCTCATAAAACTGGAGACCCAGCTGAGAAAACTGTCTCTATTTGTTACGGCGTTACGCATATCGGAATATGATGCTAAAACTAGCAATGGTTTTTGGCCAACAACTCCACAACAACAGAACCACCACATGAAATTCATGGGATTGGTGGGGAACTTGATGGTTGAACAATAAAGTAAGAACATTGTGAAAAAGTTCAACTCTAGGGGGCGCTAGAAGATGGTGTTGTTTGTATCTCATAAACAGCTAGACAGATGTGCATCAAACTTTATACGTCATCCTGAGATGATGCTTAGTAAAGATTGGAGAGAGTGGGCGTGGTTTATGAGCGTTTGACATTTGCCCCGCCTCCAAATTTGGAAAAAAAAAAAATCACAAAAAATTACCAATTTGTTCCAAAAAGCTGAGATTTAGAGGACATAGTCCCAGAATCATGCCAAACATTTACTTCACTGCAACATGCAGTCTGCGGAGACGCTGCGCAGACATGTATCCCCGTAACAGATCAATCATTACACAATGATTCTCTGGACTGGCCTAGCAACTACATATGCCAAGTTTATCTAATTACTGATCCCATTCTTCCACAAAAAGACACATAAATAGTTTTAAATTGAAAGAAAATGGTGCCAGTAATTTAACTTTGATTTATTTTAATTTTTCTTTGTGTGTAAATGACCAACATTAGGAGGAGGCGGTTTAGACGAGCTCTCCTCTGGCTGACAGCTCATCCTGTCAAGCTGATGTTAACTTCAGTGGAAAATAATCCTTGTTGTACGCATACACAGTCGTCCTCATATGTATTCATACCCTCCCATTAAAGAAGGAGAAAAACAGCTGCCTGGGAAATAAGATGAAATTGACAATGCCGCTGTCCACCCAGCTTGTCTGCTGGGACAAATATGTGTGTGTATACATAAAAATAAATAAACAATGGAAAACATACTCTTTGCGCCTTTTCCCGTGGAAGAAACTGGCCCATTCGAAGCAGGTCTTCTTGCTTCGAGTCGAGTCAAGATTCATGAAATCATCAGTCTTTTGTTTGTTTAGTCTTAAAACACCAAATGCATTTAATAATGTTTATTTCAGCAGATGTCAGTCTGAGGTGTATCTAAAAAACATTCACATAAAATAAACACATCTTCCGTCGTCTGTGAATATTTTCTTGAATTTCACACAGACTTTGTGTTTTTAATTAATATTTACATTTTTCAAATATAAATTGCAAAGAACACTAATTCATTTTAAGTTTCTCTAATCTTGAGTGGAGGCAGCTCAACGTAATTCCCAGATTGCCGAAACTGTCCTGGTCATCCCGGATGATCGCACGCAACCGTTTCGGAGTTGTACGCAGTCTTGTAGACTAAAACAACATGGGAACTGGTTTGATTGGGAACTTTGAGTCGATGGGCGGCCAAAGCTGTAATATTTTTTCAGAAAGGTATTTTCCAGGTTTGCATGTAAATCAAGCAGAAAAAGTTACGTTGTACAATGTGGGCGTGGCTTATAGCAGTTTGGTTTGGGTAGACAGAGCCTTTTCTATAGCAGTCGCCAAATTCTGGAGACATCTCCCTCTTTCTGCGAGGTCTGCGACGACTTTAAGTGGTTTTTAGTCTCCTTTAAAAACTCATCTTTTTAAATCGGCTTTTAACCCCGGAAAGCAGGACTGCTAGGCCCCCTTTTTTTTTTTTGTCATATATTGTCTATTTAACTGTTTTTTATTCAAGCTTTTAATGTTTATTTTATTAACCTGTACAGCACTTTGGACACATTGTGGTTTATGAAAGCGCTTCATAAAAAAAATTTGATTGATTGATTGGTTCATGGTTTTAAGAAATGGCTCCAAATGGCTTCTTGGCCTTCAGATTCTGGTGAAACAGGTTGTGGCCGGTGTCTTCGTCTGCACTGATGGTTGCGCGGGGCAACGGCCAGGGTATGGCAGCGGACGGAACGACGTTGGCCAGGAAGGCGCCGCTTCAGTCATGACTGATTGCAGTTCTAGCTGTGATTTGTTTTCATTCATTGTTCTGTGTTTATTTCCCTGGTGTGTGTTTGTCTGACTCCACACGGCTCCTCAGTTTTTACCTTTCATGGACGTTTTCAGGTGTTTACCTGCAAATTAAAGCCAGCCGGTCCGTCCGGTCAGCTCGTGGAGAGGTTGTTACTCACTAAGAGGAAAGATATAAACGGGTTTGCAGTCTATGAACAGGTTAGTGAATCTGATGGAGGGGTTTTATCAATAAAATCAAACAAACAAACAACAACTTAAGAAGCTTATTAAGGCACTGAATAATGATACACAGTCTTTTCCAGCATGATTGCCATGAGGGGACGGTGACAACTAAGTCGTCCAGAGAAGAAAACATCTAAACTTTGCACCATTAACAGGAAAATCTGAGCACTGAATGTGTTTCTGCAAACTTCAGACACACTTTACATGCTTCAGGAAACCATGGAAACATCGGACAGAAAGGATCTAAAGCAGCCGACGTTGTGAAAACTAATATCTGTATCGTTCTCAGAACATTCAGCGTCACACGACACACACAAGTGTCTGAGCTTCTCATGATGGCAGCAGCATAAGTTAAAGAGGACGTTGCGCTGCAGGGCGGCGGTGAAGTAATTTAATCAGACTTGTGTGTGTAAACATCAGCAACGGGGAGATAATTAATACGTTCATGCTGCAGACGGAGGCGCTGATTCATCCTCAGTGTGTATACGAGTGTGTCTGCTCCACTTCTCCCTCTCGGCTGGAGGCGTAAGCGCCGCAGCGGCAGCAGCACACACTCCTCAGTTACATTACAAAGAATATTTTCAGCTGCTGTCTCTTTATAGAAAACGGGAAAAACGAGGTCATTTATTTCTATAGATTACAGCAGATCCACGTAGTCACGATGGCCTCGTTACGATGGACGAGGCGGAAAAGCCCACGGCTCAGTGATCCCCAGATACGCTCGGCGCAGCAGCGACGCGAGGACGAACATCCTCGTTAGAAACAAGTCCAGTTTATCAAACCTAAGTCTGCAGGACTGACAACAGCATCTTCTTGTACCCAGACGTCTGTGAGCATCGCAGGAGGAGGTCTGAGCCTCGGGGAAGGCTTTTAAGATAAATATAGTCAGGCACATTGAGTGTGATGCGCAGTGTGTGTGATTGTGTGTGTTTATACATGCGTGGGTGCTTTCATGAGCACAGTGGGATGAAAAGTTGTGATTTTCCAGCCAGCGGCGTTTCCACTGTACGTTGTGTTTACGGTGTAGAAGCACAGATGAGCTGCGGCTCTGATGTGGAGCAGCTTGACCTCAAAGACCCTCCCCTCCTCCCTGCAGAGTGGATTACTGCACTGCTCGCTTACACTTGCTCTGCTTATGGGACAGATTACAAAGCAGGAACCATCTGAGCCTCCATGGAGGCAGAAGGTGCAGCAGTTTGTGTGTGAGGAGGAAGTCAGATCTTCTAGTTTTAGAAACAATAAGATGTAACAGTGTCTGTGGAGGACATGGAGGTCACACTGAGCTGGAATGAAGGCAGACAACCCAGAGACAGAGTTGTTTAAATTATTTACAGCTTCATGAGACAAGCTGGAGGCTGGGAGTGTCCTCTAATGTCTCTGCATTCAAAGCTGCTCTGCTGGACTGAGATCTGGTGACTGTGGAGGCCGTTGGAGGACAGCGAACTCATCGTCATGGTGGAGATGATGTGAGCTTTGTGACATGGTGCATCATCCTGCTGGAAGTTTCCATCAGAAGATGCTACACTGTGCTCAGAAAGGGATGGACATGGTCAGCAGCAGGACTCAGGTAGGCTGTGCTGGTTAAACCATGACATACTGGGACTAATGGGACCAAAGTGGGATGAGAAACTATCCCCCTCATCAATGGTCTCCAACCTGTGGCTTCTTGGACCTTTCTACAACAGCTCTTTATAGCATTAGCTAAACAAAAAAACAAAAACAAAAAAAGAACCAACAACTTTTAAAAAAAAATATTTTTAAGAGAACGAAAACAAACATCTACTCCGATGAAATAAATAATATTTATCTTCTTTTTGCAAAAGTTTGAAATTTTTCTTTATTTTCATACTTAAAATAGGAATAAAATTGAGGTTCTTGAATATTGCTCATTTTCAATAGTAGATATTTATAAAAAATAATGACTAGTTATAAGACATTTGCAGCTCCAAGCGGGTTTTATTTCGCTTATCCACACCATTCCACCATCAGCAGCCTGAAACGTTGATCCTGACGGCAGGATGGATCCATGTTGTCATGATGTTTCCAGCAGATTCTGATCCTACCATGTGAATGTGGAGCTGAACTGGAGACTCATCAGACCAGCAACGTTTCTCCATCTTCTATTGTCCAGTTCTGGTGAGTCTGTGTGAATTGTAGCCTCAGTTTCCTGTTCTTACTGACAGGAGGGAACCCGGTGTGGTCTTCTGCTGCTGGAGACCATCTGCTTCCAGGCTGGACGGGTTGTGTGTTCAGAGATGATGTTCCTGTTCATACTGGTTGGAACCAGTTCTTACTGGACTTCCTGTTGCTTTTCTATCACCTCCAACCAGTCTGACCAGTCTCCTCTGACATCAACCAGACATTCAGGTCCAGACAAACTGCTGGATATTTTCTCTTCTTCAGACCTTCTCTGTAAACGCTGCAGATGGTTCTGTCCTCATTCTGATGCTCAGATTCAACTTCAGCACGTCGGACTTGATGTGTTGACTTGCTGCCATGCGATCGGCTGATTAGAAGTGAACCTGATCAGGTGACAATAAACGGCTTCATACATTATGAAGTAATGCAGACCCTGCATCTGTTTTTCCAGCCCGCCATGGTGACGTGAGTACTTTGTGTCGTTAGAAAATGTCCATGGGATTTATTTTGCCGCTTTATATTCATCTGGCTGATGACTTTCTGTATGTAATCTGTGTATATAACCATATAACTGTGAAAATTCAAGACTGTAGATAAGGAGTAGTATTTAAATAAGCCTTGGGCTTCCTTCTGCTCCTTCTCAAACAAAGTATAATGTTACACAAATGTGCATCATTGTTTTGTATTGTATGTGTGTTTGAGATAAATATAAAAAAAAGAAGAAAACTAATGAAAAGCATGAATTTAAAGTGACAGGAAAACACACATCTGGTGGGAAGTTACCTGAAAGGGACAGGGGATGTGGTAGTCTCTACACTTCTCCTGGACCCAGGTGGTCTCCCAGATGCTCCTGTAGCTGCTCTCGTACAGGTAGCAGGCTAAGACGGCGAGCAGAGGAACCAGGTAGAGCACGGAGAACACCCCGATGCGAATCATGAACTTCACCAGCTTCTCCTGGTTCTCCTTCTCCAGCGGGATCTCCATGCGGACACGGTTCAGCGCGGCGATGCCCGCCAGCAAAAGCACGACGCCCACCTGGAAAAAGACGACGAAGGGATGAAATGACGCGTCGGATCCGTGATCTTCATCCAGAAACACGGCGGTCTTCCTCACCACCACATCCAGGCCCAGTGGGGCCAGCAGGAACCACCGCAGCGCCATCAAGTTGTAAAGGCCCACGAAGCAAACTCCGCTCACGCCGTCGCCCTCGATCTTGTTCATGGCGAGCAGAGTGACGGTGAGGACGCCGGGGATGCCCCAGGCGCAGGCGTGGAAGAGGAGGGCCTTCTTCTCTATCGCCTCGCTGCCCCACTTGGGAACGGCGGCCAGGAACCAGGTGATGGTCAGGATGACCCACCAGACGCTGCCAGCCATGGTGAAGAAGTACAGCACCATGAAGAGAAGCGTGCAGGCCTGCGACGAGGGAAAGAAGACGCGGCGTTCATCAGACTGCAGCCAGAGAAACAAACCAGAGGAAGACAGTGGAGGACGGACCTTGTTGTGGGAGCCTTGAGTCACCGTTGCAGCCCTGAAGCGGCCCGGGGTCGCTGCGTTACAGGAAACCTGGTCCTCCAGCAGGAAGCCCAGGAAGAAGACCAGAGACACCATCATGTAGCAGACGGCGTAGAAGATGATGGGGCGCTCCGGGTAGCGGAACCGCGACACGTCGATGAGGAAGGTCAGGAAGGTGAAGAGGGTGGCCGACAGGCAGACGATGGACACCACCCCGATGAAGTAGCGAGCGAACGCCAGCTCTTCACGGGTGAAATACATGTTGGGACACGGGGGAGAGCAGTCCCGGACCCCCATGAAGGAGTAGCCCAGCTCCGGGTCGATTTTCAGCTCACGAGGACACCAGAAGCCGTAGTCCCTCTGGACATGGACGGGGGACTCGGTGGTGTCTGAGCTGGACAGCAGGTCAACAGGACGGGGGTAGGGATCGTCGCAGTCTGGGAACCTGATGGTTCAACAAAGCGTTTTTATTAAGCCGAGACAGCAATGGAGACTTTATTTATAGACTGCTGGAAAGAAAATGTCAGAAAAGTCACATTTTTCACAATGTTCTGAATATTTCTCCCAAATCTCTTAAAATCCCTGCACCAGGTCATGTTGGTTCCCTTTCAGGCTCCGTCTCTCCTCATCCAAACATCCTCCTCTGGAATACACCCGACAGTAAGAAGACAAATTCTACTAAATGTTAACTCTCATTGGCTGATCTCAGTTTCAGAGAATCTCATTCGTTCATTCTGGTCACATAACGTATTCCGTCAAATCACAATTTGGCTTTTCACAGAACTTATTAGGTGTAAATGTGGAAGAAAGAAGACGACAGCAGAACATCAGCTGATGAAATAGCCAGTCAGGACAGGACGGATCTCTCCATCTTCTCATGTTTTTAAATGTTCCATTTAATTAGATATGATGTCTATAAATAAAAGGTTTCATAAAATCACTGTGGTGGATTTTATGTGTTTAAAATGAGTAAAAAAACGAGTTTTTTCTCCAACTCTGACAAAACAATCTCCTCCTCAGCAGCACCAAACTTTCCAGCTGTGCTTCTTTCTAATGTTAATCTCATTGCAGATGTTTTTAGAGCATAAATCTCATTCACATCGTGGTTCATAGAACATTTCTTCCCAAAAAAATTACAAAAACTGATAGTTGTAGAGCCACCTGTCACACCTGTGTCACTCCTACTTGTTTTGCTTTTATTATTGTTTTAAAAAATGTCATTTTCATTTAGTTAAAAAAAAAGTTGCTTTTATGCCAAATATTGTTAAGCAATTAAAATGTAATTAATAAAAATACAAAGATATATTTAAATATATACAGTACCAGTCAAAAGTTTGGACTACCTTTTGCATGACATCCAATGGGAAAGTGTGTCTAAACTGTTGAGTGGTAGTATATATATATATATATATATATATATATATATATATATATATATATATATATATATACATTTTTAAATATATATCAATATATGTATATATGTTTAAATTATACTTAGAAGTCCATATAAATAAAATAATATAATTAAATAATACAGATTTATATTTTGCTGCATTTTAATCATTTTCTACTGGCATATAATAACAGTAATAATAATAATAGTAACAATAATAATAATAATAATAATAATAATAATAATAATAATATTAATAATAATGAAAAATTAAATTATAAATCTATATAAATAAAAATTAAAAAAAACAATATAATTTAAAAAAGAAATCCATATAAATCTGCATAAATCCACCAAACGGAGAGTAACATGTTATTATCTACCGACCTGCGGCAGTCCATCTCCTCTGGCCAGCTGACGCCGAACATGTCCATCAGCTTGTAGCAGTCGCTCTTGGCCTGCAGACAGAGGCGGCGGCATGGCAGCGTCATCCTGCCGTACTCGGTGCACACCGGGGTGTAGAGCGCACACAGGAACATCCTGAGGTCTGGAGAGCACTGCAGGTTCACCATGGGATGAAACGGCTGCACACGGGAGACACAAACATGATCTTTAACTGGAATAATGAGAAACTTCTCTGATCAATGGAGCTCCTTCTCTCTGGTGACAGACTCCGTCTTCACAATGAGGAGCACAAAGGGACCAGTGGAGCATGGAAGCTGACAATTTCTGGAGATGATCCATAAAAACAACTCTGCCCCCCCTTACCCCCAAAGCCCCAATAACTCCAGCTCCACCCTCCTCATCGCCTTCCTCCACACAGGAGGAGCAGACACACAGAGTCTTTGTGTTACAAGGAGGACCACGCTGTGACTGACTGACACACTCTGACAGCATCCATACACTCGCTCCCAGGACAACGACCAACACAGTTTAATATTTACATGCCAACACACCCACAAACCAGTACAACCACGGTCTCACACTGGTCCACTGTGGGGTTGTTTATATGCAATCAGTTACAGGACGGTGTGTGTGTGTGTGTGTGTGTGTAGGAAGGCGTTGGATGCTTGTTTTAGAGTGTGCTCATTTGCATAGACCTACATGTGTAACGGAACAGGCTCAAACCACACCCAAGTCTATCATACTGTGCCCCCCTCCCCCAAAATTTAAGACAGAGGTCTGAATGACAGGAACAGAGGGTGTGTGTGTGTGTGTGTGTGTGTGATCCGGAGGGGAAAGTGCCTCTGGCTTCATTATACGAGCTGAATCTTCACTGCAGAGTAAAAGAGAAGCAAAGCTTCACGGAAATGTTTTTTTTACAGATGCGGTAAAATTAAGACTGAAGACATTTTCCTCACAACGCACACAGTTCTGATGTTTCTCATCTGACTTTGTGTGATGAGATACAAACTAAACGTGAGAGGAAAAAGTCCTGAACACGTGAAGAAGAGGAGGCTGCAGCTGAAACTGATCACGGTGCTGCAGCCGGGTGCTTTCTGACGGAGGAGAGGCCGTTTACAGACCAGGTCCCGGCGTCAGACGCTTCCCATGAAACCTAAAGCTTTTTAAATTGGAATAAACTGCTTATTTCCCTCCAACATTTGGACACGCTGCCGGATCTGAATAATGTCGGCAGCATCTGCTCGTCCGGGCGTCATTTCCTCGCTCAGATCGCAGCAGCGATGCAGGATTCGGTCCTCATCCTCCAACCATAACAACTACAATCAGATCTGGACAGGATGCTGCCCCGACCATATGTCTACATCGCTGCACGCCACCCACATGTGATGTCTTTATGAAAAAAAAGGATTATAATGGCTGTTAGGCTTGGCCTTTCAACAACAAAGCGCGCACATGGATGCAGCTTTCGCCGTTCGGATCGCTCCTCTAACAAGAGAGGATGAAGTCACACAAGGGATGAAGATTTGTCATCTCTGCACTCTCCAACGTGAGCAGACTACTGGCACCAGACTATCTCTGAAATCCACAGCATCACTTCAGCCGACGTCAGAACTGGGACCAATCAACCAGCAGGATTGTGTGCAAATGGAATCACCACGTTTCATTGAGCACCACAGCGACAACGCCACACAAGCCGTGTCATCATGACCCAGAATCGCCCAAAAAGCAAAAATCACTGCGTCGACGAGAACAGTCCGACTTCACACAGATCTACTGCTGCAGATGCAACGTTTCACGTCTCATCTGGAGCTTTGCTTCATACAAACGCAACGACATGCATGTTTTAAACGCCAATAAACACAGAGGGAGCTTTGTGACTCCGAACCCAATCAGACACCAAAACTGTTGTTTTTATCATCAGTTCTGCAAAGTTTGGCTCACACTGCGTCAGAAAATCATTTAAAAGATCCGTCTGTATTAATATTCCCCCAGATTTTGAAACAATGTTTTTGGGTTATAAAACTACCGATGTAATCAATTTGTGGATATCTCGTATAACGTACTTCTGGCTGCAAGAAAAAAAGCCATTGCAAAGAGATGGATGACACAGAGGGCGCCAACTGTCCAAGACTGGGCTTTAAATAGTATCAGATATTTATAAAATGGAAAAAAATCACCTTTACAGAGAATTTAAAAATGGACTTATTTGTAAAACATTGGAATAAATGGGAAAAATACGCTAAAAATACGCTAAATACGCTCGGAACGATTTAGAGTTCAATTGTTTCTAGACAGGATGAATAAATTATTTCATATGTTGTATAGATGTTTATCCAAACTATTCTTATTTTTGGAGGAACTACAAGGCTACACTTGTTCCTGTTTACTCTCTG